>NW_005871215.1:1317116-1365047 GCF_000147115.1 Myotis lucifugus | reverse complement strand
AGCCCAGCCCCAGCCCAGCGCAGCTCCAGCGCAGCCCAGCCGCAGCTCCAGCCCCAGCCGCAGCCCAGCGCAGCCCCAGCCCCAGCCCCAGCCCCAGCCCCAGCCCCGCCCTCCCGGGGCGGATCCGCCTGGGGTCCCGGAGGCAGCAGGTGCTGAGAGGAGCCCATCCCTCCCGACTACTCTGTTCGGAGGTGCATTTCACCAGGCTGGGGAAACGTGGTTTGCACCAGTGCTTTAGGCACCCCCCGCAGCTCCCACCCCTAGGGCGTGGCAGCCACAGGGCTCACAGCCCCGGCCTGGAGGTGGGCGAGGGCGGACGGAGCCTCCGCGCCTGTGCCTGGTTCTGTAGGGAGGGCTAACTTACTAGTAAATGCAGCCTTGTCCTTCCAGCGCTCTACCTTTTTGAACCCTCTTTTGGCTGGTGGAATGGAGTTTGAAGGAGAAAGGGGATGGGATGGAGTTTGAAGGGTCAAACATAAGTGAGGGTACTCACATCAGAGAAAATGTGATTTGGGAGTTAGGGACGTGAACTTTAGCAACAGATGTCCTAGGTCTGAGCCCTCAGTCTGCCACTAACTAGCACAGGGTTTTATTGAGTGCCTGCTAGGACCTCTGCATATTATATTTAGTGTAATCCTCAAACTCCATGAAGTAATGTTTTACAGATGAGAACTATGTATATGCAGTCAACAGCTATTTGTGGTCAACAGCTATTTATTTATCCATTTAATTTTCTATATTTCTTCAACAGATATTTCTCTGCTCTGGGTCAGATACCGTTATTGATGTTGGGACACAGCAGTAAGCAAAACAGAAAGTCATTGCTCTCATGAAATTTCTGGTGCGTCTGTCTGCTTATCCTGAGATAAGCAGTCCCATTATTGTACCATCTCAAAACCCTTTGGGCTGTGCCTGCAACCTGTAGTTTGGGAAATCCTTTGCTTATCCGTCTGAAGGACCAGCCAGCACAGTTGGAGCAGAGAAAATTAATTAGAGAACTTTAACTAGGGGGAGCCCCACAGGGCAATGGTCCATCCCACTTTCCTTTTTCCATTCAAGGAAACTGAAATTTAGAGGAATGGGGGTGGGGGTGGGGGGCGCTTGACCAAGGTCAAGGAGGTCTAGTAACAGAACCAAGAAGACACGGTTTCTCACCCTTCCTAATGCGCTTGATGACATGAATTGACATGGCTGAAGGGCCTTTGGCTACACACAAGGTGCTGTGTTAGATACACAGATGAAAACTAACAGGCATTAGACTACAGGCTAAGAGTTTGGGCCCCAGAGCCAGACTGCCTGGTTCAAACCCCAGGTGTATAAACCTGAGCATTTACTACTTGGACTGAAAAAAAGTACTCAGTGAAAACAAGTCATCAAGATATTCTGCAAATGGAATCTTCAAGCTATAAACACCTATGTTCTGTCAAAAAAAAAAAAGAGATAATTATTTGCAAATGGTGATCAGCACAAAAAGAAACTCACGGATCCAAAAATGTTGCCTCTAAAGTCCATGCAGAGGTATCTCCTACTCATCACTCCAGTTATCACCACAAAGCCAGCGTCCTCTGATCTGATCATCAGGGCACCTGTGGAGAAAAGCATTCAGGTCAAACCTTGCTGTATGTCCAGTTCCCACCTTCAAGCACTTCTGGAAAACCTGCCTTCATGAATCTTCCCTTGATTAATTTTAATGGTCATGATTTCACAAACCCTCCCCTTGTACTTACTTGTTCAGCCTCATTTCTTCTGACTCCTACACGCCCCCACTCTTGTCCCCTCTCCCCCAATTATCTTGCTCTTCACCCACTTGCCGCATGGAGCATTCTGAACTCCCTGCATTCTTTCACCTGTGCCCTACACATGTTTCTCTCCTTGCCTGGACTGTCTTTATCGTCTCCTTGCCTGGCTAATACCGCTTCATGTTTGTGGTGGTAGTCACATTCCCCCAAAGCTTCTGCCTTTGTGATTTTAAAATCTATACCAAGATATCTTTCAAGAATCCAGGTTGCACATAGAGCCTGATTCTCCACCTGAGTAGCTGTGCAAATGTCCCTGGTAACTCAGTCAACACCCATCATGTGTCAAGAACTGTATTAGATTTGATCTTCCCTCTCTTCTCTGCTTATTGAAGTCACTCATCCTTCAAGGCCAGGCTAATCTCCCTCAGCATTAATTGTTCTTTCTTTTCAGCTCTCAGCACAATGCCTACACCTCTATTGCAGCATGCATTTCATTCCCCTTGCTTTAGGTTTACATACCTAGTGTGTCCCCTAGAGGGAGCTACTTAGAATCAGATGGTTTATCTTTCCATGTTGAATAGGATTGGATGGAATTTTTTTCTTGGGTCTTTATTGCTGTTCTTTGTCTTTTCCTCACTTAGTGATGTCCCCTCAAGGTGCTGTCCCTCATGGTCTTTCAATGCCCCTCTCAAAAACTAGTCTCAGGCAAGGGCCCAAAATCTATTCACACTACCTACACCTTAAATAATTGATAACAGCTTTAGTACACCCCTCACCCACTCCCATGGAATCTTGCAATTTTAACAAGTACCAATGCCTAGTTAAAGAAAGTCTAAAGCTTTCTGTTTTGTGGCAAGGGTACAATTCAGCAAGACTTATGCCCCACATGCTGTTTAATTACCTGACATTTTCTATTGAAAATCATTTCCTTAAGTCTTTAAGGTCACTTCCATTGCCTACCACAGAATTTCCCCCTGCATCTCATTTGGCCTCAGCCCGCGGGGAGGAGCCCGGGTAGTGGTTCAAATCCCTCTTTTAGAAATGGTGTGTTCCCAGTAAGTGGTAGCACTTCATGGGTTGACTTACAGCCCATCTCCTTCTCCACCCAATGTAGGATCAATACAAGACCTCTGAGGAGAGCACCAGCCAATTCTTAGACACGAGCTGAGAACAGACCCTGATCTGGACTGAAGTCAGAATGATTTGGGACAGAGGAAATGAGGTGGGAGCAAGCCTAGAACAAAGAGAAAGGAGGAGGCCAAAGAGGAAAGTTAATTTGATTCCAAGTTTGGCTGAGGGTTAGTCTTGAGGGAAGCTTCTGGAAGCGGGGTGGGGTATGGGAGGTGTGGAGGATATTTGCATTGCTCCATAATTGGGTCTGCCTATGTGTCTCGAATAGGTGGCTAATTTTGTGGTAAGCCCTGAGAGAAACTTAAGAAACATGAAAGGAATAGTTCTGTCCTGATGAATTTTCTTTACATTGAGTAACTTTTTGAGTGATTGTGCGCTAAGAACTTTATGTATTTTACATTTTTAAAACAACGGTTGTATTGTTAATATTTTTAATATTGGCAGTAGCAGCATCCCAACTTAAGTGTTGTGGAAACTAAGGCAGGATTCAAACTAAGGTCAGTGGACCTGACATCCTCTTCCTATCACCTTGTAGCTTGTCTCCCACAGAAATCATCAGAAGACAAAGTCAAGGCCCCACACAGGGGGTCAGGAAAGAAGCACTGCACCAGGAACTGGATTCCAGTCCCAATTACACTTCTTACTGACTTTGTAGCCTTGGGAAGGACATGCTCTTGCCTCAGTTTCCTCAGTTGTGAAAAGGGAGTAATAACAGCTGTCCTGCCTACTTTATAGGGTTACAATTAGAATCTAATGGAATGATGGCTGTAAAAATGACTTGAAAGCGGGCGCGCATGTACAGTGCGATTGAAACTTCATGGCCCATGTGCAAAAGTCGGTATTTTGTGGAAGAGCCACACTCAAGGGCCAAAGAGCCGCATGTGGCTGGCGAGCCGCAGTTTGCCGACCACTGCCTAGGTAGGTCATCTACTACCTATGTGACCTTGCGTGAGTTATTTAATTTCCTTAACCTTTGTTTTCCTCATAAGTAGCAGAATCACCTCATTTGGCTGTCTAGAGGATGCAATGCGATAATATTTTTATCCACTGTAAAAGCACTTTCTAAATGCTGGTAATTGTTATCTTACCTCTTTGCCTCACCCTCTGCTATTAAAGTAGAAAATTACTTGCTCTGTTCTAGTCTCATAGCCAGTAAGTGACAAGTAAGATAATCTGTGTAAAGTACCGTCAGCTCCCCGAAGAAAGAGAAGATTTTGAAGGATGAAGGAGCCTGAGGATAATTCACCTTCAAATAAAGAAAATGCCAATGGGGAAGGTGGAGGAAATAAAAATACCTGCATCTAGGAAATGACAGTAACCAGGGGTAGTAAGCATCTTTTCTTGGCTGTTTCCACAAAGTGGGGGGAGGGGGGGTAACGGGGAGTGGGGGGTGGCCTTGTTCATAGCAGGACAGGAGACACAGACGTAGGAGAGGCTCCCTGCCATCTGTGCTGAGTCCGAAGGGAGGTTACAGAATCTTGTAGGTAGGTAAGTTCACAGTGACCAACAACCCAAAGATGGGGTGGGCACTCAGCTATTAATCAAGAATTTGCTAAAGCACAGCAATCAAATGTAACAGATTTCACTGGAAATCTATAATGACTTAAGAGGGGAAAACCCACCCACTGCTTCCCATCAGTGTACATGTGTTGCTTTAAACTCATTGAGGAGGTAATTATAAATCCTCTGTTAATTAGTTGTCCTACCTATCTACATACGCCCATGTTTCCTCTATTCTTTTTGGTAACATTTATCTTAATGTATGCATTTTTTTTGGTAATGCACATGATACCTGATTTGAATAGTACAATAGATTATTCAAACTAGGAAAAGTGTCTCCCACCCACCACCTTGACCTGAGTTCTCCTCCCCGGGAGCACCCTGCTTAGCTAGCAGCTATACCTGACAAAAACAAAATCACTTTTCTGTAAAGTAAAAAAATCTGAAATCCGTTTATTTTACTTCTTCTCAGTCATTTTAATTCATTCCAACTAATACTCAGTGCCTTCGCTGGGCCTGACACCAGTGGATATTTGAGGGAAAGTTCTACATTTTGGCTTGCCTGCTCAGTAGGCGGAGCCCCATACACTGGAGCACTCAGCCTACCACAGCCGGCTCACACCAGTCTACTTTGTCATGTTCAGGAGGACATGTCTTTGGGGGGGGCTCCTTTCAGTGAAGGGATTCCATGATTTTAGACAAGTTTTACAAGCATTCTCTAATTGAATGAAGCCCTTTCCATCCATGGGAATCAAAATAAGGTACCATAAGCCACTCGTGCACGTTAAACCTTGCAGTGGAAGTAAGGGTGACCCTCCATGGGAGCTGCAAAAATTGTATTTCCGGCTGAAACCGGTTTAGCTCAGTGGATAGAGCGTCGGCCTGCGGTCTGAAAGGTCGCAGGTTCGATTCCGGTCAAGGGCATGTACCTTGGTTGCGGGCACATCCCCAGCAGGAGATGTGCAGGAGGCAGCTGGTCGATGTTTCTCTCTCATCGATGTTTCTAACTCTCTATCTTTCTCCCTTCCTCTCTGTAAAAAATCAATAAAATATATTTTAAAAAAAATTGTATTTCTGAGAAGTCTGATAATAAGCTGGGAGACAACATGAAGTCTTGAAGGGCCGTGTCTGCCTTTGCAGTCACAGAGCTTTGCATGATGTCAGACACATTGCAGGCTCCGCTAAACACCCATTGGATAAAATGAGCAGCACTTTGGATGTATCAAGTATATCCAGATTTATTTCAGATTTTCACCATTAGACTCAAACTTGGCTTCCAAGATGTTGACTCCTGAATCCCACCTTATCCTGTTGAGTTTCAGAGCCTTTTTGGTATTTGGAGAGACCTTTTCTCCCTCCTCTAATCTCTTATCACCATCCATTGAGCACTTGAAGAGATTTGAACTGTTGGTTTTGCATGTGCATATACCTTGCTACCAGGTTTAAGAACCTTTGATTCTTAGCAGAATTACTGTCTTGCACACAGCAAGGCCACAGGAAAATTACTAAATAATTTAGTACAATATACAGCAAATAGTTTTCTGTAATTAAACAGACTGATTACTCTTTCATTCCTTCAATTTGTTCTTTAATTTAATCAGTATATATTTTTCTGTATTCTTAGAGTAATTTTTACATATTCTAGTAAGATAGAAGACCTTGTCTTTTTCAATATTCATCCTCCTGCTTCATTATTTCTTATATAGGTGCACACCAAAGGGCCCTCATATGACTCATACATAATTGATTGACTATTGTGGACTGTGATCCAACGTTCCACAAATGTAATCTTTAAAACATTCTAGTTGTCTCGTGTTGCCAAAGAGCTCCCAACTAGCTCATTTGCTACTGATTTGTACTGAACTGGGTCGCTCTGAAGCGCCCGGTGACCTGTTGGATGGATGCATGCATGGATAGATAGATGAGTGCATGAATGGTTTGTGCACATGGTCAGGCCCATCAAGACAACATACCTGGATAGTCTGTCTTTTATACATTTGTCCTGAAAAAGTTTAAAAGGCCAGAATACAAGAAGCTCCAAGTTGGAAAGAGCCCCTGAGTTCAGCTATTTCAAATCAGAGTTGGACACAGGCATCTTCTTCACAACCTCCATTGCTAACCCAGCCCAAAGTTCAGAAGCTAAAACTCAGTGACTCTTTACCTGTCTGTCTTTGCCCTCTGAACCTCCTTGCCTTTCTTTGACTCTGGACAGGACAAAGGGAAAGTGGCTGCTGTTGTGGGAAGAAGGACTTTAGTTAAGATAGAAGGCATTCATGTCAGTAGAAACCAGTAAACGTTACCTAGGACGGTGGCAGAATCTTCTCCCAAGGTTTAAACACACACACAGAGGCTGGATTAGCCCTCTGGTCTAGCCCAGGGTCTCCCCATGTCCCTGGCAGGGGATGGGCAAAGGAGCTCCCCTTCCTCCCAGCCTGAATGAAGCCCCTACTCACTGTAGATGGTCTGATGGGGTGTGCCGTCCACATGGCCGTCCTTGTGGATCTGCAGGTGGTAGCTGTTCCTGGCTGAGGCCGTGTACAGGTGGGTCAGGCCACCCCAGCTGGAGCCGAGCAGTGGGGAGGCGTTGGGATAGGCTCTGACCACACAGCGCAGGGCCAGGACGCAGACCAGCAACCCAAGGCGGGCCCCTGGCATCACTGCTCTCTGAATGGCTGGTGCGGAGTTTGAAACCTGACACTGCCTCCCTGACTCGGGGCAGCCTCTCTGGCCTTTTTCTCCTCTTCCCCTGGTGGGTATCTGGCGTGAGGATCCCAGGCTGGATTCCCTCCTTTCCCCCTTGGGCTTTTAAAGGGTAGCAGTGTGACATCAACCAGGAAAACCTCCACTGTCCACATCCTCTGTGTTGTAATCAGCTCATTTGAAGAGAGTGCAGAGAACTCTGAGGTTCACAGAAGGCACGTCGGTTACACACACACACACACACACACACACACACACACACACACCAATTTCAAGCCAACGCTCCAAGAAGTGAATGATGTGTGGGCAAAAGTTATCTATGACTGTTGACCTGTTTCACTTCCACCAGGAAATGTGAAGGCAGCCAGCGGTTCCGAAAAAATCCAGCTTCAGTCATGCGGTCAATAGACTCCTGTGCAATTAATCTCCCAATGAGTCTACTCATTTTGGTTTTCTTGGTCCTTCCCATCCCAATCACCAACAATGTGTCCAGTGCTTTTCTCTGTGTATAGCACAGGTGGGCGTTTGGAAGGGCACAGAAATAATACAGAATAGCATCAGGCACCGGGGATCCTCTGAGACCCCCCCCATCCCACCCCACCCCATGAAGATACAGGAGCAGAGAACAGAGGGACCTAAAACAAGGTTGCCATTGGGGAAAGTTCCAGGCAGGAAGAAGGAAAGCAAGGCCTTGAGTCTCTGCTGCTCTACAAAATGAAATGCTGATGTTTGATTTCTCAGTGTCCCTGGTTGGGCTGTCTAGGGCAGGGGCTGGGGGGGATGTCCAGCCTGTGGGCCGTATCAGGCCCAAGAAATCATTTGGTCTGGCCCTGAAGGCAACTGCAGGCAGGACTCAAAATTCAATAAGTCTAAGAGCCTTTTCCATAGCAACATAGTCTATATTGCTCTGGTCTAGGGCACCTGAACTGGTATTATGGTCTTTCCAATAATATGGAGACTCATTGAGAGACCTCACGAAGACCGGGAGACTGATGGCTGAGCACAGGGGTCAGAGCCCAGGAAGGTCCCAGGAGTGAGTGGCAGGCCAGGGAGTCCCCACAGTTAGTGTCTATTGGGTGCCTGGCTCCTAGGATGGGACCTTTCTCAGAGATGCTCCTCACAGGTGTGCCCTCTGGGAAGCTACACGTGATGGAGGACATCTTAGCACATACAGCTCAACAGGGAGCAAGCTGCTGGAACGCATCCCAGAAAAACACACACAGGAGGCTGCGACTTCTCTAGTTCCCCATTTGTTGAGTGCATACCATGGTCAGGCATCAGGCTGGACACCGTGGTTGATTAAAGAGAGAGCAAACGGTGATCCCTGCCTCAAGGAGCTCACAGGCTAGGAGAGAAGGGAGGTAAAGATAAGTAACCACAACACAAAGCATGATGGGATGCACAATCATATAGGTGCTGGCGAAAGCGGCGGGGGGAGGGAGGCATATGCTATCTTACATTTGCACAAGGCTTTATAGATTACGAAGCATTTTCATGTGTACCAGCTCATTTGAATCTCATTGCAGCGCTGTGAGATAGGCACTCCAGGCGTTATCAGCATTTTTATATTATACATGAAGAAAAGGTCTTGGGATTCATATGTACAAATAAATGAGATCGGACAATGTCTTCTGCTTTCCCAGATTGCTTCTCCAATAATAATCATGGCGGCAACTAACATTTATTGAGAGCTTACCAAGTGCTTTACTTGTACTGACTCAGTGAATTTTCATAATAAACCTCTGAAGAGATGCGGTTATTTCCTGTATAGTTATAGGAAACTGATGCACACAGTTTATACAGTTAATACGGGGAAGAGGTCAGATGGGTGTCTGGGCAGTCTGACTCCAGCCCTACTAAGCGCTTTGCTAGATATACAAACCCCACCAGCTCTAGGCGCCTGGTAAGGAAGTGCAGGCAGCAATGTGGCACATTCAGTGTTTCTCTAAGAAACCCAGGCCTTTACCCAGGATGTGTCTCTAAGAGGCAGCATGCTGTCTTCCCAGGTTAGAGAGAAGATTTAGGACATTAAAATGTTTATGTATAACACAGTCTTCTTCAATGATGTTCACAGAATGGTTTACAAGTATAGCCCCTCAACTCAGTTAACTGAAGAAACAGCCAAATACAAATACAAATCATTCAGGAACATTGGCCAGTTGACAACCCTACATTTTCTCTATCGCTTGCGAATAGGAAAGAGATTGTAAGCACCAGTGACAGTTGGTGGTCACTGAGAGCCTTCTCTGTGCAAGGGAAGGGCGGAGGGAGTTACAGGAATAAAGCAGTACAATCTTATCCTCAAAGGCTTATAATATTGAGCAGAAAAAAGAAAAACTTTGTTCAATACAAGGCACTGAGAGAGAGGAACTAAATTACTAGGACATTTAATAAACGCTAAGGGGGTTCAGAGAAGCGAGAGATCACTGCGGGGCGGGGGGGGGGGGGGAGACACTGCAGTCAAAGAGGGCTTAAAGGGACCTGAGACTAGATGGAACCTTTATATGGACAGGCAGGGAAGGGTGCATCCCAGCGCCTGCCAGGGCACGTTGGGGAGCGAGTGCAGGTGTCTTGGGAGGCGCACTTGGCCATTGGCTCTGTTCCTGGGGTGAATGGAAGGGGAAGCTCCCTCACCACTGCAGCTGGGAAAGAGAATTGATGTGCCACTTACTCCACTTCCCAAACCTTCCCTCCAAGAAGAAGCCCTGAATGCCCAGCAGCTGGATCTGAGGGCAGAGAACAATTCAGGGGAGTTGGTTTATTTCTGAAGGGGAAAGGGAGGGGGATGAAAGAAGAAGCATTTCCTATTTGGCGAGAGTGAAGAAGGTACAAGAACCTCAGAATAATTCTCCTCACCTGAGATATAGAAAAATTGAGAGTGGAGGGGAGGATTTGCCCAATAGCAGAACTTCCAGCTCCTGGCTGAACTGCCTAGGAGCGGATTCCAAACCTGGCCACCTATTAGAATCACCATAGCCCCAGGACTGATCTCAGACCTGCTGAATCTGCAGGGGGCAAGGCCCACTACTTGCATTTCCCCCCAAGCTACCTGGCAGATTCTAATCCCCCACACTAGATGCCAATGACACTGAAGTACTTATCAAGAAATAGCCTTTGAGTTCCAATCATAGAGTTAGTACAGAGACCAAGACCCCCTTCAGTAGTCTGCTCAATTTTCCATGCCCTGCTAGGATTTCTGGTCGACCTGTGCTGATTAAGATGTAAATGGGCCTTTCTAGTGAATTTTGTGGTGCCTCTGAGCAGCCTCCCCTCCAGCCCGATGGGTGTGGCATCTCCTCAGAAGCTTCTGAGAACCTTGACAGAAAGGGAGAGCTTAGAGGAAGTTGGTTCCAGTTCTTTGCACCTACAGGGCACTCATCTGTGACAATTCTGGTCAGAGGATCAGGGAACTGGTGTGCCCTTGGGAGCCAAATGATAAAGGCTCATACCAGGTGGGAGCAGGAATTGCAGGGAGCAGGCCAGTGGTTTGTGGTTCTGGGAAACCACTGTCCTTGGTGCCCAGGTGGCTGCCTGGCATGCAGCAGGTGGGCACACCTGCTCTTCTCCAGCCGGCCCTGCAAGCCCCTGCTCTGACTGAGGAGGATTTGCTGCGGGAGCTGGGTGGAAGCCTCTGGTCCATTCCTGCATTTACAGTCAGAGAACCGAGGCTCTAACCGTGGCTGGGGGACGATAGGAACCTGTATTCCCACAGTCGATTACTTTCCCTTAGCTCCTGACGTCCTTTTCTCAGAATCTGATCTCCCCCAGGTCATAGTCTCTCAATCTGAAGACTTTCCAACAATTCAGATGTTCCCGTCTGGGTGTTTTTTTGGGGATAGGAAACCGTCTTGTCTTCTAGCACCTCCCCCCAATTGTTTGCTTTGTCACCTGCTACACTTGATCATCTACCTGGGAATTACCCACCTGTGGGTGGTGACGGACAGTGTTTAAATTCTCTGCTGGTTGGCTCATTTCTTTCTCCCTGCCTTGCTTATCATGCCCACACTGGATTAGGGATAGACTCAAGTAAGGCAGTTGCCTTTAATCTCATATTTAATATCATATGTATGATTATGTACATTTATATTGTACTACCATAGGTCACTATAATACCAGTCTCACCCAAAGAGGTGTAGTCAAAAGTAAATCTAAATATATAAATAGAACCCTCATTATTCATTCACTCCAAATGAAATAAAAACGGCTTCTGTAATATTATAGAATCCATGCAATTGCTATGTTGCTTTTGGTGTAATAATCAGAAGCTTGTTTTGTAGGACTAAGAGGGGTTGGTACGGCAGATGCCTCCACTGGGAACCTTAGTGAATGGACGGTCATAGACGAGCTGGAGGGCAGAGGACATGAGAGAAGTCCAAGCGACTGATCTGTAGCTGCAGCCTTTTCCTTCCCTCCCAGGTCCTCAGTCCTCCTTTTCCCACTGACACCCATCTTACTGGAACCTACTCCCAGCCTCCACCTCTACAGCCTGAGGGAGATAAGGCGACATGTGTCTCAGGCTGGCGGAGTCCAGGCCTGTGAGTGGTTTCACAAAAGGTCCACTTTAGGTCATAAGAACAGGGTTAGGCTTGTTTCACTCAGAACAAAGGCAAAGAGTTAGGTCGCACTCGCAGTGGAGGCAGCGTGGGTGACACAGCTTTTGAATTAAGGGCTTGCAGCGTAAAGTTTGTCCATTTGTACCGCCCTCCCCAAACCCTGCATAGTCACACGTCCAGAGGGCTCTTTGACTCCCCTTTCTTTCTCTTCAACACTCTGCCTTCCAATAAATAAATAAATAAATAAATAAATAAATAAATAAATAAGTTAACTATATGTAAATAGGGATTTTCAATTTTTCAAAATACTTTCATAATGGTTATCTCACTTGTCCTTCACAGAAATGGTCTCCTTGGAGAGGGACCTTTCCAAACTGTTATTCCTACAAGTTGATATGAAATCAAGTATCCTTGTGGCTGGTCAGACTTCATGGCCTGGCACTTCATGGCCCTGGCACCCCCTCCTCAGTCTCCCCTTTGTGCCTTTCTAAGTCAGAGCCCCATCCAGAGTTTTCTGAGCTTAGGAGACTTGTAAATTCTGAGTTCATTTCCTTTCCCCTGTATTTTCTTCCCCTTCCTCTCCTACTGACTCCCCCCAAACAGGGCGATCAAGGGGTCTCTTCCTCCTCCACATTCCTCTTAGTGTGGGTCATAGAAACAGAGACTCTCGTACCTGGATGCTGGGAACCTGGGAGTTCATCACTGTTGCCTGCTTTTACAATGAGGACTACTGAGGCCCAAGGTGACTTAGCCAAGGTCACACAGCCATGTTAGTGGCAGAACTTAGCATTAGAATCAGGCTTCTGACCATCGGCAAGCATCCCCCATCGCATCACAACTACATTTATTCATCGCAATAAACTCATGGGAGGGAATCAGGCCCTCATTAGTAGGCCTCATTACTAGGTGGGTCAATTTTTCATCTGCTTTGCCTCATCTGTGCCACTTGGAACAAGGGCGGTTATGGAGATAAAGGAAATGGCATTAGGGCATGAGCCCTTTGCAAACAGATCCTTCTTTGCATCCCTAGTATTAGCACTGACCCAAGGATGGGAAAGCTTGGCTTCCCATAATTCCATTTTCTCCCACCTCAGGGACGTTAACTACGCTTAGTGACTACAGTGAAGGTGTTGCCCAATTGTTTTGTCTCCAGCCTGGATATTACCCTTGCCGTCTCCTATCGTGCAGTGGAAGAGCTGACCCAGGGCCGGAGTCCTGGCAGCCACCTCTGCCCCCCTCATCTTCACCTCCATGGATCTCGTTTCTGTTCTGTGTAGAAAAAGGGAATCGACTAGAAGATGTTTGCTCTTTTCCAGGTGGAGGAGGAAGGAGCACAGTCTAGAGCCCTCGGTCACTCTGTCTGCAGGGCCCTGCCAGGCTGCTTCCCCTGTTTCCCACTCTGTGTCTTTGACCAACGTCAGAGGGAAGGCAACGATGCTTCCAGCGCTGGACTGTGCCCAGGGAAGGAACAATAGACACTTTGAACACACAGTCTGTCTGATCCGATTGGTGGGAGCCCAGCCCGCCCTCTCAGGATGCCTGGGGCTTGTCACGCAGCCCACGTCGGGGAGCACACATCCTGGCTCCCACTCATCTCCTTGGAGCCTGTGACCCAGGCCAGCCCACCACGTTTGGGACTCTGCACATCCGGACCATGTTATCTCAGGATCCTGGGACTCCTTGGCTTCCCTGCCCAGCCTCCGCCCCTCCCTGTGGACACGTAGCCACCACACACTTCTCGGAGGGCTATTTCTAGCTGAGGGGCCGGTAATTCAGCTCCAGCCTGTCAGGTCAGGCCGTCTGTGTGCTGCAGCTGGGACAGGCAGCCTGACACGTTGTGGGTTCAACAGAGTGCAGGATGTTGGGGCTTCCGGGGGCAGGCATCCCCCCAGCCTGCTAGAGGTCACGGTTGATGAGACGTGGGGGTGGGGGGCAGACAGGATGCTCCCACCACATGATTGGAAGGAGCTGCATGTCTAGGGGGAGAGGGGAGACCTCAGCCCCCTCACACCTCCAGCAGCTCCCTGCCCTCTGACTGACTGCAGCCCTTGCCCTGGCGTGAATGAATTCTCCTTAGCATA
This sequence comes from Myotis lucifugus, assembly GCF_000147115.1. Classification (NCBI taxonomy): domain Eukaryota; kingdom Metazoa; phylum Chordata; class Mammalia; order Chiroptera; family Vespertilionidae; genus Myotis; species Myotis lucifugus. The sequence continues at coordinate 1,351,343 of NW_005871215.1, read as the reverse complement.
GCTCAGAGTTAGCACAGTCCTGCGGTTGAATGAAGGCCCTGGACTAGACAGTCTGGGTCAGAAACTGAGCTATGCCCCATACCAGCGATGCCATTTTGAGCCTCACTTTCCCCATCTGTAAAAAAGATGAAAATAATCATACCTTCCTCATTAGATTATTGACAGGATCTAAAAGGCACATGGAATACTTCATCTCACGTAAAGTGGTTACATAGCCCTGCTTGGTATATGGCCAGTGTTGATGGTCTCTATTGCTTCTTTCCCAAGCCCAGCCTCCACCACAGCTGCAGGGAGTTCCAACGTGGCTCTCACCCGCTATAAGAATTCCTTATAGGTGACTTTCAGAGTGATTGTTATTTCTGATGTCTGGCACGTCTTAGGTGCTTAAGGAATGAATAAAGGAACGAATTCTTCCCTTTCTTCCCTTATCTTGATATGATGGAATAGCTGACCTTGGAATGAAAAAAGAAACAAAACCAAAAACCTGGGTTCAAATTCCCGCTGCACCCCATGGCCAAGCTGGATCACTCATTCTCGGCCCCTCCAGTCTCCTCACTGTCAAGAGGGTGTGATGGCTCCTGCCCAACCTCTTCCCAAGGCTGTGGGGGTGAATGGGCACAGGGTCTGACGCTGCTGTGGAAACTGGAAGGGGCTGTGCAGCTCGAGGAAGATGATTCTTTATCTTCAATTATTTCAGATTCCCTGCTCCAGGAAGACAGAACTGTTCTATTAAGCCCTCTTTCACATGACCATGTCTCTGTGCTGAGGTTTGCCTTAGCTGTGCCTCATTGTCTTCCTTCCGTTTTCGTCTCTCCCTCAAACTCTTCCTTTCTCTTCTCTCACTTCCTTCAGAACTGGGCCAACTCACCTCATAAGGAAGCTGTTCCCACCAGCCTCACCCAAGCCAAGGGCGCCATTCAACCCATCACTCCAATGTTCCCTGCACAGAGGCTTTGGGTGGCACACTGCCTTTTCCTTTGGGCGTGTTCTCATACTTTTGAGGAAATCATCCATTCACCATGGTTTAATGTCAACCTCGGTCCCTATTTTATTTTATTTTATTTTATTTTATTTATTTTATTTTACCTCAGTCCCTTTTGAATTTCAGCTCAGCTCTGTGAGGGAGCAGAGATGGGTTATTACCTTCATTTTATAGATGAGAAAATTGAAAGCTAAAAAACGTTATTTACTGACTCAAGGTCTCCTAGCCAGTGAGTTGTACCCAGTTCTTCATTCTTCCTTGCATTACAGCTGGGGAATCCTGAGGTGAGGTGGTATAACCAAGGTTCTTCTGGTGGGCCACATGGCATGGGAGCTCCGACTTCTTGTCTAATAGACCTGGAGTTTCCAATCTTTGCTTGCCCTCTTACTGGCTGTCACCTTGAACAAGTTACAAGTTACTCAGAATCTCTGAGCTTAGTTAATATGTCTGTGAAACGGGGATATACTATCTACCTCATATGCTAACACTTGACCCATAGTAGGTACCCAACATTCCCTTTTACTCCTTATACAGGGTGTTCCCCAAAATGTGTAACAGCTGGTAGCTCATTATGAAAATGAAATGCATTTTAATAAACGCCGCCTTTGTAATTATTTACAGTGTGTGTATACATTTTTGAGACACCCTATATTTCCTCAAAACACCAAACTGCCTCTAATAAGTGTGCACATTTTATTATATTTTCATTACTACCCCCATAAAGGTCTCTCTAGGTGAGGTGGACTGAACATCTAATTATTCCGTGAACATACATTAAGTGCCTAGTATATACTAGACATTGTGCTAGACTCAGAGACAAATGAGTAAAAAGGCATTATTCTTGCATTCAAGAAGCTTACAGTACGGTGAGGAAAGGCACCTGCTAGAAAGAAGACTACTCTGAGTGTGATTGTGCCATGAAGGCTCTGTGTTCAAAGGCTGTGGGGTCCAGCAGGAAGAGTCTCTGGCTGGCCAAGGTCAGTCAAGTTTGGCTTCAGGAATGGTCCACAGCTGACCAGAGTTTTGAAGGATTATGAGTTAGCCACCTGAGCCACTTGTGATACAGGAGAGATTATTTTATTTATTTATTTAAAAATATTTTTATTGATTTCAGAGCGGAAGGGAGAGGGAGAGAGAAATAGAAACATCAATGATGAGAGAGAACCATTGATTGGCTGCCTCCTGCTCGCCTCCTACGGGGGATCGAGCCCAAAACTCGGGCATGTGCCCTTGACTGGAATCAAACCCGGGACCCTTCAGTTCACAGGCTGATGCTCTATCCACTGAGCCAAACCGGCTAGGGCCAGGGGAGATTGTTTTGAAAGGGAGATCACATGTGGAAATACAGAGTCACGAAAGAACATGACATCTTGGGGAGGCTGTAAGGATTTCAATGTAAGCACAGCATAAAAGGAGGTGTGAAAAAAGGGTACTTCTATAATACTTTCAAGAATAAAGATAAATTAAAAAAAAATAAAAGAGGGTGTGAAGTATTGGTAAACGAGGGAGGAAAAGGCGGACAGTGTTGGATTATAGACAGACTTGTATGACATATTAAGGGATTTAGATTATAACCTCAGCCTATGGGGAAACCCTGAAAATTCTGAGCAGGGAATAAACATGATCAAACTCATGTTTCAGGATGATCACTCTGGTAGCAGTGTGGTGAATAAATTTGAGGAGGAATAAGACTATACACATGGAGACCAGTAAGCAAAATTTCAAAATATTCTAGATGAGAAATGGTAATAGGCTGAACTAAGCAGGAGCCATTTGGGGCTAGAAAAAAATAGGGTTATGAGAGGTCTTAAGAAAGAACTCAGAGGAATAAATGATTGATTATACACGGGAGTCAGAGAGGAGGATTCAAGGATGACCCTGGGTTTCTGAGATGGGTGCCTCCAGGGCTGATGAGTATCAGAAAGCAATAGGTTTGGTTGGAGAGATGATGAGTTTGGTTTTGTTGGGTCTGGGGAATGTTAGAGCATGTGTGGTTTTGGGGAGAGAGATCAGGCCTGGTGGTAGAGACATGGGAGTTGTTTTCATACAGGTGATAGTTGAAGCAATATTAAGGATGGATCGTCCAGGGAGAGCACATGGGCTAACAAAGGAGAGCCCTGGATATCCGGGGAATATCGGCCTTTCCGAAGAGAGTGGAGGAACAGGAGCCCTCAAGAGATATCAAGAAGTGTTGCTCATAGACTTTTGCTGAGGCCCGTCAGTCCCTCATTTCCCGGTAAATGCCATTGGTTGCAGTGGCTTCCTTGTAAAAGACATACAGAAGATACCACAGGCAAAGGCACCACCTTTATTACCAGCCAGAACTTCTGCCCTCGTGAGCTGTACTAGGCAGTGAGTGACCCCTGTGGGCATCACCAACTTTGAGATCTTGGCTACACACAAAGGCAGCTTCTTCCTGATCTCTTTTCTGTAAGCTCATCCTTCTCTTGATTTTGGGGTCTTAACCTGTCTAATTCCCAAAGGAGGAAATGAATAAGACATTTAAACAAAGGGGAGAATGGAAGGCTCCTTTCCGAAAGGCTGGAGCAAAGCTGATGCCGATCTCTTCTCTTCTCCCTCCCACCCTGCCCTGATGCCCACTGGGTTTCTAAGGAGGCAGAGAGAGAAGGGAAGAAATAAAAGGGATCTTAGTGGCTGAGAAGAGGGTATGGTGTGAGTTACCCCATGCTGCTTCCACGTATAGTTTACTTATTCCTTCTACTAAAAAGCTCCAGCCTCCAGTATCAAAACTCCAGTATACACCCTTCAGAAGAAGAAACCTATTTTGTTATTGACTCATATTTGAGATTCCATTCTTAGGGGTGGAGTGAGGAGTAAGTCTTAAGCTCCCTATGGAGATTGGAGTGTGTTCTTAAGGATCAGGAGTGGAGAAAGAAAAATGAGGATGTGGGATAATACAAAAGCAAGAGGAAGCAAAATTTCCAGAAAGAGGACATGATTAACCATATCAGGTGCCGCAGAGAAGGAGACATAAGCTAAGGGACCAGATTTGCATTTTTTTCACTCATGATTTTGCAAAGAGCCATTTCAACAGAGTAGAATTGGAGACCAGATTGTACGGACTGAGAACAGAACAAGGGATGAGGAAATGAAAATAGAAAAGAGTGAACACTCTTTTAAAGCTTGGAGGGACAGTAGTAGGAAGAGACATAGGGTGATGTTTCAAGCTAATTAGTTAAGAAATTCAAAATGAAAATGATATTATTCAGACCACACACAAAACAAATGCAGTGGTTCTCAACCTTCTGGCCCTTTAAATACAGTTCCTCATGTTGTGACCCCCAACCATAAAATTATTTTCGTTGCTACTTCATAACTGTAATTTTGCTACTGTTATGAATCGTAATATAAATATCTGATATGCAGGATGGTTTTAGGTGACCCCTGTGAAAGGGTCGTTCGACCACCAAAGGGGTCGCGACCCACAGGTTGAGAACCGCTGAATTAGAGGAATATTACTGCCAATCCTCACTTGTTTCATTTGTTCTAATCACAGTGCGTTCAGCTTTGGGAGCCATCCAAGGCTTTGTGTGACCGTCTTCTCTAGTCAGAAAAATTGGAAACCAGAAACTGAACTTTGAATTTAAAAATGATTTGCTCTGGCCTGGCCGGTGTGGCTTAGTGGTTGAACATCCACCTATGAACCATGAAAGAAATAATTGACAAGCTGGACTTCATTAAAATTAAAGACTTCTGCCTTACGAAAGACAAAGTTAACAGAATGAGAGGACAAGTCACAGACTAGGAGAAAATATTTGCAAAAGAAATATCTGATAAAGGACTATTATCCAAAATATACAAAGAACTGTTAAAACTCATCAATAAGAAAATAAACATGTTGATTAAAAAATGAGCAAACACGTTACTAAAGGTGATATACAGGTGGCAAATAAGCATATGGAAAGATGCTCCACATCATATGTCATCAGGGAAATGCAAATTAAAACAAACAGATACCACTACATACCTATTAGAATGGCCAAAATCTACAACACTGACAACACCAAAGGCTGGCGAGGATATGGAGCAACAGGAGTTCTCATTCATTGCTGGTGGGAATGCAAAATGGTACAGCCACTTTGGAAGACAATTTGGTAGCGTCTTAGAAAACTAAACATACTCTTAGCATACAATTCAACATTCATGCTCTTTGATATTTATCCAAAGGAAAACTTACGTCCATACAAAAACTTGCACATGGATGTTCATGGCAGCTTGATTTATAACTGCCAAAACTTGGAACCAACCAAAATATTCTTCAGTAGGTGAATGGATAAACTGTTATATCTAGACAATGTGGTATTATTCAGTGCTAAAAATAAGTGAGCTATCAAGTCATGAAAAGACGTGGAGGAATCTTAAATGCATATTCCTAAGTGAGAGAAGCCAATCAAAAAAGGCTTAGTGGTATGTGTTTCCAACTCTTTTATTCTAAAAAGATAAAACTAGGTAAAAAAAATAAAAAGATCAGTGGTTGTCAGGGATTGAGTGGTGATGGGGGAAGAGGGATGAATAGGTGAAGCACAGGAAATATTTAGGGCAGTGAAAATGCTCTTTATCTATATCCTATCTAATAATAGACAAACATGGTAATTAACCATATCTCCGCTATGCTTCCCATTGGCTAATCAGCAGGATATGCAAATTAACTGCCAACAAAGATGGCGGCTGGCAGCCAGGCAGCTGAAGCGAGCAGGAGGCTTGCTTGCTCCAGTGACGGAGGAAGTCAACATTCCCCGCCTGCCGCGGCCCAGCTCTGAGCTCCGGGTGCAACAGAGTTGCAATTATAGAAGCTAAACAAACTCCAGAAACCTGCTTTCAGCCGGCTTCGGCCTCAGAGCTTAGAGCGGCAGTGATGGCAACAATGTTTCAATTATAGAAGCTAAACAAACCCAGATACCTGCTTTCAGCCAGCCACGCCTCAGAGCTGGAGCCGGCTCTCAGCTCCAGTGACAGCTATAGAAGGTAAATAAATCCCAGAATTTAAAAAAAAAAGAAAAAAGGAGAGGCTGGGAGCTTCAGTTGCCCGCCAGCCTGAAAACGGCCCTCAGCCCCTCACCCAGACTGGCCAGGCACCCCAGTGGGGACCCCCACCCTGAAGGGGGTGTGACCAGCTGCAAACAGCCATCAGCCCGTCATCCAGGCTGGCCAGGCACCCCAGCGGGACCCCCATCCTGATCCGGGACACCCTTCAGGGCAAACCAGCCGGCCCCCACCCATGCACCAGGCCTCTATCCTATATAGTAAAAGGGTAATATGCAAACTGACCCTAACAGCAGAAAGACTGGGAATGACTGGTCACTATGACACACATTGACCACCAGGGGGCAGACGCTCAATGAAGGAGCTGCCCCCTGGTGGTCAATGAGCTCTCACAGGGGGGAGCTTTGTTCAGCCACAAGCCAGGCTGATGACTGCCAGTACAGCAGTGGTGGTGGGAGCCACTCCTGCCTCCTCAGCAGTGCTAAGGTCTGCTCCCCGCTGGCAAGTGGACATCCCCTGAGGGCTGCCTGGCTGCCAGAGGGATGTCTGATTGCCATCTTAGGCCCAACCCCCCGGGGAGCAGGCCTAAGCCAGCAGATGGTCATCCCCCGAGGGGTCCCAGACTGCGAGAGGGCACAGGCCGGGCTGAGGGACCCCTCACCCTGAGTGCACAAATTTTTATGCACCGGGCCTCTAGTATATATATAAAGGGCTAATATGCTAAGTGTCACTCCAACTGTCCAACTGGTCGCTATGACACCACACTGACCACCAGGGGGCAGATGCTCAACCAGGAGCTGCCGTGACACACACTGGCCATTTACAAAGAAACGGCACCATGGACCTGGCACATGCCAACAAAGCAACACTCAGCTTCCCCCAGGTGGGACACAGGCCCCGCCACCACCCCAGAGCGACACCCCACCAAATCGCAGGGCCGGGCGGGATCAACGGGGTGGGTGGAGGGAGCGGTTATGGCTGCTCTCAGTCCCGTTCCCAGAGGCTCTGCTTCTCAGAACCCCAGCAACGGCTGCAAACCTCGGAGAGAAAGCTGCCCTCACGTTCCAACTGATGCCAGACAATCCCGCTTCTCCTGTTTGAGTCTGAGTCCCTAGAGACTCGCCCGGATCTGGAGCTCAGGATCTGGAGCTCAGAGTCTGAGACTCCCTCCTGATTGAAAACGACAACCGTGCCCTCAGCCACCAGCCCGCTTTGCGCGCACACCACCGCACCTTTATATTTTCCACACTGCGCCTCCTCTGAGCCTCGGTATGCTGTTGTCTTTCCTTCTAGTTGAAGAGTCTCTCCTCAGCCAGCCTTCCTGTGGTTCTGGGTGATGTCCGTTCCGTCTTTTAGTTGTATTTTTGAAGTGGTTGTTTGCGGCAGCAATCTCCGGTGTTTACCTATGCCGCCATCCCACACACGTGTGTTTCGATCTGTCATTGTCGATCATGAATTTGGTTGACACTTCTATTATAGAGAAAGGGTGAATAGCGATATTAAAATATTTCTTCTAATTAATTGCACGAATCCATGTACCTGGCCACTAGTGATACTATAATGATGGAAATGTGTCATCTGTCATCTGATACATTTGTCCAAACCCATAGAATGTACCACACCAAGAGTGAACCCTAATGTAAACTATAAACTTTGGGTGATCATGATGTAGGTTCATCAATTGTAACAAATATGTCAATCTAGTGGGGGATATTGATAGTGGGAAAGGCTATGCATGTGTAGGGGCAAAAAGTATATGGGAAATCTTTGTACTTTCCTCTCATTTTTTCTATGAACCTAAGACTGCTCTAAAAAAGTAAAGTCTTAAAAAAATATTTCCTCCTTAAAATGTCCATGGACCTTATGGCTGAAAAGTTTGCCAAACCCAGAGGATTCATTTTAGAAAATAAAAAGCAGTTGCTGTGTCCTGCTGTAACATTTGCTCTGTGATACCACTTCAGCATGCATATTTATCTAATAAATATGTATTGGGTAGAGTTGTTATGTGATACGTTAGCAGTAAAAAATGACAGACCTGGCCTCTGCTCTCAAAATAGGTTGTGTCTAATAGGGAAGAAAGACAGTTATATAAGTAACATTAAAGTGTGGTAAATGTTACAATAGGGGTAGAAGACACACCCATGGGAAGGTGTGGCCATGGGGCCCATCAAGGCACAGGGGTCAGTGAATAACCAGGAGAACATGATGATGACTAAATTGAGATCTGAAACATGAGCAGCTTGGGAAACGATAGAAAAGTAGAGAGAGAAAATTTATTCAGTCTCTCCAAACATAAATAATTACTTGGTGATAACTTAGTGTATTTCTTTCTGAACTTTCTTTCTCAAATATTTTTGGTTTGTGAAAATGAGTTACTCATAAATAATTTAAGTAAATAAAAAAAGTCAAGAAAATTTCACCCATAGATATCTACTCTTGAATGAACATTATTCTAGACATATCTATGTTTATTTTTTATAAATAGAACAGGTAGAAATGTTAAAAGAAGTATTTTTATAAAAATGGAACCATACCATATGCTCTACATTTTTAGCAAAAATGTTTAAATTAGATATTACTCAGATTTAACAGAATAAAAAGAAACAGAAGTAAAACTGGTGAAGGAATTGGTGAATTTCAGTTAAATGTGATATTTGCACAAGATATTGTTTTTACAAAAATTCTTCTACATTTAAGAAAATAGATTATGAAAATATTATGAAAAACATTAAAAGATTAGGATCTTTGCCTATATATATTTTTTGGTTACTGATTTTTTTTGGCAGTTCAGTTGGGTAAGTGCTAGGAAAAATAAGGTAAGTCTTCGCTCTCTCCTCACAACTCCCTAATTTTGTTAATTTATATTAATTTTATATTGTCAAAACTTATAAAAAATTTGTCAACGTTTACATTGTCAAACTTTGTTCTATAATTATAATGTCTACAACTGTCTAGTTTTCATTCAGTATCTAAAGGTTTGTGCTTGCCCTAACCGGTTTGGCTCAGTGGATAGAGTGTTGGCCTGCGGACTGAAGGGTCTCAGGTTCGATTCTGGTCAACGGCATGTACCTTGGTTGCAGGCACATCCCCAATAGGGGGTGTGCAGGAGGCAGCTGATCGATGTTTCTCTCTCATCGATGTTTCTAACTCTCTATCCCTCTCCCTTCCTGTCTGTAAAAAAAAAAAAAAATCAATAAAGTATTAAAAATAAATAAATAAATAAAGGTTTGCGCTTACTGCCAGTACTTTTTCAGCTGTTTCTCCTTTCCTGAGGTTTTTTAATTCATATTTTACTATATATAATTGTATTCAAGTGGTTCTCCTTCTACCAAGTAGGATTCCTGGTGCTATCTTCCTAAGTTCTTTTAGGTTTGAGAAATTCTGGCCTTTATGTTGAATGATTTCTTGGTGGTTATCATTTTAGGTGTCATTTTTTCCCCCCCAAACCTTATAAATATTGTTTTATTATTTTATGGCATTAAATATTGCTCTTGAAAGTCTGAAGTCAGCTTATTTTTTCCTTCATGTAGGTAAATTGCTTTCTATGCCTATATTTTTTATTTGGAAGGGTTAAGTGTCAAGCACTGTTTAACTATTTTTAATATTTGAGTTATAATAATTTAAAAATTTATATCATCTTCAGAATGCCTGAAGAGTTGTTAAATTTCAATAAGTTAGAATATATCTGGGTGTTGAAGCTACTGTGTCAGTTTTTCATGGAACCAGTGTGATCTTTCAATCTGCAGATTTGATTCTTCTTGCATTTCAGGGGAAATTCTTGTTTTATATCTTTAATACTTCCACTCCATTTCTTGGTTTCTCTATCTCAGGAACACCAAACATCTTGTGTTAAGTTGTCTTTCACCCTCTTTCATATCTGAATTGCTTTTAATTTTTATCTTGGTGTTCTTTATTCACTGTCACTAGCTCAGGCCTTTTCACCAACAAATATTCTCACAAATAGTATATCTAGTCTGTTTCTTATCTATTTATTACTTCTATAATGATCTTGCTTTGCTTCTCTATTTATTTCCTTAGCTCAACAATCTCCTTTTTTTCTTTTTAATGCATATTATGTTTTATGGGAATAAATGCTAGGGGGAAAATTCAAATTTTCTGTGCATTTTATTTATTTTTGTTGTTTATCCTCACCAGAGGATATTTTCCCATTGACTTTTTATTTTTATTATTATTTTTTAGGGAGAGTGAAGGGAGGGGGAGAGACAAAGAGAGAGAGAGAAACACCAATGTGAGTGAGACACATTGATTGGTTGCCTCCTGCATGTGCTCTGACCAGGGCCTCTGGTCCAGCCTGCAACCGAGGTATTTGCCCTTGACCGGAATCAAACCTGGGACCTTCCAGTCTCTGGGCTGATACTCTATCCACTGAGCCAAACCGGCTAGATCTCTCTCTCTCTCTCTCTCTCTCTCTCTCTCTCTCTCTCCCTCTCTCCTATTCTATTGTTTTGTAATCTCATCTTTGAGTTTTAATTTTTATATATTTATTTTTAAAATATATTTTCGACTCTCTCTTCCTGTCGCCGGGCCGGCCGGGAGCAGGGCCGGGCCGGCCGGGAACGGGGGTCGGTCTAGCTAGCCCTAAAATAAAAGGTCCTTTTGCTGTTGCATCGAAACTGGCTCCCAGTGTGGAATTCTTTGGGGATCTTGGAATCTGGGCATAACATTTGGGGTCTCGCCCGGGATCCTCAAAGCCCATTGAGGGACTCCCAGCTCGGAGGACTTGGCTGACCGCGAGGGCTCCAGAGGGCACACGAGGACATTTGGCCACGCCTTCGCGCCATCTATGAGACCAGCCCAATTCCAACTCCTCATCAACACAGACCAGGAGATTGGGTCTACGTCAAAAGGCATCATCAAGAAACTCTTGAGCCACGTTGGAAGGGTCCCTACACTGTGGTGCTAACGACCCCCACTGCTCTCAAGGTAGACGGCGTCGCGACCTGGATCCATCACACTCACGTCCGGTCAGCGGACCCATCCACGGTCCAAAAAGACTTCATCACCAAATGGAACGTCGAAAGAGATCAACGCAACCCACTGAAGCTCAAGCTACGGCGTGCTCCACCTGCCTGATGCTGGTGACGTAACTCGCGATCACTCCTGTCGCCAGGAGCCCCCACAATAGACTTAGATGATGCCTGCATCTGCATGGACATGACTCCAAAGAGACAGGGACAATTTATAAAAAATCGGGGATAGACTTTAGTATCACATGTTTAATAGCGGAAGATTTGGCTGCCTGAAAGCGGCCATGATGCCAGTATTATGTTTCATTGTATTAATATGTTACATTAACCTTTAATTCTCTTGCAGGTTTGAATGTATAGTGGTTGTCCTAAAAAAAGAACTGTGCAGGATGACCCCCGAAAGTAAAGAGTGCCTAGCTGCCGAGAGGGCAGGTGCCCAACTGAACAGGGAATGGTGCCCATCAGGTTTTGGTCGCTGTTGAGAGACAGTTGACAGTTGACAGCCTGTGTACTGCTTGCAGGCCTGCATGACCATGCCCATGTCAGGGGTAGTAAAGCTAGAAAAAGCCTGGTTAGAATAAAAATCTAAAGCATGGTTATGCATGAAAAGAAATTAGCAAAGAAAATCAGAAAATCTTAGAATAAATCAATATATTTTTCTTCTTATATAATTCCTCCGAAATCTAGCAATACATCTCTTTGCATAAATTCAATAAGACCAGTTTCTAATGATGGTTTTCAGTTACCGTTCTTGTTGTATTTATGCAAACATCAGAATAGTAGATAAATTAATCTCGATTTGGCTTTTTAATGGCCATGGAGGAATTTTAAAAAGAAAAATCCTATTTCAATAAAAATTGTTACTTTCCCTTCCACCAGACCATTTGTTAAAATATGCCCAGTACAGGCCTCTAGCGACGGTGGAATAGAAATGCAGCCCGACTCATGATTGAGCCGGAAGTTCCAAGACAAGGGGGGAATGAAAGGGTGAGGGCTATGCGCTCTCCGCCATCTCCTCCATGTTGGGGCCACGTGTAGCCTTCTTCCCGGAAGCCCAGGCCTCTGCTGGCCGCGCCTGGGATTTTAAACTAACCAATGACAATCAAGGGAAGTGCGCGCCATAGATATGACCACATCCTGTGTAACAAGACCCGGCTCACGCCTGGCCAATCGGCAGGGCCCACAATCCCCTTGCGTCACCCCCCTATTTAAGCCGGATTTTCCCATGGGAGGGCACTCTCTCTTCCTGTCGCCGGGCCGGCCGGGAGCAGGGAACGGGGGTCGGTCTAGCTAGCCCTAAAATAAAAGGTCCTTTTGCTGTTGCATCGAAAAAAAAATAAAATAAAATAAAATATATTTTCATTGATTTCAGAGAGGAAGGGAGATGAAGAGAAATAGAAACATCAATGGTGAAAGAGAATCATTGATTGGCTGCCTCCTGCATGGCTCCCACTGAGGATAGAGACCGCAACTTTTGTTTTTATTGAATTCATGTTCTATTTAGGCTGTTTTTTAGTGTGAAACACATGTGGAAAATTTGCTTCTTTTCCTGGAGTTATGTTTTCTTCCAAACTAGGTTCTTTGGCTATTTTTTTCATTTATTCTTTATTGTTTAAAGTAGTACATATGTCTCCTTTTTCTCCCATTGACCTCTCCCCAGCTGTTTCCCCACCCCCCACCCCCACCCCCAGCACATGACCTCATCCCCCTACTGTCTGTGTCCATGGGTTATGCTTATATGCATGCATACAAGTCCTTTGGTTGATCTCTTACTGCTCCCTTTACTCCTCCCCTGCCTTCCCTCTGAGGTTAGACGGTTTGTTCGATGCTATTTTTGTTCATTAGTTTGTTGCTCATTATATAGCAACTCATAATTCCACAAATGAGTGAGATCACGTGATATTTATCTTTCTCCGACTGGCTTATTTTGCTTAGCATAATTAATGCTCTCCAGGTCCATCCATGCTGTTGCAAATGGTAAGAGTTACTTCTTTTTTACAGCAGAGTAGTATTCCATTGTGTAGATGTGCCACAGTTTTCTAATCCACTAGTCTCCTGATGAGCACTTACACTGTTTCCAAATCTTAGCTATTGTAAATTGTGCTGCTATGAACATAGGGGTGCATATATCCTTTTTGATTGGTGTTTCTGATTTCTTGGGATATATTCCTAGAAGTGGTATTACTGGGTCAAATGGGAGTTCCATTTTTAATTTTTTGAGGAAACTCCATACTGTTTTTCACAGTGGCTGCACCAGTCTGCATTCCCACCAGCAGTGCATGAGAGTTCCTTTTTCTCCATATCCCTTGCCAGCACTTGTCATTTGTTGATGATAGCCATTCTGACAGGTGTGAGATGGTACCTCATTGTCGTTTTGATTTGCTTCTCTCAGATGATTAGTGACTTTGAGCATGTTTTCATATGTCTCTCGGCCTTCTGTATGTCCTCTTTCAAAAAGTTTCTACATAGTTCCTTTGCCCATTTTTTTATTGGATTATTTATCTTCCTTTTGTTAAGTTGTATGAGTTCCGTGTAAATTTTGGAGATTAAACCCTTATCAGAGATAACATTGCATATGTGTTCTCCCATGCAGTGGGCTTTCTTGTTGTTTTGTTGATGGTTTCTTTTGCTCTACAGAAGCTTTTTATTTTGATGTAATCCCATTTGTTTATTTTCTCCTTAATTTCCATTGCCCTAGGAGCTGTATCGGTAAAGATATTGCTACGACATATGTCTGGTATTCTGCTGCTTTGTGAATTTCCTCTAAGATTTTTATGGTTTTCTGTGTAATGTTTTAAGTCCCTTTAACCCATTTTGAGGTTATTTTTGTGTATGGTGTAAGTTGGTGGTCCAGTTTCATTTTTTTGCATGTATCTGTCCAATTTTCCCAACACCATATATTGAACATAATGGCTTGGGTTGATTTCTGGGTTCTCTGTTCTTTTTTTTAAAATATATTTTATTGATTTTTTACAGAGAGGAAGGGAGAGGGATAGAGAGTTAGAAACATCGATGAGAGAGAAACATTGATCAGCTGCCTCCCGCACACCTCCTACTGGGGATGTGCCCGTAACTAAGGTACATGCCCTTGACCGGAATCGAACCTGGGACCTTTCAGTCCGCAGGCCGACGCTCTATCCACTGAGCCAAACCAGTCAGGGCGGTTCTCTGTTCTGTTCCATTTGGTCTATATGTCTGTTCTTATGCAGTACCAGCCATATGAAGAGAGAGAGAGAGAGAGAGAGAGAGAGAGAGAGAGAGAGAGAGAGAGAGAGAGAAGCTTTTCAGAGGAACACCATGGTGTCAGACAGGTGAGTGAAAGCTTGGATCTTCTGATACAGCACAGTCACCAGCTAAACGCAACTAAGTAAATGACCCCATCTGAGTCACATGGAGCAGAAGACCCACCTGCTAATCCCTACTCAAGTTCTTGATTTCCAGAATTGTGTGAGAAATAATAAGTGATTTTTGTTTTAAACCACTACATTTTAGAGTATCTTGTTATCTATAATAATAAAAGGGTAATATGCTAATTAGACTGGACATCCTCTGGACATCATTCTGGATGTCCTTCCTGATGAAGCCTGGGCCGGAGGGAAGCCAGCCTGGGTCCTGGGTGCCTGTGGGCAGCCAGAGGAGGGAAGCAGCCTGGGTCCTGGGTGCTGGAGGGAAGCCAGTGCTGGCAGCTGGGGGAAGGAAGGCCTACTCTTGAATGAATTTTTGTGCATTGGGCCTCTAGTCCTATATAATAAAAGGCTAATATGCAAATTAACCAAATGGCAGAACGACTGGTCGCTATGATGTGCACTGACCACCAGGGGGCAGACGCTGAACACAGGAGCTGCCCCCTGGTGGTCAGTGTGCTCCCACAGGGTGAGCGCCGCTCAGCCAGAAGCTGGGCTCATGGCCGGTGAGCGCAGCAGCGGTGGTGGGAGCCTCTCCCACCTCCACGGCAGCACTAAGGATGTCTGACTGCCGGCTTAGGCCTGCTTCCCCGGAAGAGTGGGCCTAAGCTGGCGTCAGACATCCCCTGAGGGCTCCTGGACTGCGAGAGGGCGAAGGCCATGCTGAGTGCATGAATTTCGTGCACAGGGCCTCTAGTGCAGAAATAAATAACCAAAACAACTCCCTAAATAGGTTTGTGTTTTGATTTTTAAACCACTTAATGATAAATCCTAACAATTTTTATTAAATTATTAAATATCTATGAAAATTTAATTTGTTAATGGCTGCACAATAATTTATTTTTGGATTGTAAATAAAGCTTTGATAAATGTCTTTGTATACATCTTTGGAAAAGGAGATTTGATTTCTAAGACTATAATAATTCTTAAAGCTCTTGAAACACATTGTATAGCGTTTGAGTTTTAGTTCATCCAGCTGTGGGGATAGGCTTACACGGAGACACTAACTGGTGATATATATAAGGTGACAGCCAATTGCATTGAAATAAAACGAAAGAAAATTTGATGACAAGAATATCTAACAAGTGACCTTGACTTAATTAATACAAGTCTCTAATTGACAAAACTGGCAAAAACAACATTTGTTTCATATTGTTATTACTTTACATTGGATGGTGCATGAGGTAGAAGAGCAATCTTTAACTTCATGGCATTTTATGTGAAGGAATGGCCTGCATTTTATAAACAACTATTCCACAGAAAAGGACACTGAATTCAGAGAACTTTCATCAAGGACAGTGGTTCTCAATCTTTAGTGGGCATAAAAATCAACTGATGAACTTAAAAATGCAAATTTCTGATCTCTACCACCAGAATCTAATTCTGGAAAGGTGTAAAACACATCTGCATTTTAAGCACATCCTCAAGGAATTCTGATACAAGGTAACAATTTGAAAATGCTGTCCTAGTAAAAATGAAGAAAAGTAGCTTTTTTTCTTTTTTCCCTTGTTTGGGTCAAAGGAGAGTTTTGTATTCTGGGCTAGGAACCAGGAAAAAGATTTTTATACTTAACCTCATTACCTCATTTGATCATATAAATAATTATATTCATGTTCCAGATGAGAAAACAGAGGCTCAGAGAGAAAGCTGAGTAGCTCTACGTCAAACACAGCTAGCAGGAATTCAAACACAGGTCTGTCTGGATTTTGCACTGTGGAGGGACCTTCTGCAGCAATAACCAGGTTAGTGACAACCTTGGTGATGGAACCTAGGAGATCTCAGTGTGCTTTTCTCTTTCCTTCTAGTTGTAGAATTTCCACTCAGCCAGCCTTCCTGTAGTTCTGGATGATGTCCGTTTTGTCTTTTAGTTGTATTTTTGAATTTGCTGTGGGAGGCAGCAATTTCCGGTGTTTACCAGTGCCGCCACCCCTTCTGTAATTTTCTGTGCCATGTTTTGGTTACGGCATCATTAAAGCCCCATATGTGTATATCAGGAGAGGACAGTCAACTCAGCAAAACAGAACTATTCACTTTCCTCTACGGTGAACCAGTGCTCCTGAGTCGGTAAAAGATAAGAAATAGCAGTTTGCTGATAACCTGCTGGTATTAAAAAATACATTCTTTTTAGGTAGTGATATCCCTAAACGCAAGCCATCTGATACTCAACCCTCCAGAAAACTGTTCTGGAAGAACTGGAAGAAGTGGACCTGGTGAGAGGTGACACGTTGACTTGCAATATGTTACTTTCTAGAGCAGTGGTTCTCAACCTTCCTAATGCCTTGACCTTTTAATACAGTTCCTCATGTTGTGGTGACCCCCAACCATAAAATTATTTTCGTTGCTACTTCATAATGGTAATTTTGCTACTGTTATGAATCATAATGTAAATATCTGATATGCAGGATGTATTTTCATTGTTACAAATTGAACATAATTAAAGCATAGTGATTAATCACAAAAACAATATGTAATTATATATGTGTTTTCCAATGGTTTTAGGCGACCCCTGTGAAAGGGTCATTCGATCCCCAAAAGGGTCGTGACCCACAGGTTGAGATCACTGTCTAGAGGGATTTGAAGGGCCTTGTTGTTTGCACAAAAGCTTACTTACGGTTGCCTCACCCTAAACCGGTGGCCTGGCTGAGCAGCTGGGCTCAATTGCTCATTGGTTCTTTGGGGTGTCAATCTCCACTGCCTTGGGATCAGCTGCTAGGTGGTGAAGTGAAACTGGGAGCTGAAGGCCTTTCCTCTCGAGGGTCCAGACTGTCTGAGAGGGCAAATGGTCACGGGGTCTTGAGAATCAAATAGAGAACTCCTTAAAGCATTGAAAGCCAGCCAAGGAGCTGGGTGGGAAGGAGTGAGGTAGAGCCACTTACATGAGGACACAGGCACCAGGGGGCAGAATCACCTTAGGGCCACAGGGTCAGGACAAGGCAAGCTCCTCACTGCTTTCCCTGAGATTCATGGATTCAGACACTTCTTTTGGAAAAGTTACTTACTGTATGCCTTTTTTTTTCTTTAAAAAAAAAACAAAACAAAAAACCTCCTATCATTACTTCTTTTCTGTTTCCCCTGTTTCTTTGGGAAATGTCTACCTGTCCCAACTGTCCTCAGAGAATCCAAGAGAAGTTTTCTGTGGGATTGGCTGGTTTGCTTGGTGGTAACAGTGGGAGAAACCCCCACGGAGATGGTAGAAAATGAACAGGGAAATCCAGTGTAAAACTTTCCTCAGAGTCAGTCACCAGTGCGGGACTCGCTCCTGCAGAAGCATAGGGTAGGCTTACAGCTTGAGGGGCTGGGGCTGGAAACAGAGAAGGTGTAGCTTCCCAGAGCCTTGGGTAGAAGTCTGCTCAAGTCCCATTGTCTGGAAGTATGTCATATGGCCATCTCTGAAAACAGAGAGGCTGAGCAAATGAGTATTTTGCCTGGAGCTGCACACATTGCTGGCCCAAGCAAAACTAGATGCCATCAGATGGGCCACAGTTCGCTCCGTCCCTCTCCCTTGTAAGCAGTGATGTTTGGCTTTGCTGCATTTTCTCCTCTTTCTGCACCAGTCTAGTTGACTCTTGAGCAACAAAGGTTTGAATTGAGTGGGTCCACTCAGATGCATATTTTTTTCCAATTGACCCACACAATTCAAACTCATGTTATTCAAAGGTCAACTGGTGGTTGGAAATCTGCACATGGAGAGCCGATTTGTTATACACAGATTTCTGACTGCATTGGCAGTTGAAACCACTAATCTCTGAGTTGAGTCAACTACCTATATTAGTGGTTCTCAACCTTCTGGCCCTTTAAATACAGTTCTTCATGTTGTGACCCAACCATAAAATTATTTTCGTTGCTACTTCATAACTGTAATGTTGCTACTGTTATGAATCGTAATGTAAATACCTGATATGCAGAGTGGTCTTAGGCGACCCCTGTGAAAGGGTCGTTTGACTCCCAAAGGGGTCGAGACCCACAGGTTGAGAACCACTGATCTATATAATAAAAGCCTAAGATGGTGGAACGACCAGAATGTCTGGTCGCTATGATGCGTACTGACCACCAGGGGGCAGATGCTCAATGCAGGAGCTGCCCCCTGGTAGTCAGTGCACTCCCACAGGGGGAGCACTGCTCAGCCAGAAGCTGGGCTCATAGCTGGCGAGCGCAGTGGCAGTGGCGGGAGCCTCTCCCCGTCTCCACGGCAGCGCTAAGGAGCAGTGAGCAGGTGGGTGGTAAGGAGTGAGGAGTCCCAGACTTCGAGAGGGTGCAGGCCAGGCTGCGGCCTCCCCATCTCTCCTGTGCATGAATTTCGTGCACCAGGCCTCTAGTATTTTTATAATAGCCTTAATTTCTCCCATGATAATCATCAATGATCTCAATCCCAGAGATAATGACAAATGTTAACATTTTGGAATGCTTCCTTACTGAAAATTTCCCACACATATTAAATAATATTATAGTATAGATTCAGTTTTGTACCATGCTTTTTTACTCAAAGTTTATTGTATTTTTCCATGCCTTTAATGTTTTTCAAAGTCATAAGTATTTTTATTATTTTTTGATCATTAAAGTAACTAATGTTTATGAATAATCCCTATATTTTCACCTCAAGAGAAAACCACTACAAACAGCCAGCAGCTTTATCAGAATTTACTTAATTATTCCCATGTTGTTGGACATTTAGGTTGTTTCCATTATTTAAAAAAACCCACACATTTGATTTTATTCACATTTCTGATTATTTCCTTTGTGTAGATTCCTAGAATTGGAACTAATAGGATAAAGGGTACAAATATTTTCAAAGCTGATGCATATTTGCCAAATTGCTTTCTGGAACGACTGTGCCATTTATACTCTGACCAGCATTTTATGAGCATGCCCACCTTATTCCAACCTCACCAGGATTTCTGAACTTCTTTCAGCCTTTTTGCAAGAAAGCAATGTGATCTAATAAAAACCATAGTAATGAGAGGTCTGGCCAATTCTGACTGGTAGTCAGAGTCCTGGTTATAAGTTCTGACTCCTCCAGAACTTGTGTGTGACTTTGGGCAACTCACTGCACTTCTCTGTTTAGTTCAAAAATACTGTGTACTGTGGTGGACACTGTTGGTTATCTGTTCCGTAATTATTTCCCCTTTCTAACAGAATCCTGCTTCTTTAGATAGCACCTCCTCTGTGTAGCCCTAGAGCTTCAGGGGATGCTGACCCCATCCCAGCCTCAGTGGGTGGAAGCTGATTAATCTAAACAGTGATTCTCAAACTTTTCAGTCTCAGGACTCCTTCACACTCTTATAAATTATCAAGAAGTGCCCTGGCTGGTGTGGCTCATTTGGTTGAGCATTGTCCCATGCACTGAGCAGCCAATGGATGTTTCTCTCTCTTCTCACCCTCTCTCTTTAAAATCAATAAAAACATATTTTTTAAAGTATCAAGGTACAAAAAAAATAAGAAAAGAAAAAAAAAGAGAAGAAAAACAAAACAAAGATAAAAGTATCAAGGAGCCCAAAGAGCTTTTGTTAATGTGGGTTTTATCTATTTATATTTACCTACTTTATTTGACACTAAAACTGAGGAGTTTTAAAACTATTTTGAATTAACTTAAAGATAACAACAGCCCTATCTGGTTTGGCTCAGTGGCTAGAGCGTCGGCCTGCAGACTGAAGAGTCCCGGGTTTGATTTCAGTCAAGGGCACATGCCCGGGTTGCAGGCTCGATCCCAAGTAGGGGGCGTGCAGGAGGCAGCCGATCAATGGTTCTCCCATCATTGATGTTTCTATCTCTCTCTCCTCTCTCCTTTCCTCTCTGAAATCAATAAAAATATATTTAAAAAAGATAAGCCTATTATAAGCTTATTATATGTTGACCCAATTTGCATATTTTAATGACAATAACTGTATTTTCCCAAACCAAAATAATTTAATAGGGAAAGTGGCATTATTTCACATTGATTCAGATTTTCTTAAACAAAAATGAAATTTTTTTTATCTCATAAGATGAAGTTCATGGTAGGGCAGTTTTCAGGCAAGTGGGCAGGAGGAATGTTTCTGGGTGGAGAAAGGGAGCCCCACCTTGAACCACATCATGTAAGTTGCTGTGCATGCTGACTTCCTGGGCAATGCTGGTGCCCACTGACTCCAGCCAGTGTTCTTAATGGCTGGGAATATGTTGCTGGTCCCCATTTCTATCACCTGGCTCACCATCCAAAACCCAGGGAATATTCATCTCTAAGAAGCCCCCTGATTAGCCTGGCTCCCCCTAACTTCTCCTTAGCCTCTTATAACCATTACTTCATAGCCTCTCAGTGCTGATACAGTACTCCCTCCTTACCTGCAGTTTTGATTTCCATGATTTCAGATACCTGCTGTCAACTATGGTCTGAATACATTAAATGGAAAATTCCAGAAATAAATAATTCATAAATTGCTGTTCTGAGCAGCATGATGAAATCTCACACCGTTCCACTCTATCCTACCTGGGGCATGAATTGTCCCTTTGTCCAGCATCTCCACACTGTATACACTCCCCACCCACTACTTACTTAGTACTTGTCTAGATATCAGATGGACTGTTGTGTTATCACAGTGCTTGTGTTCAAGTGACCCTTATAGTAGCCTAATGCTTCCTTACAATGCCTCTGTCATTCACCTCAATTCATCTCATCACATTGGCACTGTGTCATCTCACATCATCACAAGAAGTGACTACAGTATAATAAGATATTCTGAGAGATCACATTTATATCATTTTATTACAGTATATTATTACGATTGTTCTATTGTTATTAGTTGTTGTTAATCTCTTAGGGTGCCTAATTTATAAATTCAACTTTATCATAGGTATGTATTTATAGAAAAAAACATAGAATATATAGGTTCAGTACTATCCATGGTTTCAGGCTTCCACTGGGGTCTTGGAATGGGTCCCCTTCTGATAAGGCAGGACTACTTATATGTAAAAGTAATTATGAACAAGGACACAGAAATCCAAATACGGAAAATGAATTCATTGCAATTCGTCATAGGTTTCTTTTCAGAACAGCCGAATTACCCTATTGCACATGGGCACTTAGCCTTGTATCCTGTTTCCTTCAGCAGCTCCAAGAGATGGTTTCTCAGAGTGGTGGTGAAGGAAGGCAGCTGGAGAACATCCCGTCCAAACTCTCATTGTCAGGTGAAGCTCAGAGGGGAAATGACTTGCCCGCGTTTTCCCAGCTGATTTGTGTCACAACAAGGGGTGGAGAGATCCCCAGCTCAGCACATATTCTTCTTCTGGCTGTTAGCCTCCAAGGGACCCCAACCATGCCCAGTATTGTAGTTCATCCATTAACTTATCTAAGTGTCTTTCCCAACCCTAACCATGTTATCAATCTATATTAACATTTGATAGTAATGTGCTATATAATTTTATCACCTGCATACAACTTGATAGAATTTATTTATTTAAAATTTTTTCAGAACTATAAGTTTTGAGATGGGAGCTTACATTTTAATATTTTGAGATTTGTGGAATAAAGTCCATATTTACCCTAATTACACTTAACTAAACTATCTTGCAGACTTTGATCATATCACAGCCTTTTTCTTAGTATGCATTTTTTAAAGTCTTTTAAAACTCAGGGCAAGGTTTGGGCTGATCTAAAAGCATCATTCATTTTAAAGCCAGAAAGGACCTTCAGGAGTGAAAGAACAGCTGTTCCCTAGTGTTGGTTAAGTGTCCTTCTTTACAAGAGAAAGTTTACTTACTGTACTTATACTGCAAGTTTTGTACAAGAATTATTTTGGATGCAGTTTTCATGAAGAAAGCTACTACATACGGTGACATTAGTCTGCACTAAAGTTGTCTTCTGGAGACGGTCCTCTTATCTCTCCCCATTTGTGTTGTCTTCCTGGTGAGACCCATCACTGATAGAGGACAGGGCATATTTCTAATAACTCTAATTCTGCATAAACCATACCCCATCCATAGTACTAACACTGGTCTGAGCATGCAGAAGGCACTTCATGAATGCTTATTCAATGAACGGACTAAACAAATGGATGCAGCATGTTTGGTTTTGATTAACATGGGATGAGCATGCAGAAGGCACTTCATGAATGCTTATTCAATGAACGGACTAAACAAATGGATGCAGCCCAATGAGGGAGACTCTTCTTTCTTTAAGGC
Organism: Myotis lucifugus; assembly: GCF_000147115.1. Classification (NCBI taxonomy): domain Eukaryota; kingdom Metazoa; phylum Chordata; class Mammalia; order Chiroptera; family Vespertilionidae; genus Myotis; species Myotis lucifugus. The sequence continues at coordinate 1,328,814 of NW_005871215.1, read as the reverse complement.
AAAGAGCGGCAAGACATACAATCATGCTAATTCTCGAAACAGCAACAAGGATACTATTCCCGTAAAGAATAGAAAAGACTTGTTTCCGGCTAGCATCTGCCAAAGTTGGTCCAGGAAAGAGGGCAGCAATGATGATCATTTCTCAGAAAGTGTTTTTGTCCAAGCACAGACGCAACGGCCCTGGGAAACGACACCACGCAAAGGTGCCGAGTCCAGGGGTCCTGCTGGCCACCCTCCCTTCCCTGACCCCACCTTTCTCCTCTTCCTGACCCTACTTGTCAGCAGTGTACCCCTGAGTATGCTTCAGATTCCAAGAATCTTTGAAACTCAGGAAGGGCCTGAATCATAAGGAGAGAAAGAGAGGCACTATCCAGAGGCCTTGAGTGTCGCAGGGTAGAGCTTGATTAGTTAGGAATTCCCCATTTCTCTGCTAATAAAGAGGGAGATATGGATGATGTGGACAAGTGGAAACTTCAGACATGTTGGTTATGAAACTTCGGAGACCATGAAGGAAGCCTTAGCAGATAGTCTCTGGAGCACACATCTACTGATGTGAAGTTCTCCATAGAGATAAGTGTGCAGAGGCTTAGTGTCCTAGTGTATGTGAGGCCAGAACTAGTTTATTCAATTTAGTGAGGTCTGAGTGAAAGAAAGAGTCATTTTGTTGGTTTTTGATTAACATGGATGTTTGGTTTAAGTTCCAATTGTTCAATAAGTTGTCTTCTCTGCGTAAACCATCAATTTGACCATTTTCTAAGAGATTTGATCATCCCAGTCATCTTAAGGAGGACAGTCAAGCACAAAAATCAGGTAACAATCTGGACTAATCCTAAGAAAGCCTCAAATGTTGACCTAATCTAAGGGAGACTACACGTAGCTGCAACTTGTGGCACGTAGCTGCAACTTGTGGCACTTGGGACAAGATTTGGTGTATCACTCTTCTGATTTATGGGTCTTTATAAAATTACAACTGGTGTTAATTCTTTCCTCCCCTCCACTTGCAGGGGACTTGAAATTAAGGATGGCATTCAGTTTGAGGCTGCATGGAGGGGAAGTAGTGAAAAGGAAGGACAGAGCCAGCACTCCCTTGAGTTCAAAGAGGAAGTTTAAGCTCATTATGATATAATTATAGGGAATATTGGGGGCAGTGCCAGCGACTGCCTCGGAGGCTCACATATGGGAACCAGATGTATAGTTTTTATGAGATTTGAAAGGCAGTATTGTCCCCACATAGTGAGAAGTGGTCTCAAATTATTTATCCCCTCTGGGTCTCAGTTTTAAAGTCTGCATGATGAGGGAGCCAGCTGGCATTCTTCATTCTCGGTCCAGGCTGAGTTATGCCTGGGAGTCATAAAATGGCTCTACGCCCGGGTGAGCAATTCAGAAATGATTCTGGGTTAGAATACGGAAGTGATTAGGTGGAAGCCAGGCATCAGCATCCTGAAAAAGCCCTGCAGGTGATTCTCGCCGGGGCTGACGACAGGCACCGACGGATGATCGCTGTGCTCTCACACAGCACTAACTTTCCCATTGTAGTGTTCTGAGCAATGGATGGCTAGCTCAATGGTAGTACCTGCATTGCAGTTATTCCTTCTTATTTGTAAGGGGCCTCTAGTCTAAAGGGATATTGTAGAAATCTGTTTACTTTATAACTGAGGGTGGGTAAGGATGCTATTTTTGAAAATTTTAAAGGGCTTCCATGGAAACTTGAACCATCTAGCTCCATAAGTTCTTTTTTACGTGCGGGATGTACACATGAATATGTTTCTTGGGACTCAGGGAAGAGCACGAGCAGGAAAGCATCATCACTTGAAGAAAGGCTCCATCATTCGCTGGTCAAGCAAGCAAACAAGGAACCTTCAGGAATAAGGCTTTAGTCCATGCAATCATCTATTCACCCAACAGTACTTACCAAACGCCTACTTTTTACAAAGCTATTCTGCCAGGCCAACTTGTTGAGATTGCTCGGCAAGTGAGCCCTCTTGTGCTCCCGTCAGAGAGATTTCATTGAATGGGCAATGCCAGGCTCCAATGCCAGGGAAGCTTTTCTGCTCGGGTATTGTCAAGATGGTGCTGGTGAGGGTTACATGGGTTCACCTTCTGTGCCCACATGGGCATTTCTGCCTCTTAGTGTCAAAAGAGTAGCAGCTAAAGTTTATGAAGAGCTTACTGTGTGCCAGTCATGCTGCTTTACATGTATGATCTCCCATAATCCTCCCAACCACCGTAGGAATCAGGCTCTATCATTATTTTTATAGGGGAAAAACAAGGTTGAGAGGTTAATTAACTTGTCCAAGGCCATATAGCTAAGGAACGAGAGTTGTAACGCCACCCGGGACTCTCTGGCTCCCTGCTGGACTTGTAGTATTGCCCACATCTCAGAACGGCACCTCAGGCCCTCTGTTCTCCTTGACATCCTAGTCCTGCTTCTCTTTCAGGATCCAATTCGAGACTCACATGTGCGGTGAAGCCTCCTCTGAGCACTCAGCCCCACCCGGTATTTCCCTCCTGTTTGTTCATTCAATGCGTGGACCTGCCCTGTGTGAGCCCCGCTTCTAGTGGTGCGCTGTGCCCATAGGGAGGGTCAGCCTTAAGTCACAGGCTTGTTCCCCTATATGTATTATAGACCCTCTGAGGGTCCAGGCTCAGCTTTATACTTCCCTTCACTGTGCCCAGCTCAGACCTAGACCTGTGTGAAGACCCAACACATGCTTTATGATTGATGAAAAGTGAATAGACTAATAAATATTCTAAGTTCTTGCTTCCAGAGAAAGAATCAACCCAAATACCAAATACACCCTCACTGTTGATTCATTCAATATTGTTGGTTGAAAACATGTCAGATGAGAGCTCTTCAAGCATTATCTCCAAGGATTTCATCTTCACCATTTTCTTAAGAGTTAATCTGAGGATTGGCCGGAATGGCTCAATGGTTGAGCATCGACCTATGAACCAGGAGACCATGGTTCGATTCCTAGTCAGGGCACATGCCCAGTGTGGGACATGCAGGAAACGATCAATGATTATTTCTCATCATTGATGTTTATATATTTCTCTCTCTCTTCTGCTCTGAAATCAATAAAAATCTATACTAATAATAGACACATATGTAAATTGACCATCCCTCCACTATGCCCACAGCCAGTCAGGAGTGAGTATGCAAATTAACCTGACAAAGATGGCAAGCCTGTGGGCAGTGTGCCCGCGTGCAGGTGTTCCATCCCTCCCAGGCCTCTCCGGGCTTCTGGGAAGCATGGGAAGGTGGAAGGCAGCTCCAGGCCAAAGTGAAGGCAGTGCCGGCAGCCAGGGGAAGGAAGGCCTATTCTTCGTGCATTGGGCCTCTAGTAAATAAATAAAGAGTTACTCTGAGCAAAAATCTATTAGAACGAGGCAGCACCCAAACCAAAAGTGGTTAGGAGTGCTCCTCACCAACTGTTTTTAGGTAGCCCCAAAATGTACTTCCCACCCTATGAAATCAAAGAAATCAAAGAAGCAGTTAAAGGCGGTCCTTGTTTTCTGAAAGTTGTACGGAGTAGTTTCTATCACAAATGATATCATGTAGCTAAACTGTGAAGCCAGAATCTGGCCAGGTGGTCTGTCTCTGGAGGCTGTGCCTTCAGCCCCTGTCCTTGGGCAGGGACTGTGCATTATACTCCTCAGTCTCACCGTCCCCTCCCCTCCCCATCAGGCACCAGACAGGGCTGAGCACAGTGTAGCACAGTCAGAAAATAACCTGGTGGGGACTGAGCTACTTGGAAAAGATGCTGGTTGTGGGTGAACTCCCTCACCTGAGAAATTTCCAGAACATGCATGCTAAGGCACCAATGGGTAATGTTCTGAAGACATCTAAGAACTGGGCAAGTGCTCTGAGTAGCTCAGTCTCGAGGAGAGTATAGGCTGTTGGCCCCTGTAGGTTCCTTGCAGCCTAAGCACTCAGTGTTCCACTTCATTCCTAGAACTGCTGGCTGACAGAGAAATGCTTACGATAAACCACAGCATGGGACCAAAGGTGACAGGAACCGTGCCTTTGGCCTGATGTTTATCTTGTGGGCCGGCCAGCCACAGGCGACCATTTACTAGCATTTCATCAGCTGTTGTAGGGCTTTCCCCAGCAGCTTCCTTTCCAATTACAGTACTCAGAAGCACCATTCGAGGAGGGCAGGAAAGGAGGACACGTGGGGGAAGGGATCTCCCTCCTGAGTGCCACCCTGGCAGGAGGCTGCAGGGAGCTTGAAGCACTGGCCTGTTTGCTGCCTGGACTGGAAAACCTGATGGCCCACCGTCCGATGGTCCAGAACCCAGAGCTTAGTTAATGACACACGCCACTCATGCACCTCATCCACTGATTGTTTTACTCTCTGAACAACCAAAAAATGGATTCATTCTAGGTCCTCATTGATACCACTTTCTTTCTAACTACTTTTCTAGCCCATCTCATATACTCCCAAGTATATTCATGCGCTCATTTATCCTTTCAATGCAAATATGTTAATGAGCACCTATCATGTTCCAGCAGGTGGGTTTGGGTTGGTGATCCTTGGATCAATCTAGCATCAATCTCTGCCCTCAAGGAGCAACCGGCAAGTGGGGGAAGCCAGCAAGAACTCAGAGAGTGGAGTGCGGTGTGAGAAATATGCATGCTGAGTGAAGGGAGCTGGCCCTGAGGATTCTATTGGGGGTGACTTTTGAGCTGAGTTGTGAAGATTACTTTGGGTGGGAAAGGGAGGAGCAGCTCATGCAGGAGGCAGAGACTCAGAAGGAGTTGGATGTGGGGGAACAGTGAGTTCTGTGTGACACCTGGGAGTAGGTATGAAAGTCTCCAAAGATTAGATTGTGAAGGGCTTGTCCAGGGAATTTAACGTTGTGAGGGAGTTTAGCTCTCATTCTATAAGAGATGTGGGCCAAAGAAAGCTCATCCTAGTGGCAACATGCAGGTGAACGCCAGAGGGACCACACAGAAGGCTGAGAGTCAAGCTAGACACCGGTTGTCACTGTCCAGAGCACCCATGAGGAGGCACGAGGAGGCTCAGCAGTGGCGCTGTAAATTGACAAGTTTGATGAAGATGTAGTGCACAGTAGGTAAGAGCCACATCTTAGAGTCAGACTTCCCTGGGTTTGCATCCTGGTTCTGCCCCTTTCTTGTGTGACCTTTGGCAAATTCCTTAACATCTCTGTCCCTCTGGACCCTCATCTGTCAGTGGGGAAATGGTCAGAGTGCCCACCTTAGAGACATGCTGTGAGAATTTAATGAGATGATGCCTGACCACGGTGGGTGCTGTATGCACAGTGGCTCTTATTAGTAAGGAAAGCAGGAGGGGAGTCACGGGTGACTGGCTTCAGCAGCTAAATGGGCGGTGCTGCCAGTATCAAGAAGAGGATACTGCCAGAGGGGCAGGTGTAGAAGAGGGGCATGAAGGAGGGTAGAGATGTTGGGTTGGGCATAAGGCTTGAGAGGACATATCTAAAAAGGCTGAGATGAGGCCATCATTCCGTGTTACTCCAGCTACAGCCACTTCTATGCCACAGGAACTTTGCACTTGCCGTTCTCACTCGTTCCAGTAACGACTGCTGCAAACAAATCACAGTGAAACTTAATGGCTTAAAACCATTTTATTATTACATCTCTCAGTTCTGGGGATGTCTGGGCTCAGTGAAGTGGTTCTCATTCGGGGTCTCTCCTGTGGATAAAGCCAGAAAATGGCCAGGGTGGAGCCATCCCAGAGGCTTCCTCACTCACAGTCCCGGGGTTGATCCTGGATATCGGCCGGAGCACCTACAGTGGCTCTCCACCTAACCCGGACTTCCCGCAGGCTGGCTGCCTTTCCAGAGCGAGTGTCCCAGGAGAGCCAAGTGGGAGTTGTGTTGTTGGTGGTGATGCAGCCTTGGGGGCCATGTTGTGCCACTTCAAGTAGAGGGAGTGAGGACCTCATCTCTGAACGGGAGGACTGTAAACTCACAGTGTAGTCAGGTCATGTGGGACGAGAGCTATTGCTGTGTCCGTCTTTGGAAATAATATCTGTCATCGCCTGCCTGGCCTGCTTCCCTCTCCCTGCGGCACCAGCAGCTAATGCCCCCTCCTCAGGGAGGCTGCCGCGACCTTCTGGCTAGGTCAGATGACCCTGTTCCGTGCTCCTGCACAATAGCTTTGTAATTACTTTGTCATGTATGTGATTTGAGGGTTCATGTCTCTTATCTCCCATAGTAGATAGGTGCTCCTTGAGGAGGGATTCTTTTGACTGTAATTGTACAATATTGTATTTCCAGTCTTTAGCAAAGTGCTTGCTACATATTAGGAACTAAATGACTAAGAAAGAAAGAAAAAAAGAAAGAAAGAAAGAAAGAAAGAAAGAAAGAAAGAAAGAAAGAAAGAAAGAAAGAAAGAAAGAAAGAGAAAGGAAGAGGAAGGAAGAAAGAAAAAAAGAAAAGGAGAAAGGGAAAAAAAAGAAAAAGAGAAAGGAAAGGAAAAGAAAAAAAAACGAGAAAAAAGAAAAAGAGAAAAGAAAGGAAAAGAAAAAAAACGAGAAGAAAAAAAAAAGGAAGGACTCAGTTCCAATAAGGGCAGGAGAGACCCTGAGCTGTTGGGTGGCCTGGCCATGGTGACAAAAGAGCTGGCTCTGGAGTAGGTTTTGTAACCTCGGTGCTTGCTGTCCACCTCGCTCCTCTGTCCACTCTACAAAAACAACTGTAACCTCGGTGCTTGCTGTCCACCTCGCTCCTCTGTCCACTCTACAAAAACAACTGTGCACAGGTGCAGAGGATGGTCTTAGAGGCCTCTAGAATATGCAGTGCACAGCAGTGATCATGGAGGGCTTCCTGGTGGCGATGACAGAGTTCAATGGAGCCTCTCTCCCGGGGCTCCTTCAGGGGAGGTCTCCCACAGCGAGGGATGTGCCTGACCCTGGGCTGTGTCTGCACAAGCTTTCAGAGTGGGAAGACTCCGGGAGGGGCTGTGACTGACATGAGAAGCCCCGTAGCTACGGGCAGATGGGCAGGCTGATTGTCAGAGAGGGCTCTGGGGCCAGGGGAGGTTGGAAAGCAGCTGGCAGGGCTGGGACTGGTGAGGCCAGTGGGACCAGTCACAGTGCTGTGGAGAGCCATACTGGGGCCTGGGACAAAAATGGTAATACTGATTGTCTTTATTTAAAATTGTATTTCTGCCATCATGGATAATTTTGTATTAAATTAGATTTTATTTACATTGATTATTGAGTTTTGGGGCATCCTTTTAAATTTTGCCCCTAACCCTAACTCTAATCCCAACCCTGCCTCACTCACCTGACCCCAGCCCAGCCTTGGTAGCTGGACTCACAGAGTCTCATTCTTCTGGCCTTGGCTGTGCAGTTCCAGGGTCAGAAAACTCTTCCCTGCAGACGGGGCAAAGCTCCCGGATGGTCACAGGCCACTCCTCACAAGATCTCCCTGTGAAAAGCCTGGAGGCACAGGGTGCCATGGTTCCTTTCCTTGGGAAGTGCTCAAGTGCAGGCTTCCCCCCAGGCCTGGAGGGGAGCACCCCTCCCAGAGGCCCTGCTCTTCTCATGGGCCTTCTGCTTGGAACAAATTACTTGCACGGGTCAGAGCTCAGCAGAGATGTCAAGCGCCCCTCCCTGACGATGCTACAGGAAGCTACTTGGTGCCGAGCTACTTGGGGACAAGGCAAAATTCCTGCTGCAGCTCCGGCTGCCAGGGCCCCAGATGGGCTGGCAGGCTGGGGGCTCAGAGTGGCAAGGGCAGGGGAAAAGTTAGGGGACTGCCAAGCAGAACTTGGGGGGCCTCCCTATTCTGAGCACAAGGAGGGCAGGAGAATTTCAGTTGCATGCTGGGCTGTCCTCTGAGTTCCTGAACCTGGACTCCCAAGACAGCCATGGATGATGCACAGAAGGAGCAGGGCTGCCCGGAGTGATGGGCGATTCTCGGGCTCTATGCGGGAGGGTGTGCATAGGTTATATGCAAACACCACACTTTTTTTATATAAGGGACTTGAGAATCCTTGGGTTTTGGTGCCTGTGGGGGGTCCTGGAACCAATCCATTGCAGATTCGGATGCCGAGGGACAGCTATAATCCTGTATGGAAGGTGTAAGTTGGGGTGAAAGGAAGGTTCTAAGGAGGAAAGGCTTAAGAATTCAGTCTGATACCACCACATAGGGGACCCTCGATGACATTATGTTCAGTGAACAGGCCAGGAGCAAAGGAAAACTAGTGGCTGATTTCACTATATGAAGTACCTACAGCGTCACAGCCACAGAGACAGGAAACAGAATGGCGGTTGGCAGGGATGGAGTGGGAGGGGTGGGGCGTGGTGTTTAATATGTGGCACGAATGTCTGGTTAAAACGAATTTCAGTTGGGGAGGATGAAAAAGTTCTGAAGAGGGATGGGGATGGTGGCACAATGATGTGAATGTATTAAATACCACTGAACTATACACCTAAAAATAGTCAAGATGCTAAAACTTATATTTTACTACAACTAAAACAAACAAACAAATCCATAGAAAATAATTCAGTCCAAGATCCTCCCATGTCCTTAGAAGAACTCCAGAGGGTTGCGGCCAGCTCACAACTGGGTCGCTCTGGGCTCTGGGTGTGGAGAATACAGAGGACAGGCTTCCTGCTGCTTAGCACCCAGCCTGTGGGGCCGGGGTTCAGTGCCCACCCACAGGCAGAGGTTCATGTCACTCAGTTAAGGTCACTCTAGGCAGAGGCTCAGAGAGCCCAAGTCTCCCAGGCTCCAATGTGGGGCCATTCCTCTGCCTTAAAGGGAGAGGAGAACACCAGCATCCTGCCCCCTCTCCTCCTTCCACTCCTGTCCCAGTGAGCTAATGCCGAAAAGAGCCTGGAGCTCTTCTCAGAAGGGTGCTCTATAAATACAGCATCTTCTTGCTAATTGGGCCTCCAGAGGTCACGGTCAGATCACCAGAGGGATCCAGATGGGGGAGGGTCCCGTGGGGACTTAAATTTAGCCCAGGCAGCTCAGCTCAGGTCACTGGCTGCAAAAGGCCTAGATGCTGTCCCCAGGAGGAGCCATCAGGGGAATACTGTTCATTCTTTGTAATTTGGTGGCTTCCTCTGCTCCCAGTCACAGCCTATGAGCATAATGGATTAATATGGGGGTTTGGATGCAGAATATACATTTTTATGAACAACCATTAGGACACCCTCCCTGGTCCTTGCTGTAAGGTGCCTGGGCCCTGCTAAATTCAGACCAGACAGAGGTGCTGCTCAGACAGACCTTACAAGGAAGCCTCAAGGCCAGGGAGGCATGAGCTAAATACGACAGTTCTCCTGCCTTAGCCATGGCTCGCCAGGGTACTCTGGAGGCTGTAGCGGCACCTTCTCTAGTAATATGAACTCACAGAGCAGTTCTCTACCCTAGCATGCAAAACAGTACATTTAACACAAAATATTTTATAGCACCATCTTCACTATCTTAAAGTGAAATTCATAGTTAATATAATTTATATATAGCATTAAAATCAATATGATATATTAACTATAGGATAAGTGAAAGGAAAATAACTTAATAGTCCATATTTCGATTATTTTTTAAAAACTATTCTAAAATTGATTTTTAGAGAGAGAGGAAGGGAGAGGGATAGAGAGATAGAAACATCAATGAGAGAGGAAGTCATCAATTGGCTGCCTCCTGCACAGCTCCCACTGGGGATCTAGCCTGCAACCCGGGCATGAGTTGGTGACCTCTTGGTTCCTCAACGCTCAACCGCTGAGCCACACCAGCCAAGCTGTATCTCAATATTTAAATGCTCAGGCGCAGCCGCATTAACAGGCTTATGAAGTATTCAGATGCTATTACCTAATTATAATGGATACATTTGAACTTAAGAGCATTAAAAAAATGTTCAACTAAAAATTATGTGCCTAAAATTAAAAATAGTGTACCTTTTGACATTTAAAATAAGAGTTAAATTAGTATATCTGTGTAAATATATATATATATTACACTGTGAATGTGGAGCTACAAAAGCAGAGTGCTGATGACTCAGCACCACCAGCAGCATGATCATTACATGATTTTCCAAAATGTTAAACTACTGTTGAAAAATTCCAAACAAAAAAGGTACAGTCTTCCTCAGACTTACACCCTAATGGGAAAATTCAATGTGTGTTAAACTCATGGGAAAAAGACTTTTTGCATAATTAATCAGTGTCTGCTTCTAGGTTCAGAGTTATAAACAGGTGTTTCACTTACATGAAATTTTATTTTAATTTTTTAAAATAATTTTTTATTTTTCAATTACAGTTGACATACAATATTATATTAGTTTTAGGTTTACACCCCAGTGATTAGACATTATATAACTTACTAAGTGATCATTCCAATAAATCTTGTACTCATCTAACACCATAAATACTTATTATAATATTAATGACTATATTCCCTATGCTGTACTTTACATCCCTATGACTATTCTGATACTGTACTTCTTAATCCCTTCAACTTTTTCACCCAACCCCCCAAACCCTCTTCTATCTAGCAACCATCAAAAGGTTCTTTGTATCTATGAATCTGTTTCTGTTTTGCTTGTTCATTTATTTTTTTAATAGATTCAATTGTTGATAGATATGTATTTATTGCCAATTTATTGGGTTTTTTTGTTTTTTGTTTTTGTTTTGGTTAATCCTCACTGGATGATATTTTTTCCATTGATTTTTAGAGAGAGGAGAGAGAGAGGGAGAGAGAAAGAGAGAGAAACATGGATGTGAGAGAGTCACATCAATTGGTTGCCTACTGGCATGTAGCCCAACTGGGGTGGGGAACCTGCAACAAAGGTATGTTCCCTTGACCAGAATTGAACTCACGACCCTTTGGTTCATGGGCTCTAACCACTGAGCAATGTCAGTCAGGGCTTATTGTTCATATTTTTAATCATTCTCCTCCTCCTCCTTCACCCCCCTCTTCCTCCCTCTCCTTCTTCAAGAAGACCCTTTAACATTTCATATAATACTGGTTTGGTGATGATAAGCTCCTTTAGCTTCTTCTTATCTGGGAAGCTCTTTATTTGTCCTTCTGTTCTTTACTGGCTAGAGTAATGTTGGTTGTAGGTCCTTGCTTTGCATCACTTGGAATATTTGTTGCCAATCCCTTCTGGCCTGCAAAGTTTCTTTTGAGAAATCAGCTGACAGTCATATGGGACTGTCACTGCTTTTAATACTCTCTTTTTGTCTTTAACCTTTTGCATTTTAATTGTGATGTGTCTTGGTGTGGGCCTCTTTGGGTTCATCTTGTTTGGGAGTCTCTGCTTCCTGGACTTGTATGTCTATTTTTTTCACCAGATTAGGGAAGTTTTCTTTTTTAAAAAATAATTCTTCATTGTTGAAAGTATTACATATGTCCCCTTCTTCCCCCCATTGACCCCCTCCAGCCTGCTCCTGCCGCCCACCCCAGGCCTTCAGCACCCTATTGTCTGTGTCCATGGGCTATGCATATATGCATACAAAGTGTTTGGTTGATTACTTCCCACCCACCCTCCCCCACCTTCCCTCCAAGATTCCCCACTCTGTTCCATGCTTCCATGTCTCTGGATCTACTCTGTCATCAGTTTATTTTGTACTTAGATTCCACATATGAGAGGAGCATGTGATATTTGTCTTTCTGTGCCTGAGTTTATTTTAATTAGAATGATACTTCATCTGTCCCTTCATGCTGTATCAAAGGGAAGAGATTCCTTCTTTTTTACTGA
>NW_005871215.1:1252676-1316572 GCF_000147115.1 Myotis lucifugus | reverse complement strand
ACTGAGCATCCTTATAACCAGTGTTTTGAACTCTGTGTCTATTAGATTGCTTCTCTGAATTTTGTTTCATTCTTTTTCTGGAGTTTTGTTTTCTTCTTTCATTTGGGACATGCTTCTTTGTCTCCTCGTTTTGGCAGCTTCCCCATGTTTCTATATATTAGATAGAGCCGCTATGTCTCTTAGGCTTGGTAGAGTGGCTGAATGTAGGTGTCCTATAGGGTCTCGTGGAATAGCCTCCCCAGTCACCCAAGCTGGGCACTCCAGGTGTGCCCCCCACTCTGTGTGGGCTGTGTACACCCCCCACCCGCCCTGTTGTGTTGAGCCTTGCTTGCTGTTGGCATGTCAGTGAGAGGGATTTACACCCAGGCTGATCAGCTGTGGGGACAAGCTGGGACCACCATGAAGGATCAGTTGTACAGGTGCTCATCCCACAGAGCAGCACTCACTTTAGTGGGGCTCTGGTGTCCACTGAGTATGCCTCTTGAGTGTGTCGCTTGTGGAGGTGGTTGGATGGTGCTTCAATGTGGTCTGAAGCTGTCCACCATGTGCGCTGGCTCTGGGGCCTACTGGGAGGTGCAGGCCATGGTCAGCTGCTACCTGTGTTCTGCCTGGGGCCACCCAACCTGAGCTACAAAGTCATCTGCAGATGACTGCTACTTGTTCTGGGTTTGGAGGTGCCCAGGAGAGGCCAAGCTCTAAACTAATGTTGGCTGTCTCTACTGCCAAGCCTTGGACCACTTAGTGAGAGGTATGGTGCACACTGAGACCAAGTATTACTTGTTTGAGAAATTTTGGAAAAGTCTGAAGCATGAACCAAGACTGGTCATTCCTATGGGAAAGCCACTGGAAACAGCTTGGGTGAGCCCACAGGTTGGTTGGGTGGGATTTCAGGGAATCACCAGGGCAGGGCAAATAGTGTTAACTCTGCAGGCTCTGTGGGGGGAAGTCTCAACATGGAACAATGGTCTCTGCTAGCACTTCTGTCTGGCAGAAAGCTGCCTCCCCCCAGCTCTCAACCTGATGCCAGACACTTAAGTTCCTCCCCATATGTCCCTTGCTCCTTTGCTGCCCTTCTGCTAGAACTCAGAGGAAGTGAGTCCAAGTAAGTCTGTGTATGAATCCTTTAAGAGAAATTCCTGGGACTCTGCAGCCTCTGCATCACTCAACTCAATCCCCACTTTTTTTTTTTTAATAGCCAGCAGTTATGGGGACTTCTCTTCCTGGCACTGGAATCCTGGTCTGGGGGCCTGGTATGGGGCTGGGACCCTCTCACTCCTCAGGAAGGACATCTGCAGTTATATTCCTCCTGATTTTTATCCAACTCACGTGAGTGTGGGACCAGTCAGTTTTGCATCTCCACCCCTCCTACCAGTCTTACGGTGGCTTCTTCTATATATCCTTAGTTACAGGACTTATGTTCAGCTAGATTTCAGGTGGTTCTGAATGATAGTTGTTCTGCAGTTTAGTTGTATTTTTAATGTGATTCTACATGACTTTTTAAAGTTGAGTAAAGTACAGGGCAGTTCATCATGATGGGGAACTGTCCTGCATACTGCAGATATCTCTAATCTGTGGCCCCTGTCCACTAATGCCAGTAGCATCTCCAATCATTGTAACAGCAAAGCACCCTCCCAAATTGCCAAAAAGTTCCCATGGATAACCATGGACATAACAGTTCTGAAGGTGCTTCCTTCCTTCATCTCCTTTCCTTTTCCTCCTTTTGTTTTTCCATATGATTCCAAGAATTGGGAGCAGGAACAGGGAAAGAAGAACTATATCTATCTTGCTGTGCAGAATGGCTAAGGAAGGACCAGATGAGTCAATTGCCAGGGGACCCATGGGCAAAGGTCTCAAAGATTTTCCCAAGAAGTCATCGTCAGCAAGGAAAGAAAGACTTCCTTCTTACTTCTATAGTGATTGCACTTCACACAACTCTTTCCAGCATGTCATTTTATTCGAATCTACACACTAACTCTGCATGGTAGGTAGGGCAGGGTTATAAACAACATTTAAGAGATGAAGAAACTGAGGAACAGACAGCTTAAGTGACTCACTGACCCAAGATTGTCCACTATTTCAGCCTGTGTTTGTTTCCTTGCCAGCCCTCCCATGACATGTAATGATGTTGTTTGTTCTGTGGTGACTTAATGGACTGAAAGCTCCCAGTAGCAGGAGCCCACTGCCTCTCCAGGTCACCCATCGTCATGAGCACTAGCATGGTTATTTAAAGCGAATGGGATTCAAATAAATATTTTTAAATAAATGAGTTAGTAGCTAACTTGCTTCCAATCTTTTATCATCTTCACAGAATTCTCCTCTTAAAGTAGGATCTCATTATGCCACTTTCCTTGCAAAAGTCTGCAGTGGTTCACCACCATCTACAAGATAATGTTGAGCTCCTTAGCTTGGCATTCAATATCTGGCTTCAACTTATATTCCCCTCCACACCCATCCATGCCATCCACACTCTAAAACACCTGAACTATTTGCCTTTATCAACTAGTGTTTATTGAACACTTATGTAAGCCAAGTACTCTGCAAATAATGTATGTTATTCCATTTAATCTTCACAAGGACTCTATGAGATAGGTAACATTATTATCCCCATTTTTGTGTGGAAGAGAAAACTGAGGCTTAAATAACTCACCTGCAGTTCTTAAATGGACATCCAAGACTCGGCCTCCCACCTGTCTGCCACCCAAGCCTATACTCTTAACACCCACACAAGTGAAACTTACACTTTGCTATCTTGACGGGGCCTGCTTCAGGCTCTTCTCATCCTTGCAATCCCCTATCTAGTGGCCCTTTCTCCATGTGTCTTCCCATCCATTCACTCCAGTAAGTCACTTTTCCCTCTGTAACCTCTTGTATTCTGACTTAAAGCAGCGTCAGCTGGGCAGCTGATTGTCCTCCATTCAGGACTGTGAGCTCTTTCTAGGAAAGGACTGTGGTATATTCATTTGTAGAGTCAGCATCCAAGTCCTAACGCACAGTTGGCATTAAGTAACTCTTTCTTGAACATCTAGGGTTGAAATCCAGTGATAAAAATCATTATTATTAAGGAAGTAACCACAAGGGGGCAGTAGCAAAGGGACTGAAGATGGATTGCCCTGACTTCCTTCTGGGAGATGGCTCTTCTATATGAGGTTCTGTGTAAGAGGCACTCAGGGACAAAGGAATCAGGGTATAAAATAATTAAAATGTACTTAGTCAAAAAGAGTAAATAACAACATGAAGTGTGGAGGAAAATTGGAAGAAAATTAGAAAAATAAAAAATTTTGGAAGATTTCACTTTTGAAATTTCTAAAAAATTTGGAAAACAAATTTATTTGCATCTTTTGTTTCCAGAATATAATTTTATTAACAAACCAAAAAACATGCAACATTCTATTAAGGAAAACATATATTTAGATCTGTAAAGACAACTAAAAATATAGTTGGTCTTTTCTATTACAATCCTCCAAATTTTGCCACCTTTCTCCCTCTACCCTCCAAATCGTTATCTACAGATTTTAAATGTTTTAAATCAATAATTATGGGTTATTTGCTTTTCATTTCTTTGTTGTTTTGCTAGGTTTTCCCAGCTGGAAATGGATAGAAGACCACACAAATTTTGAGGAGTGTTATTTTCCAAGCACTGCTGGAGATCAGAGGACACCTACAGCTAACCCTGCAGAAGGGTGGGTTAGAACTGGATGGAGAAGAATGGAGAAGGCCCCCCCTATATTGTTGAGCCATAAGTGCCAGAATTCATTCATATTGAGGTTCAGAAAATAAGAGAGTTTTGAGAAGTGGGTTCTTAGGGGGAGCCTTTTTAGAGGACTTTTAAGGAGGGCCTAGAGTGCCTTAACATGTCAAGAGAGAGATTTGGGTGGAATCCCGCAGAAGGCTGGCTATGTGTTCCCAGAGCTGAGGGACGTGATGGGCGGCTGTGCTAATTCCTTCCTGGACAGTCTCCAAAGCAGGAGAGAGCAGGGGTCACTGCCGCTTCCGTGATAAGAGTGAAGGGCAGGCTGCTGCTGCTCTGGGGTCAGTCTTCACTCCTGGAGTTTGTAGGGAAACATGCAGACTTAGTACAGGGCCACGCAGGTGAGAACTTACTGTCCTTCCTGGCTTCCCTTCTGCCCACAAAGGGTTAGAAACAACAGCTAACAAGTCAGGAAGGAGGTGATGGAGGAAAAGAGGAGACTGAGCACGCCCTCCCTCCCCATCTGCAGCAGGCCCAGGGGAAAGCAGTCTTACCTTTGAATGAAGACCAAAGTGCAGATTACGTTGTGTGACCTGACATTATAATTTCTGGACTGTGGCTCTGTTTTGCAACTTTAAATGTCCAAACGCCTTTGTATTAACTTAGAGTGGCCAGAAACGTCTTGGGAGTGGCTGGGTTTTCCTCCAGGGACACTAGCTCCATGGAGCCAATTGAAGGGGGCAGGGAGAGTCAAAAATAAAATCGCTTCGCAGTAGCATCTCATAAGCTGTGCTTGTCCTATATAGTTTGTTTTACATATGAAAAGCTGAAGGGAGATACAATAAAATCTAACATCAGTAGTCTCTGGGTAGTGAGATTATGAGTGATGAGATGATTTGTTAAATTTCCTGGAGTTTCTAAATTTTCTACCATGAACATATTTTAATTTTATAACCTTTAAAAAATGAAAATAAACAGTGTTCTTTGAAAAAGGAGAGAAGAAATTAAGGTTATGTAGGTAAGAATAATTTATTGCTAAAGTTCTGTAGAACAGTCCTGCATGGCCATGGTGGGGGTGGGGTGGAGGCTGGAGATGAAACCATGATCCAGGTGTAAGGAGCTGAAAGACAATGGCAAGAAAGAAGAGTAAGTGCCTGCTGAGTGTCTTCCGGTTATTTCCCTTGGATACTAGTCACCTGCCCCTTGCTACTCCTTTGACCCAGAAACTCTTATCTGACACCCAGGTCTATGGTTCCTCAGTGCCCATCTGCCAACTCTCTGCTCTGGACAATTCTTGATAGTCCACCGGGACTTCCTGGGGATCAAGATGTGCATGTAAGGGTGAGAATGGCATCTGAAGCTTCTCTCCCAGATTTTACTTCCTCATTGGTCTTCAGTAGGGTTAATTTAAGAATTTCAGGACAAATAAGAGGGTGCATTACTTTGGAGCAGGAATCCTCAACCTTGGCACTATTGCTCTGTGGGACTGAGTCACTCTTTGTGGCAGGAGGCTGTTCTGTGCAATGTAGGATGTTTAGCAGCCTCCCTGGCTGCTACTCATCAGATGGCAGTAGTACGCACTCCCCACTCCCAGTTCTAACAATCAAAACTGTCTTCAGCTAGTGCCAAGTGCCTCCTACATGTCAAAATCATCCCTAATTGAGAACTATTACCTTGGAGGTAACTACCTGTTTCACCCACTCAAAAAAAATAAGGCCCTGAAATTAGAACAATATGTAATTATAGGAGACCCTTGGGAGTCTGGTAAATGGGTGACTGATGATTTCCCTCCTGAAATGTTAGAATGACATAGGGTCTGAGGTCAGGCTTCTCCAGATAGAAGTGGGACACTTTTAGGATGGAACGTTTGTGTCCTCCCAAAATTCATGTTATATTTGGAGATAGAGCCTTTAAGGAGGTAATTAAGATTAAATGAGCCTGGCCAGCATGGCTCAGTGGTTAAGCATCGATCCATGAACCAGGAGGTCACGGTTCAATTCCTGGTCAGGGCACATGCCTGAGTTGTAGGTTCAATCCCTAGTGTGGGGCATGCATGAGGCAGCCGATCAGTGATTCTCCCTCATCATTGATGTTTCTATCTCTCTCTCCCTCTCCCTTCCTCTCTGAAATCAATAAAAATATATTTTTAAAAAAGATTAAATGAGGTCACAAAGGGCAGGAATTTAATCCTATAGGACTTGTGTCCTTATAATGAGTAGAGAGACACCAGAGAGCTCTATCTGTCCACACTCACACACAGAGGAAAGGCCATGTGAGGACACAATGAGAAGGCGGCTATCTACAAGTCAGGAAGAGAGGCCTCACCAGAAACTGACCCTACTGGGCCTGGATCTTGGGCTTTCAGAACTGTGAGGAAGTAATAGTGTTTAAGCCCCCAGCCTATGGCATCTGTGGCTGAGACAATGAAATAAGCACTCTGCATTCTCTAAGAGCAAGCGAGAGGCAGTCTCTGTGGTCCCTTGGAACTATGAGTAGCCTTGCCTCATGGGGACATATTATGGCCCATTGGATGGAGAGTGCCCCACCAAAACCAGATGGGAGGGCTCTTGTGCTACCAATAAAAATAAGTAATAATTAACCATTGGTATTTATAATCAGCACTGTGACCAGACAGCTAAGTGATTCTTCAGCCTCCCAAATGGTCACAGTCAACAGCCTCTCTTCTCTCTTGCAGGGCAACTCCAGGAGGAATGCTCAGAAATGGAATATTTTGATTGGCTAATTAAAAAAGACACACATACTGAGCATTAAACTCTTTTCTGATAATTATACTAAGTTTTGTGTTGAAAATGTTTTTAAAATATGCATTTATTCCTTAATAAACACCTTTGTCACCTGAAGTTTCCATAGGTCTTGAGGTGTTCACTCTGAGCATCACATCCTGTTGTATGAGATGGTAGCAGAATGTGGTGCAGAAGTTTGACTGAGTGCGGTCAGACTTCAGAATATCCCTGGAATAATGTTTTCACAACAAAAGAAGTTCAACACCTTTTATTAGCTTGTTTCCTTGGCATTCGGCTCTTTCTCTGAAAGCCAGAGGAAAGGAGGGAAGGATCTGGCCACGCATGTGCTTGTAAAATGAGGTCATAGTGTCCCTTTGCCTATGTCAAAACCATCACGCGGCCTTGGGGCCTTGACAGACACAGATGGACAGAGGAGCTTCTTGTCCATCCATCCAGGGATGTGAGCGGTCATACACAGGATGTGCAACCTGTAGAGATCCACCTCAGAAAATGGTGGGGGCTGGTTCCTATGTTTTTGGTTTTAAAATTTTTATTTTATTTTATTTAAAAATATATATATTTTATTGATTTTTTACAGAGAGTAAGGGAGAGGGATAGAGAGTTAGAAACATCGATGCAAGAGAAACATTGATCAGCTGCCTCCTGCACACTCCCTACTGGGTATGTGCCTGCAACCAAGGTACATGCCCTTGACCGGAATCGAACCTGGGACCCTAGAGTCCGCAGGCCGACGCTCTATCTACTGAGCCAAACCAGTCAGGGCTGGTTTTAAAATTTTTAATTAATTATTATTATATTTTTTAGAAGAATCAGGTTCATTCTACAAAGAGCTCCCTGGAGTCAGGGCTGTTGTATGAAGTGAGCAGCCTCTTTGCACCCTCCTGGCACCATGCTGTCCTGTGGGCATCTGCTGCAGCCGGGCACTCCAGCGGCTCCACACTGTTCTCCCCTCATAGGGCTCACCTCCTCCAAGTCACTTTATATAAGACAGTTCCAGCGATCATTCTGGTCTTATTCCTTCTTAAACTCAGTAAGGACCCCTCATTGTTTTAAGATGAAAAGAAAAGCTCCTTCAGTGAAAGAAGCCAATCACAAGGAACCACATATTGTATGGTTACAAGAAATACCCAAAAAAGGCACAACTTCGAAAACAGAAAGGAGATTGATGGCTGCCTGGGATGGACATGGGAGGTGGGGAGGGAGAGTGAATGTGCGTGAGGGATCTTGTTGGAGGAATGAAAATGCTCTAAAACTGCTTTATGGTGATTGTACAACTGGTAGCTTTACTTAGAAATCACTGGCTTGTACACTTGAAAGGGGTGAATTATATGGCAGGAAAAATTTAAATACGCAAGCAGCTGACCGTACTTACCAGGTGCCCCATGAGCCAGCTCCTGGCAGACTCAGACTGTCTTGAGCCCCATCTTGCCCAACTCCCCTCACTCTGTACCTCGTTCAGCGCCTCCAAACTGCCCTGTTCTCCTCCTTGGCCCCAATCTGCGCCGTCAAACACCTCCCGTGCCCTCGCTTCCCCAGAACACTCCTCCCCTGCTGCCTGTGACCCCACCCACAGGCCCTAAATCTGGCTGACCCCTTAGAGTTCAGCTTTCTCTGGGATGTATCCCTCATCCACCCACATGAGGTGGGGACCCTGGTCTGTGCCCCCATAGTACCTGAACTTTCTCTTTCTTGTCATTCGCCATGTCCCACCGTGATTATTTGTCTAATGTCTGTCTTCCCTGCCAGTACATGAGCCCATATGTAATCTGCCAAGTGATATTCCTGGGGCCCAGCCTGGTTCTGGCACACAGTAGGAGCTTAGAAACATTGTGTGAATAAACACAGCACTGAGGTCGGAGGCCACGAGCGGGCAGCTCTCCTGAAAACACATCGATTTATTCAGAGCCCACACTGCTCACCTGAAGGCACATGTTAACCTCCCCTGAGACTGCATGAGGAAGCAGAAGGCGCTGTGGGGTGCGGGTGCAGGGGCGTGGCGGGAGGATGACAGGTGCGAGGATGGGGAGGCATTGGGGGGAAGTGCACCTGGGAGGGGAAACACAGCCATTGAGGGTTCTAGTTCTGGTTGCATGGTCCTGGATAAGAAACAGAAACTCCCTAATCTTCTTTTAACCTATATATAGTTGTTGGTTTTTTTTTGTTTTGTTTTTTTAAAATATATTTTATTGATTTTTTACAGAGAGGAAGGGAGAGAGACAGAGAGCTAGAAACATCAATGCAAGAGAAACATCGATCAGCTGCCTCCTGCACATCTCCCCCTGCGGATGTGCCCGCAACCCAGGCACATGCCCCCGACCGGAATCGAACCCGGGACCCTTCAGTCCGCAGGCCGACGCTCTATCCACTGAGCCAAACCGGTTTCGGCTAGTTGTTGTTTTTTTAAAAAATAAGTCATAGAGTCTCTCTTAGCTCAAATGTTCTACACTTCCAGCCGTCCTGTGAGGCCAGGGCTTTTCAATGTCAGCATCACCTGGGAGGTGGGGTGTTGTAGAGCCAGACTCCTGAGCCCAGCATCGGAGTCTGTGCGTCTGTGCAAGTCAGCTGGGAAGTCTGCACTGTAACACAGGCCTCGGTGACTTTGCTCAGTACGTGTTTGCAAGCGAATGGGGACTGTGTCTGCCCTGTGCACTCACATATCCCCAAACCCAGCCCCATGCAGCAGAGATAGGGTGCTCAGTAGATGTTCCCTGGTGGGTCACTAAGGGACTGAGCGAATGTGCTGGCCACAGACATGTGGGCATCTGGCCTTGACCAAGGCAGGAGGGGAGGGCGGCTGCCTCACCATGTTTTTTGGTCCACAGTGGCTTCCTTCCCCTCCCCCCATTTATAAACACAACGATCGGACCAAGTGACCTGCGTGACTTCCTCCTGCCTTAGGAACCCACAGCTCCGTGACTTTCATACCCACAGCAGGAATGTGCTGCTATTCCCCTTGCGGCCTCCCTGAGAGGTGGGCAAGAGTGAAGATGGAAATCAACCACAGCCCGGAGATTCACTGTCAGTTTTAATAGGAGGGTGGCGTCAGTGTAGAGGAACGTATAAAAAGGCCTTTCACTTTTTGCTGGAACATGATATGGTTTGTGCATAGCACATACATATTAACAAAATGGAAGCATCACATTTTACAAGCACATGACGGAACAAATTCCGAGCTTTCCTACTCGCTAGACCCAGGCTCGAGAACGCTTTGCACTGGGACCCAGCCTGAGGTACGTAGTGATTTGTAGAAAGGGAAAACCACAGTGATTTGTAGAAAGGGACACAGCTGCCCGAGTGCTGGAGCCTCAGCGGTTCGTGAGGTAAACAACATGTTCTGCGTGGCCTGTCTGCGCAATGGACTAGATTTGGGGTCTGTTTGGGGTGTAATCACTCCCTCCTGTCCTGGGAAGAGGAACCCCAGCTCAGGTGCAGACTGGAGTGTTCCTGTCTATTCTCTGGCCTTGTCCCAGACGTCCCTGCCCTGGGAGCTTTCCTGGGAGGTAGCAGAATGAGTGGCTGGTTCCTGGGCGGGAGGAGGGGGGACAAGTGTTAGAGACCTGAAGTGGCAAAGGAAACCTCTTCAGAGCCGTTGGGGAAAGCCCTGGAGGGAGGGAGGTGGGAGTTTCCTAGTGCGCGCTCACATGAGAGGCTCAGAGGGGACAGGGCAGAGGGGACGGGGCGACAGCAGTGGTGGAGGCGGTGCCCGTGGCTGTGGCATTGGCAGTGAAGCCCAGCTCGGGAGGCAGGAGAACGCCAGCTCATGGACTTTTGCACCTGCTTCTTCCTCAGGACTTGCACACGTGAGAACTTGAAGGGTCTGAGGTGGAGGACAAGAAGGGCCCTGAGCCAGCATGGGCAGGAAAACTCCCAACGCCCGGGGCAGGGTGGTGGTGGGAGAGAATGTTAGGCCTGGATTATTGGCCCTCGGAGAAACCTACTTGTCTGCAAAGGAGAGAGGTGTATGGCCTGGATCAGATGAAAGAGAAAGCATTCTCTTTCTTAAGTCATAGGATCAGGGCCCTGACTGGGGCCTTGGAGTGTGTGTGCTGGAGGATTCGTGGGACGTGGTGGCAGAGGGGAGGCTGTGAAGGATAATGACAGGGTATTAGTCACATCATTATATGCTGCTTTCCAAAGGTGGGTCAAACATGTCTGGGCAGTGGGAAGGGAAGGGGGATCAGAAGGCAGCGAGTGATGATGCAACATAAGCTACAGCTTGAGCAGGCAGCTGGCGTTTCCTGGTTCTCCTGACGTCCATCCGTTACCCTGAGGGGTGCAGATCTCACCTGGCCTGGGGCTCCGCATGGTGTCTGAGCTAACCTCTTCCAGCTGAGAAGTCTGTCTTCAAAGGGGTCAGTATGTTGCTCTCTCTATCATTTACTCTTGAAGAGAGAACAAGGCGGCCTCAGGTCTGCTAGAACCCCAAGTTTGCATGGAGCTGCCAGAGAAGTTCAGGGTGGAAGAGAGACCAATTAGCTACAAAACTCTCTAAACCAGTCTCAGAGCTCAGGGTTCGGGGGAGGGAGGACCACGTCATTCATAGGACATTGTCAGCCGGAAGGTGGGGACACCTTTGTTCCCCTGCCTACGCAACGTTTTCCGCAGCCCCTTGGAGCCCACGGGGCTGGCATCGGAATTCAGATTCACAGACACGATGATCAGAGAGGTGAGGACTGTGCACACCTGTGCGCCGACGAGCAGGAGGGAGGGACTGAGGAGCCCTGCGCTGATTTTGCGCTGTTCCTGCCCCTTAAGCTGCTTCTGTGAGGGGGACTGATTTTCTTAAGCCCAAGTCACTTATAGGCCAAAGAGAAAGCCTTGGGAGATTTCCTCTGGATGGGAAGGATTTCAGAGTCAGGGATGTGTGCCTCCATCCAGCCGTGTAATACAAAATGCTTAACACCTGGTACAGCAGGGACCTGGCACCAGTTAGAACAGACGCCCAGCTGCTCAGAGCTGATTCTAGTCACAGCGGCATGCTGGGGCCGCTGTGTAGTGGCCGGATATCGCCTGCCTGGTCCTGGGCGTTCCACAGCTTCTCCTTCTCACTCCCAGCATGACAAATGGGAGCAGACCTTTGGGGAAACTCCTTGTCGGGATTTGAGCGCTTTTATGAGCCTCCAGAGAGATGCAGGAAAGGCCTGGAAGCCTGAGACCCCTCTCAAGCCACCTTAGCTCAAAGAGCTAGGCAGGAAGGAACTAATGCTTTGGGACCTAAAACTTGTTCCTCCTCCATCCATCCATCCACCCAGCCTTCCTGCACTCCCACCGCCTTCCATCAGAATGGATACGCGCCTCGGGTTCTGAGAGCACCGGTTTCTGATGAACCCTGTTATAGAGACAGATTGCTCTGGACTGCCTCCTGGAAAACAATCAGCTTCGTCCCCTGCCTCCCAGCAGGCCTGCACTTCAAATATTCCAGTCAAGATGGACCGCTTTTCTCTCTTCTACTTGATCCAGGACCTCAGCCCCCTCCAGTCTCTATCCCAGGCGTGGCCATGCCTTTCTCTCTCCTCAGCTCTTACTGTCTGTTCCAAATGCGCTCACCTGGGGGTGGACTTTTCCTCCTCACCCAGCACATGTCCTCCTGCTGTTTGCCGGGCAGAGGAGGCGGCCAGTATGGCATCTCTCCCTTGGATCGCCAATGGCCGCCTTGGGCTCACAGTCATCCAGGTCAGGCCTATGTATAGACGGCACATCTGCACTAGCGCGGCACGCCAGGGATGAGGCGCGGCAGCAGATGGGGGGCTGTCTTGCAGGCAGGGGCCCCTGGGAGTAGCGGAGGGTGTCAGGTCATCGTGTAACTCGTGGTTCACATATGCCAAAAATATTTGCATTCTGACATGGCTCTCTCTGGTTTCAGATTTAGGACCGGTCCGATGGCTCAGGAATCTGAACGCTCTGGGAAGACAACATTTATAGTCGCTCGGGGGAACCTCTGCTTTAAATACTCTCAAAGGGCAGGAGGCAAGAAGCCATCAAGCAGCAAGGAGCTGCCTCAGCTTGGCTGCTTGAGTTTACAGGATTAACACTCTTCCACTGTAGGGGGCCAGAGGGGGCACACCCCAGACGCCACGGTGCCCATTCTCCCGCATCCAGGCACAGGCGTGTATGTGAGACGAGGACGACCAAGAAGGAAGTGCGGGTATCGGATGAGAACTTGGGTGAGTTTCCTGGACGGAGCTGGAGAGGAATTATCATCTGGAGTCCAGAGCTTCTCTACTTCCTTCATGCTCTATTTTGCTCCCCCTCACCCCTTGCCAAAGAGGTTGCCATTATTAGGATCCTTGTCATCTGAGGTTAAAATAAGACCTGGTTCACAGTGAGGAAAAGTTATGGGCAGGCAGCCTGGCCCCACTTGATCTCGGAGCCACACGGCACCGAGTCCTCCAGCAGAATGGCTCTCCATGGAACATCCAGTCCCTCCGCTGCCTCCAGCAGGCCTTCCCCAACCGCCCGGGAAACTGCTGTCCTCCGAGAAGGGCACCCCTTCTCCCCCAGCTGCCCCGACAATACGCCTGTGTCCCCACAGTCCTCCTGAGCAAGACGCTCAGAGTGCCTGCCCACTTTCCTTCTGGTTTGCAGTCAAACCTTCCTCCTGCTCACCCTGCCTCTCTGCTGTGCGGCCAGGAGCCTCTGAACGCAAAGGTGATTGGAAAGAGGCAGAGTGGGAGCACGCATCAATCCTGGTGGTTTGACAAGTGACATTCTTGCAGGCAGATGCCTGCCACAGTGATCTGGAGGGAAGAAACCCGATGCTCTGAAATGCCTTTGCTCTGACAACATAGACAGAGATGTATGGATACACACCAGCACACACATGTTTCCTCGCTGGCCTCTCCTGGGCACAAGGTCACATTCCACAAGTGTCATCTGCACCTTCTTTCCTCAGGTGAGGTCAGAGCATGGGCTCCGCTGCCACTCTACAAAGCTGGCTGCAACCCCTCACCTGGGTGGGTTACATGTCCTGGGGTCTGGTGGCCGAGGGAACCAACTCAGGCCTCCCCCAGTATTAGAGAAACCTGACTCAGGAGGCATGGGGGTAAGGGAAACTGTTCACTGTGCAAAATTCCAGTAGAAAAAATGTCACTTTCCGCCTGTGCACCTTCTTTCAGGGTCCTTATATCCTGGGAAGGAAGTGAGTGACGGTCATGATTGGGGACACCTTGCTGCCCCGCTTTACCCGTCCATATTTGCTCAGTGCGATGTAGGTCCCTCGATACAGGTCTGACTCATAGGCGTTGTAATTGTTGGGCAGGAGGGTTTCTCTGAACTTGCATTCCTCTTGGAAGCTGGTCTGTGAAAGAAGGGGCAAACAGCAGGCCAATTACAAGTGAGACCCAGCCGACCCGCTGCCAAGGGCCCCCCCCTCCCCTTTGTAGAACAGCCACTTGAGATGCAAGGCACTCCAGGTGAACAGAATCATGAAAGGTTGGAACAGAAAGAGACCTCAGAACTCTCATGGTCCCCTCGCACCTTCCCTCCTTTGCAAGGAGGAAACCAAGGCCCAGGGACATAGGTGGACAGTCTGTGGCACAGGCGGTGAGTCTCCTGATTTCCAGTTCGGGGCACTTTCTACTAAGCACCTATGATCATTTATCCCGCTCAGAGAAAGGACCAGAAAGGGATGTAATGGGCTGTGTTCTCCAGTCCACTGCGAGAGGGAGTCTAGTGGAGCAGGACTGAGAGAAAGAGCTCGGGGTTCTGGTTAGTGGCTGAGAGAGGAGCAGCCTGCTGGGGCACACAGCCGTGGTGGTGAGGAGGGGGCAGTTGGAGAAAGGGTCAAGGCAGATGATTCCTAAGTCCTTTCTCGTGCTGTCTGTTGATCATAGTAACTCACTCACTCTTTCCACTCGTGTTTCCTCACTGCCTTTCCTGCTTTAAGTCCCAAGTTTGCAATTCCTTAAAGAGGCATTTAGACTTTGAACCCAAAGATGCCCTGTGCCTCCCTGGACACTCGTAGTTGAAGTGCAGGAATAGAGAAGGTGGGGAGCAGTGGTTTTTGTGGGGAAAGGAAGCTGGCTGCCTGTGTGACAGCGGTGCCATGGGGTCTGGGCCAGTGATAAAGCGCTGATCTGGTAGAGGACGGTGTGTGAACCGCCTGCTCAGAAGTGAGTGCTGGACTTCCTGTCACGCACCCACAGGAAACAGCCCATGTCCTCCTTTATTCCTAGAAAAGAGAGCCCTTTGCTCCCTTAGGGCGCCGGGTCCTTGTCCTGAGGGGAGCTGGGAGGGTTCTGTGCTTTTGATGAGGAGCGAAGCTCCTTGGGGTCTAGACTCTAGAGGAAGAGAGCGAGCTGGGAGCCAGGAGACCTGGGATGTAGTCTTTAAAAAAAAGGATGAAACAGAGAAATAGGTGGAGTATCATTTTTGATTCCTTCCTCCTGACTGAGGCCATCAGCTATAAAATGACCCACTTGATGGCTGACCGCCCCAGAGGTGTCATCTGACCTTCTCTACAGGAATTGTACTGTGAGCTCACTGACCCGCTGGCAGTGGGCTTCTTCCTGTTTTGAACAGAAGGTGACGCGCTCGCTCACCAGGGCTCCCAGCCCCTGGAGTTCACCTCTCAGGCAGCATCTAAAACAGTGTGTCATCCCTGTGGACGGGTTTTTCTTTCCCAATAGACTCCAAGTTCCTTAAGACAAGAACTGTGCCTTGTTGAGTACAGGATGCTGAATGAATGATGACTATTAGGGACAACACTGAAATGTATAGATACCCCCACATGGATGGCTGTATCGCTGCAGGGTGGGGGTGAGCAGGGAGGAGGTGTGGTCTTTGGGAACACACTGCGCACTCCCCTCCTGCCCTTGCTCCTTGCCTCTCACCCCCCTGGTTTACAAAGCTTTCACATTATGTTAACTTCCTTGAGACAAATGTGAAAACTCTCATCGGCCACCATCAATGGCTCCTTGATACCATCTAGGGAGTTGCCACAAGCTTTCCTTTCTCTCCTATGGGTGCTCAATAAATACTTGCGGAATGCGTGAAGGAAGGATTATCCCAAAGGTGGGGAGAAGAAACAAATCAAAGTGGGCAAAGAGCACATTTGAGCAATAGCTTTGAGGTTAGACTGATGATGCTTCACCTCGTACTTAGCTGTGTGAACTTGGGCAAATTAACTTCCTAAGCCCCAGTTTCCTCATCTGTAGAGTGGGAGCAGTAAGAATAATTATGTCATAGAATTGGAGTAATTATTAACTGAGATAATGCATAAAAAGTCCTTGGTATAATGTCTGGCACATAAAAAATAAAAAATAATTGTCTGGTGCCACAATAAAAGTCTGGTGCAGACAAATGAACAAAATAGAAGGTCAAGAAGTAAACCCAAAGATACGTGAATATAAAGTAAAAATGGACCTGAAGTGAATATAAAATAAAAGTGTATCTAAAAATAGAAGTGTGTTTCAAATCACTGAGAAACATGGTGTTGGTAAGAACAATAATAACAATAACAATGAATTTGATGTATGCCTTCATTCTTATATTAAAATAAATTTTAAAAGGAGTAGAGATTTCATTGCAAAAAAGAGAAACTTAAAGATAAAAAAAAATTTTTTTAAGTCAGAAAAATCTTTCTAAGCAGGACACAAAAAAACTAAAAGCCATAATAAATAAATAAATAAATAAATAAATAAATAAATAAATTTGACTGTCTGGAAAAAAATTTAAAGACCTTAAAACAAAATGAAACTATAAGTAATATACTGGATAAAAAATATTTTCAATGCATTTTATTTTGTAATGCAGTTTGCAATAAATTGCAAAGAGGACATTTTGTTACTATATTCAGAATCCTTAACTCACTGAAAAATGGATGTTAATGAACAGACAATTCACAGAAAGGGAAATACAAATAGCACTTAAACATAAGAAAATATGCCCTAGCTAGTTTGGCTCAGTGGATAAAGTGTCGGCCCTCGGACTGAAGGGTCCAGGGTTTGATTCCGGTCAGGGGTGTGTGCATGAGGCAACCAATTGATGGATGTTTTTCTCTGTCTCTCCCCCTCCCTCCACTCTCTCTAAGAAGCAATGGAAAAAATATCCTCTGGTGAGGATTAATAACAACAACAACAAACAAAAAAACCACATAAGAAAATATGCTTAATAAGAGAAATGTAAATGACATAAAATGTGAGGTCCCATTTTTAATTGTCAGATTACAAAGAGAACAATATTTGATAATATACTTTCATTGGTGAGGACACAGAAACTAGGATTTCTCATTTAATGTCCATTGATGTGTAAATTGTTATAGACTTTATAAAGAGCAATTTGACAGTGTTTATTAGAATAAAAAATTGTTACAGCTTTGATGAGTAATTCTGCTCCTAGAAATTTACCTTACTGGTACAGGCTCCCACATGTACAAAAGTGACTGTAAAATTGTTTACAGTAGTGAAAGCCCAACATTAGCCTATGTGTCTATTAGGAGGAGTGGTGAACTCAATTACGGCAAGTCCACACAGTGGAACACTATAAGCCATCCTATATAATAAAGAGGTAATATGCAAATTGACCCTCACACCCTCACAAGATGGCTGCCTACAACCAGGCCAGCAGGAGGGTTAGTGAGGGATGACCAAACTATATAACAAGCAGGCTGCATGGGGTGACCAGGCCGGCAGGGGGGTTAGTGAGGGACGACCAAATGACTGAACAGCAGGCTGCATGGGGAGACCAGGCCAGCAGGGGGGTTAGTGAGGGACAACCAAACGACTGAACAGCAGGCTGGCGACCAGGCTGGCAGGGGGATGGCAGTTGGGGGCGACCAGGCCAGCAAGGGGGGTGCAGTTAGGGGCGACCAGGCCAGCAGAGGGGGCCAGTTGCAGGTGACCAGGTTGGCAGGGGGGCAGTAAGAGGAGACCAGGCCGGCAGGGGGGGCAGTTAGGGGCAACCTGACTGGCAGGGGGGGTGCATTTGGGGGCAACCAGGCCAGCGGTGGGGGCAGTTAGGGGCAACCAGGCCAGCAGGGGGGGCAGTAAGGGGTGGCCAGGCAGGCAGGTGAGCGATTAGGAGCCAGCGGTCCAGGATTGTGAGAGGGATGTCCGACTGCCGGTTTAGGCCCGATCCCAAGGGGTACTGGATTGGAGAGGGTGCAGGCTGGGCTGAGGGGAGCGCCCCCCCCCCCCATGCATGAATTTCATGCACTGGGCCTCTAGTGAGAAAATAAGAAACCTCTTTGTGCACTGACTTGAAATGGTCTCAAAGATATACTGTTAAGTGAAGAAATAAGCTTCAAACAGTGTGTGTACCATGCTCCTGTTTGTGTGATTTTAAAAAAAGATCCCGTGTGCACGCGCAGGGACACAGGTGCTTCCTGGGATGGTATTCAAGAAACCGGTTAGGGCGGCTGAATCTGGGAGGAAGTGGGTGGCTTTAGGACAACAGTGAGGGTGAGGCCTACTTCCCATGCCATATTCTGTTGTACTTGTTCTCCCCCTTAGGCCATGTTCATGTATTACCTAGTCATATAAGTAGGTTACTTAAAATGGAAAAGGAACTCAGGATAGAAGATGGGCCAGGAAACGGAGAAAACATTGGTATCAGAACCCGGTGGTCTCCTCCTCCTCCCATCACAGCCCAGTCTCCACCCACCACTTTCCCCTCCCTTCTAATTTTATACATCCCTGGAGAGTAACCGCCCCGCTGATTTCCAGGAGAATTCATTTCTGACGGGGATGGTGGTTAGGAGAGAGGTTGCATATGTGGTTTGTCCAGAGACAGAATCAAATCCTGGGGTAGAGGGAGGGGGAGGAGAAGAGGAAGGGGAGAAATGAGCCATTCTGTCAAGAAGCTATGAGGGCCTTTGCTCATATCCTCTGTTCTAGAATGTGTCCAATTTAAGAACTCAGCCTTTCCTTAGTGCCTGGGTCTCCTAAAACATATTTGTTTACAAGTGGACAATGATGCTTTATACATCAAATTTTGTCCTCTGTTCATCAGATTTTGATTATTCAAGTTCCCCCTCCCTTTTAAAGAAGCTTCTGACTTGTTTTTTTTTTCCCATTCTGTCCCTTTTATCTAGCTTATCTCATATTCCTAGCCTTCCCCAGAATTCTGTACAAATCTAAAGAGAAAAAAGAGAAATAGATGAAGTCTGCTTTAGAAGCCCTCTCTACCTTCCCCTGGCCTGTTCTTTTAAGCACACCCCCACCCCCCATGCTCTAGTTCAGGTGGCTATAGACCTGCAGCAAGACGCCAAGACAACTTCCCAAACTCTTTGGTGCAGCCGATGCTTCAGGCCCTTGGGATTTTCCTGAAGATTGGTGCTCAAGGTGGTATCACGACCCAGCCCCTAATTCATCTCCACCATTTCCCTGGCCTCTGAGTTCTCATGGCTCAGGAAGATTGGCTCCTCAGCTCTGGTGTGAAATGCACTCAGCCCAGTGAACGCCGTGATAATAAAAGCAGCTACAACATATTATTCCTTGAACAAATGAAAATAATTCCAGCAGATCACATTTCCTGGGCCTTCCGGGCCTCAAGCCCCAGTGTGACAATGTCTTGAATTCCATATAGGTCTCATCAGACTTCTGTGGAACCAGATCAAGCACCGACCCTCACTCTGGAGAGGGCCTCTGCAGAGGGTAGATGTGTGGGTGTTTCTGCAGGAGTTGCCGCAGGCAGAAATGCCTCTTGAAGTCTGGGTGGACCAGACAGCCATCTCCTGCCTTTAGGCAGAGTCCAGTCACCCAGGCTGATGGGAGTGGATGCTTGTCTTTAAAGTTTTTCCTCCTTCGGCTGCCCTTGGCGCTTGTCCCTATTTCTCCTGGTTGTGCGTGCGTGTGTGGAGGTGGGGGTGGGTGGGTTATGGAGTGGGTGGTAGAAACAAAAAAGAAAACACTTTGTCCTGAGACCCTTTCCTCCTGCAGCCACTGACTGCTTCTTTCCCTGTCCTCAGCTGCAAAGAAGTCATAACATCTCCCGGCTCTGAAGAGGTCTGTACTGTATTCGTTAACCCTCATTCCTAACACACAACTGCATTGACAATTTAGAAGTGTTAGAAAATGTTTTCACCAGGCACATCATTCTTCTCATTCCTGTAGCTCTTTGCAGCAGGCCACGCGTTCTGAGACTTCTCTGCTCTGCAGGGCGCTCTGGCCTCACTGCAGTACGGCCTCCCCCGCGCCCAGACCTTGCATACGCTGGATGAGAGAAGCAGCAAACTGAGCACGGACTGAGGGGAAGGCGTGGGCCTCCTGAATTACCCCCAGGGAATTCTCAAAGGCCTCTCGGGATGAAGCAAGTAGTGTGTTTTGCACATTGTCACACTACTATTGATATAAAAGATGTAGACACAGTTGTAATTTGTAAAGCTAAAATCATTTAAAAGCATAACTGAATTTCTAGTACCTTTTTGCTGCCGTGTATTGTAGACAAAAAAGGGGCCACATACTAAACCTCACAAGCTCAGGGGAGGCCTGCATGGTGGGCCCTGCAAGCTCAGAGACTAGGATGGTCTGAAATGAAAACTTCCTAACAAAAAGCAAGTCACGGCAGGTAGGCCCATTCTAGGCCTGTAGCTTCCCTGACAAAGGTCAACCTTTACCTTAACTGAGCCTGTCGATGGTCTTTTTGCATCTCTGATAACATACCTTTGGGGTGTCAGAGTAATCCCCTTTTCCAGACCCCTCAGGGCACAACTACAGGCAGCAGGGCAGAGACCACAGAACCCCTCATTGTTATCTTGTGCCCCAGATACTATCTCTACGTGCTGTAAATATTAACTATTCTATACATCCCAATGTAAACGAAGTGTCTCTCTGTTTTACCTTTTATTCAGTCCCAGAGATTTCCCCACTTTCTTTTCTTCTACCTCCCAACTCTACCACCAACACATTCCATGTAACCCCCTTACGTTTCCTCCTTTGATTCCTGTGTATGAAATAAGCTGCAAAACTGCCACTCTGCGGAGCATTTTCTCAGTGTGTCGAGATTTTGCTTCCTGGCAGTTTTCCTCAGTTTGGCTCAAATAAACTCTTCTTAAGACTTTTTCTTAAGCTGGATGTTGTTTCATTGATGGCATTTTTTTTTTCCAGCCAAAGGATTCTAACAGAACCACTGTCAAGTGGAGAGCCTTGATTTTTTTAAATTATTATTTTAAAAAGGAGATTGGGATTCACTGATTTCTGCCTCATTTGACACGGGTCCTAGTCTGTACATCACATGCACTTCTGCTGTGGCCTCCACAGCCATGATTGACACAAGACCTTGAGATCTGGGGTCTTAACTATAAAGTGAGGGTCAAACCTGCTGGGGGGGGGGGGCGGAAGCGGGGCGCGGGGTTGCTGGGGGATAATGCTCAAAAAGCCCCCTTCAGGGCACCCTGCAAAAAGTAGGGGCTTAAAAAGGGGTGGCTATTTGTGTTGTCCCAAGAGGGACAGGGTCTGGCGTCCTCTTTTCTGAAAGTGAGTCAAGGGGGAGGCCCCTTTTCCTCCAGAGGGCTTTCATAACACGCATTCTCCCCCCAAGGGCTGTCCCCTGTCCCCTGTCCCCTGTCCCCGGCCCAGCACGGTTCCCTCCCTCCAGGAGAAGTCCCATTTAGCGGCAGGAGCAGCTGAGCCAACTCGGGATGAGGCAGCTCTGGGGGCTTAAAGGGAAATAGTGTGAATGAAATCATCGCCCAGCAGGAGTCTTCCTGGCTCCCGGATCAGTTGGCAATTGTTTTTTCAGACTGTGATAACCAGCCCTGCGGGGCAGCGGCTCCAGGCTCAGCTCTACACTCCCCTGCCCAGCCCCACTCCTGCCTGGCCCTGGGCTCCATCCGGGAGGAGACTGTCCCCACTTAGAGAAGGTGCTTCTGGGCCCAGTGCTCCTGGGGAGCGTGTGTGGGGGCTGTGGCAAACGGGCGATCTTCTCCCCTCCTTCCTAAACCCTGGTCATTTAATGAGCCCTGCTTGTCCCCTTGGAAGTCATGTGCCTAAGCACGAGGGCCAGGGGTGTCCCCTGCACTAGGAGTCAGTCCACCCTTCAAAGCGATGGCTCCCCCTTCCTGTGGTTACTCTGAAGGCTTTACCCTGTGCAGCATGTCCCCGATTGTTGAATCTCGTGTTCCCAGCCTCCTTGGCTTCTCCTCCCGGGACTATGGACTTAACAAAAGTGGGGAGTGGATAAATATCCTCCATATTTGTGCCCTTTCCCCACCTCCCAGGTGAATTTCTTTCTGGGCAAAGAGATATATTGAATAGCTTGTTAACAAAGGTGGCAAGAGTAAGGGTTGCTGTACTGAATGCTTCCTTCCAGATTTCCCTGCCTAGGAGCCCTTGCATAGGGTCCCCGAGCTCAGAGGTCGCCAACCTTTCGGATGTCATGGAGCACCAGTGGGCCTAGCTCACACCCGCATTGTGGCTCTCAACCAGTGGGCTCCAGGCATCATGCAGGCTGCGAGGGGCTCTGAGGGACGCACTCCTCGGAGGGGTCCTACTCCGTGGACACCCCTGGCCCTAATGCTTAGGCACATGGCTAAAACCTGGGTTGGTCCTGGCTGCCTCCTGTCCCCTCCATCACCGGTGTGGTGCCGAGGTGTAAGAGGTGTCTGAGAATTCCATGCTTCCATCTCCCCAGCCCTCCGGCTCTCAGGGTTGGGGTCACCCTCAGGCAGGGCAGAGGCTCTGTAGCCTGGTGGTTCCCAAGCCTGCCTGTGCCTCAGAAACACCAGAGAAACTTAAAAAGCAAAAACAGACAAGCTGATTTCCAGGCCCCAGCCCAGCCCTCCTGGATAAGCATCTCTGAGAAAGGTCCCGGAAATCTGTGCCTTTAACAAGCTCTCAAGGTGATGTGAATGCAAACGGTGCTCCCACATGTCTCATGTGTAGGAAAGAGAGGTGTTTGCAGGGTGCCCTGTGGAGGGCTTTCTGAGCATTATCCCCCCAGCACCCTTGGGAAGCGGTTTGATCTTCATCCTCACTTATAGTTAAGACCCCAGGTCTCCAAGTTCTTGTGTCAATCATGGCGGTGGGGACCTGCCTCAGGGCCTGGCAGGTAAGGCAGGTAAGGCCCACAGCAGACGTGCATTTGGTGTACAGACTGGGTCCCGCGTTCCAGCTCCTGCCCCACTGCCCCTCTGTTACTTGTCTTATTTCAGAGACCCACGGAATTTAATCCATGCCTGTCTCCATGGAAACCAGCTCAGACGGAGAGGTGTTCAAGGGCAGAGGCCACGTGGGCACCCCATTCAGGTATTTAACAGACCTGCGCTGTTGGAATAGTCTCCCCAGAAGCCGGCACCAATCCCAGATCTCTCTGTCCACTTCCTGATCCTCAGTCTGTCTCCAAGAAGAGGTAGAGCAGCCCTCCACGCCCTTCCCATAAATAACTCTGGTATTCCTTGACCATTGCTCAGAGCCCTTTCTTTTTAGCCCTCTTATTTCTGTCGAAAGAACTCTTGGTTTCTTCAACATCATAGGGATACTTTCCCAGCCTGTATTTTGGAATCAGCCAAGGGGTTATAATAGGGCCGATGCTTCTCCAGGCTCTGGGGCCAGGGGTTGGACTTAAAACCTATGTGAAAAGGTCCCCACACTGATGAAGGCGAGGAGAGCGTCTCTGTTTCCCCTCCTCCTGTTGCACTGGGGCTGGAGGCGCCTCTCCGAGGGCGGGTCATGGAGAACTGCACACTGGCCACATGCTTCCGTGGCCTCTCCAGTTCAGGGGATCAAACCTGCCATAGCCCAGAGGGTGGCCGTAGGCCAGAGTGCAGCTTTTCCTCAGGCCAGCAGCCCTCTGAGCTGCAGGTCCCTGGAATTACAAAGCGCTGGGAGGCAGGACCAGGAGGATCATGGTCCAATGAAGCCTGAGCTTGAAGGCCCCCCACCTGCACAGCCTCCTCCCACAGCCCCCTCTGTTCTCATTCTAGAGAAATATTCATCTCCATACTCCAGAGTTTGTACTATTTTCCTCAGTGGAGTCAGTTTTGGGCCTTGTACAACCTGGAGCTTCCCCTGGCCGGATGAACTCACCGTTGTGTATAATCTTCCTTTACTGTTCATGGCAACGAAGAGGGCGCTTTTCACTCCGAAGAGACTCACCACACCTCGCTCCACGGTGGAAATCTCCAGCAGGCCTGATGAGGAAATACGGGCTGTGTTACCTGAGGCTTGTGCAGATCAGACTGAGCTGTCAATCTAAAGGTGACCCGGCGAGGCCCATCCCCCTGCTCCTAGAAAGTCAGACCCTCATCACCTCCATCCCTCCCTGATCTGTCTAATTTTAGGAAATCCCGCAGCTAGACTTGGCAGGTCTTGCCAATAGACTGTCAAAATCCGGTTCTGCAAGGGGACGTTCTGACATCAGAGTTAGGGATCACAGTGGCCACTTAGGTATCTACTTACGATTAGCTTTGAATCTGGGCTTTCACTGACTTAATCACTTCTTGAGTTGAGTAAAAATTGCATTCAGCTTCATTTTGTTAAAAATGTACACTCCACATGTTTCAACAAATCTCAGCCCACCTAATCTTGCAAATACATCAGCAGAGGCTGATGGTTTGCCTGGAACCTGCAGCACCCCCCCCCCCGCCCCGCCCTCTTAGCTGGGAGAGCTTATCTATGCAGCAACCATCAACTTGTAGGACACAGACCCCAGGACAGAGGGGGCAGGCTGAAATGAAAAGAAGGATGTGCTTCAGCTGGAAATTGTGCAAACCACTTGCCTTCCCTTCTCAAAGGGGAAGCTAAATAAAAACAAGCTTGTGTCTAATTTGGTCCAAGTAGCCTCACTCGTTCTCCCCATCCTTGCCTTTGGTTTCCCAGGCTGATGGTTCCCAGTGGTCTTATATGGCCACAGATGGCCCCGTAATGCTGAAATATGAGTGCCACAGGGGCTCCATGAGATCATGGCAAAGCACACGGGGATGCTGGGACCTCCGCATATTGAGCCTGCACCTGGGCAGAGTCAAAGTGAGTCTGGAAGGGGTGGCTCTGTTAAGGGCATCCAAGTGGAGAATAGCATTTCGCTCCCCTTCATAACAGGACCCCATGCATCAGAGCAAGTCCCCTTCATCCGTTAGCCCTGCTTGAGCTCAAGCCCCCAGCTTCCCAACTGGCTGCAACTGGCACTCACTGTAGGGGTTCTCCTCGTGGGTCCCGCTGATCCGGCCGTCGGGGGGCACCTGGAGGTGAAAGCCGATGCCCACGTTGCAGTAGAGCCTCCGCTGTCGCTTGATCCCCACCAAATAGCCACTTTCCCAGTTCACCCCGGCAATCTCTCCAGCTAGCCCAGCTCGGGACCTGGACAGCAGGGTGCCCCAGCCCCTGGAGTCCAGCAGCGTGCTGTTGGCTCGGGTGCCCGCAGGGGAGGGCACCACCATGCCCACTAGGACGCCTAGGAAGAGGAGAGCCTGCAGCGTGCCCTGAAGACGTCCTGCTCCCCGGGACATAGCGATGAACAGCCTCTGTCCCAGGGCCATCCACCTTGCCTCTCAGGCACGTGGTCAGAATTAATGGCCCTAAAAATACCGCCCTTCTTGTTTTTCTCCCCTCGGCATGGCGGCAGGGGCTTATTTTTGGAAGGCAGATGAAGGCTGCTGACATAAAACCAAAGCCTGCTTCGGGCACTCGGGTCGGGAGCAGAGGGACCCAGGCTGATCCGCGGCTGGTAGGGACCATGGCTTGGGGACGCTGTCTAGTTCGCCGGCTAGCTCTGTCCCGAGTTGATTACATTTGATTTGACCTGTCTTTATAGTTCAGCAGCCTGGCGCTCCCCTCCACCCATCATCACCCTGACGTCAGCTGGCCCAGCTCACTTATCCAGGGCTGTAACATTAACCTGCTCCTGAGCTGGCTACTCCCCAGACCCCCAGCACCCTCCCCATGCCTCAGGGATGCTGGGAGCCACTGTCATTCCAACTATGAGGCAGGAATGAAGTGAGCAGGGAGCATCTCTGAGGGAGGGAGGAATTGGCTGGGGGCCCAGGGAAAGAGGCAAGCGAGAGGCTACCCAGGATCCAAACTGGGCAGAAGTTCTTGCCTTGGCAGCGCTGGCTTCCTTATTTAGAGGGCAAAGGTAAAGACGGGGATAGGGGAAGGCTTGGTGGCACGTGGCGACCAGGGCCTGAGTTACCCTAGAGACCTTTTCATGGAAAGAGCGCATGGTTGACAGCAGTAGTGGCTCAGGGGACCCTTTTAGCAGGAGAGGACAGAGATTGGGTGGCGAGGGGTGGGGGGTTATCCAAGGAGCATTAGGGTCATGGAAGGAGGGAGGTTGGGGTCTGGCTTCTGCTCACTGTCCTGGCCATGGCATTCACCCAGCCAATGGAGTGGATGCTGTCTCTGGCCCTTGACATAGCCCACTGGCCATTTTCCTACCTGGGCTCATCCTTGGCATCTGATTGGTATTATTCCTATTTACAGACAGGAAAGCTCAAGCATAGAGAGCTTAAATGACTTGCCTGAGTTACCATAGCTCGTGAGTGGCAAAGCCAGGACATAAAGTTGGCCTGAGAAGAAAGCCCATGCCTTTAACCTCTGTGGTTGCCTGGAGTGGAAATGGGATTTCCAGGCTGGCCCTCGGGGAGTACTGAGCTCATTATATGCCACGAGTCAACCACAGGATTATTCCAATAGCCAAAACGATTCGCCCGTGTCCACAGGCTGGAGGCTGCAGGCAGCGTGGGGAAAGCTCCTAGGGCGGGTCCACTGCTCAGGGACTCTTCCGAGACTCTAAGTCTTCTGCTTCTGCTTGGACCTCAGCCTCATCTGTGGCATCTACCTGCCTTCCCCTTCTCTGCCTAGTTCACTTAGAGCGATACTTTGGTTAGAATTT
This sequence comes from Myotis lucifugus, assembly GCF_000147115.1. Taxonomy (NCBI): domain Eukaryota; kingdom Metazoa; phylum Chordata; class Mammalia; order Chiroptera; family Vespertilionidae; genus Myotis; species Myotis lucifugus. The sequence continues at coordinate 1,290,352 of NW_005871215.1, read as the reverse complement.
CTGCCAAACCACACATTTCAGTTTTTCCCTTGACATGTTCTCTCAGATCCTTTGGAGCCCAGACAACTTCTGTCATTACTTTCAGCTGATAAACTGAGTGGGCCCCCAGCTTCCAACCATCTTTCCCCTCCCTGTCACATCCATTGCCTTATGCCCAGCTGTATCATCACCAGCACCATTTCCCACCACAAGGAAAGACTGGTACCTCTTGGGCACAGAATGAGTCTACTATGTAAGCCTTTGTTGGGAAAATGGTAAATAAATAAATGAAAGCTGAAAGCAAGCAAGAGTCTCTATGTAGAGTAGGAGAGTCGTGAATAATGCAAATACAAAACTGTAAAAAACAAACAAACAAACAAAGCCCACAACCAAATGCCCTTCCCTTTGGATTCCCAGCTTGGTTTCATGTCTTTAAGCTTTCATGTATGCAAGAGCAGTGGAGACACTCTGTCAATGGAGTTTACTTTGGGATCTTGTGTTAACTATGCCTGCGGGACTGAGCTGGGGAAAAGGCACCCAGAAGTGTGTGGGTGGTCAGGAGAAGTTAGCCTGAAATGAACACTCGCCCTGGATAACTGGAGAGGTTCTCATCAGCAGAGGTCGGAATCTCTGGAATTCTTCTTGAAGACCTCTTCTTTAGGACCTCCTTAGAGGAGAGATCAAACTATAATAAAGTCCACGCTATCTATTAATAAAAATGTTAAATCTCTTTAGATTCCCCTCATCCCAGATTCTTCCTTGTACAGAGCAATGGGCTTTGGAATGGGGGACACCTGGGTTTGAATTCTAACTCTACTACTTATTAGCTGTATGACCTTGGGGAAATGTTGAACCTCAGTGTTTTCATCTGCAAAATGAGATCATTACTTCATAGGGTTGTTACCGGGATTAGCAATAATATATGCAAAGGTCCTGGTGCAAAGCACAGTAGCGCTCTTCCCCAGTCTTTCCTCTGAAACATATTGAAAATCTCCTACCTGATTAAAGGAGGACAAACCCAAAGTGAGAAGGTCCCTCTCTCATCTCAGGGGTGAGAGAGACACATGAGCTTCTAGCTCTTAACTGCCAGCCACCAGAGCATATGTTGTGATGGCTGTTAACATATGTACAAACAGGCAGCCCAGATTCCTAAAATATTCTGAAAACCAGTAATAGCCTTGGTATCGTCCCCTGTTAAATATAAAACTTAAGTAATTCATGCTATTAAAAAGCCTGGGTCTTATTTTTATCAGGTGATGTGATGAGGCCCTGTTCTAAATGTGCCTCCTGGGCCTGTCTCTATAGCAACTCCACTGTGCTCATATATCCATATATTTTTCCTGAAGGCTAATTAAGTTGACAACTGCTAGGGCTTCTTGGTTTACCAGATTTGCACTTGACCCTTCTCTTGGGGCTTAGGGACCCCTATGGATGTGAAGTGATAAAGAAAAGAGTAACAGGTGGAGGAGGCCTCTTTGTGGACCCCTCTGTCAAATAGTTGTCAGCAGCCTTTGGGGTTGTCAATCACTTTCTCTGGATGAGCCAAAAGTTAGTGGAGGTGAGTGGGGAAAAATGTTAACGTTTGTCTCCTTTCACGACAGAGTCCTTGTCCCTAAGTGGGGTACCATGCGGTCCAGGTTGGCCAAATTCTACCTGTATAGTGGAACTACCTTGGTGACAGCCAGGCAGGGTGACCTTCTATGAGTTCTGCTTATCTATACTAATAAAAGGGTAATATGATAATTAGATCGGATGTCTTCTGGACATCCTTCCGGATGTCCTTCCGGACAAAGCCATGATGGTGGGGGCCAAGGCAGAGATGGTTAGGGGTGATCAGGCCAACAGGAGAGAGCAGTTAGTGGTGATCAGGCCAGCAGGGGAGAGCGGTTAGGGGCAATCAGGCCACCAGGGGAGAGCGGTTAGGAGTCAGCTATCCCAGATTGTGAGAGGGATGTCCTCCGAGGGGTCCCGGACTAGAGAGGGTGCAGGTTGGGCTGAGGGACCACCGCCCCCCACTCCATGCACGAATTTCATGTACTGGGCTTCTAATTACATAATAAAGTCAAACACCTCGGGAGTGACTGTAGGGAGAACACATAAAGCTTATGTAGATTGTGAAAAGCTGTTTACTTGTACTTTTTACATTTGATTTTGAAAAAGATTTGCCTTTTTCTATAGCTAATTTGGTAAAATAAAGAAAATTATAAGGTAAAGAATAAAATAGCTGTTGTGCTTAGTGTTTTTCTTTTGTCTTGGTCTTTCTTTGAGCTCACCTGGCACAGGGCCCTGACCACCTGCCTTGGTCTCCCCCTTCCTCTTGCTTAGATAGGTGTTCAGTGGCGGAGTTTGCTCAGGGACCTTGATGGATGGGAGATGGGCATGTGCCGAGGAAAGGGATGAGGAAGCACCTCTGCTTTAGAGCTGAGCAGAAGGGCATTTAGGGCTCATGAAACTCACTATACATGGGAGGATTCAAGAGAAAAAGTTTCTACTAAAACAAAGGTCTCCAAGGAGGAGTCAAGTATTATCTTGCCAGTTGGTCTCTGGAGGAATCCATACTTTGCACTTTCCTAGTGAAATTCAACTTTCCCCATGTCTCACCCATATCCTAGTGGGAACCCATTAGCATTCGTAATCCAAATTCTCCTAGTTAGTTTTTGCTTTGACCAGCTCGTGTGGAACTTCCTCACCCCACTCTAAGTGAGCCCCGAGTTATTTCTGGAATTCCAGAGCAGTCTCACGTGTGTTGCCAAACAAGTGACTGCCCCTGCCTGGGGCCATGGCAGTGGGTCGGCGTGGACCACCCTGTCCACTGTCTCCCACCTCCTGATGGACAGCTGATGGGTACAGTAGTCCTCGCTATCGGCAGTCTCACTTTCTGTGGTTTCAGTTACCCGTGGTCAACTGCTGTCCAAAACTATTAAGTGAAAAAATTTGGAAATAAACAATTCATAAGTTTTCAGTTGCAGATTGTGCTGAATAGTGTGATGAAATCTCACGCCACCCCACTCCATCTTGTCTGGGATGTGAATCTCCCTTTGTTCAGTAGCAGCAGAGTAGGGGTACATGCAAAACATGAAGGAGGTAAGGCCAGGAGGGGAGACAGGGACACCAGATCGACTGTTGCCACATGACAGTGCTTGCGTGCAAATGGCCCTTATTTTCCTTAATGATGGCCTAAAAGTGCAAGAGTAGTGATGCCGGCCTTCGGAAATGCCAAAGAGGAGCTGTAAAGTGCTTTCTTAAAGTGAAAGGTGCAAGCTCTCGATTTAAAAAGGAAAGAAAAACGTTTGTGCTGAAGTTGTTAAGATCTACTGTAAACACAGATCTTCTACCTGTGAAATTGAGAGAAGGAAAAAGAAATGTGTGCTAGTTTTGCTGTCACCCCTCAGATTGCGGAAGTTACTGTCACAGTGTTTGACAAGTGCTTGGTTAGGATGGGAAAACATACAATTTGTGGGTAAAGACATGAACAGAAAGTGTGTTCTGACTGATGGCAGCATGTTGCGCCAGAAAGCCCTGAGCGTACAAGAACACATCAGCAAGGGACCCCCTGAGATAAGTGACAACAAACTGTTCACTGCAAGTAAGAGGCGGTTACACAGATTTGGGAATGGGTTTAGACTGAAAAACATAACAATTACTGAGCGGTTGTATTTTCCGATGAAAACGCCGCTGCCACCTTTGTGGCAGAGTCAACGTGAATTAAGGTTCAGTACGACCTGCGGTTTCCGGCAGCCACTGGAGGTCCTGGAACGTATGTCCATGGGTAAGGCGGATTACGCTATTACCTTCTCAGGATAGTTCAGGACCCATGACCTCGAGGAGCCGACCCACAGCCTTATGCTGTTTTTTAGAGCAAGGACGAATACCTCAGTCCTCTTCTTCACAGTGATGCTTGTTAAAGGGATGTCTCACTGCCTGTGCACCGCTGATTCCCTCATCTGCATTTTATGTCAGTTTGCACAGAGGACTAAACCTTTGTTGTGGGTCCAGGCCATCAGGTTGGATTCCCTTTTCCTCCAGGATGGGCTCTTTCACAGGCGCTCCTTCACTTTCCGGCAAATAGACGTCCACTGGGGCCTCCCATCGGCTGTCCAGATCTGTCTAAATCCCAGCCTACGTTTAGACTGAAGACCCTGCTCTCCTCCCAGCAGTCCTTCCCCTGGGAGGGAGGGAGGGAGGCCCTGCACAGTCAGCTTTGTGGCCTGGGCATCCAAGGATTTGCAGAGTCTGCTAGGAGGAGGACATATTCTCCTCTCCACCCCAGAAATCATCTTCTTGGTTTAAAGTTCTTTGTGATCTATTTCTTCAATCTGAGACCCCAGCTTACTGTTTCAGTGTAATTCCTGTCTCCCAGATCTGTCTTTTCTCTCTCACTCGCTCTCTCTTTGCCCCACTCTGTCCCCCTTGTCCTCTCCTGTTCTGCAGCCATCTAGACAAGCCTAGAGGGTCAGCCAGCTGCCAAGGAGGCAGCACCTCCGAGTTGGCTGACCACCATGGCCGCACATCTCAGCTGAATTTGCAAAGGGGCAGAGGAGTCAGATAACTTTCTGGAGTCTCAGAACATGAGAGACTTGGCTCTGATTAGAGTTTTGCAGTTTCTCAGGTTTGCCTCTCACGGTCATCATCTAATAATACCTACTGCGTGCTGAGGAGTCATGCTCCCTGCCAGCCGCCGTGCAGAGTTATGTAAAGGACTCGGCCTAATGGCAGGCTCCCCAGTGTGGCGTGACAGGCCCTCTGTGCCTGACCTCTGCCGGCCTCTCCAGGCCATCCCTGCCTCTCCCTCTTGGGGGTTCTTGCTCCAGCACCCTCACATGGTCTGTCGTTCTCAGGCATACGTAGTCCATGTCTTCTGCTTCTGTTTTCATGTCTTCACTTTCACTGTCCTCTCCTTGCCTGGTGAACTGCTTCCCATCTTTAAAGATTCAGCTTAAATGTCACCTCCGGAAGCAATCTCTGTCCACCTTCCACCTGTCTCTAAGCTGGATCTGGTGTCCCTGTCTCCCCTCCTTGCCTTTCCTCATTAATGTTTTGCATGTATCTCTATCATTGCCCTTGCCAGATTATATTATAATAATCTGAATAGGTTGTTACTCTGATAGTAAAATCCTTGAGGCAGCAATGGTGTCTTATTCATGTCTGTATGTTCAAAACCAACGCAGCGCCTGCCACAAAATAAGGTTCATGAAATGTTTGAATAATGTTGAATTAAAGGCTTTGAATGTATGGACCAGTGATGGCGAACCTTCTGAGCTCGGCATGTCAGCATTTTGAAAAACCCTAACTTAACTCTGGTGCCATGTCACATATAGAAATTTTTTGATATTTGCAACCATAGTAAAACAAAGACTTATATTTTTGATATTTATTTTATATGTTTAAATGCCATTTAACAAAGAAAAATCAACCAAAAAAATGAGTTCGCGTGTCACCTCTGACCCACGTGTCATAGGTTCGCCATCACTGGTATGGACTTCACTAGATGAGTGATTCTCAATAAGAACCAAGCCCTCTGTTAACGGGTGATCAGAATTTTGGTGGGGGTAGAGCATGTTAATTAGAAAAAAACCCCACTTTTAATATTATATTTTGCATTTTGTCATTAAGAAAAATAGTTACATTGGCAATTTCTGCTTCCACCATGTTGGAGAAACTTGTACTGGATTTGTACTTCCAAGACATCAACCACAAAACTGGACAAATATATAAAACAACTACTTTTAGATATTGGGTAACGGGTAGGACTGTGATCCTGCAAGGAAAGAAACAAATGAAATGGTCCTAAGATCACATTTTCTTTCTTTCTGGATGCACTTTCCAGAACACAGAGCAGGAAAGGAGAACCCAAGTGGAGCCCAGAGGACACAGGGAGTTAAGCATACAGAGATTGAAGTTTGGGGAGGCAAAGGCAGGCAGTATTTGTAGGGTGGAGTACCAAAGAAGAGGGCGTATGTAAAAAAAAAAGAGCTCGAAAAATCTGTATGTTTGTCCTTAAGTCTGTTGTCAAACACTAAGCCACACCAGTAGGGGGGAAGAAGGTGGCACCGGCCCCTGCTATCGAGAAGAAGCAGGAGGCCAAGAAGGTGGTAAGTCCCCTGTTGGAGAAAAGGCCCAAGAATTTTGGCATTGGACAGGACATCCAGCCCCAAAGGGACCTCACCCACTTTGTCAAATGGCCACACTCCAGGCAGCTGCAGTGGCAAAGGGTTATTCACTATCAGCTGAAAGTGTCTCTCACCATTAACCAGTTCACGAGGCCTTGGACTGACAAATAGCTACTCAACTGCTTTAAGCTGGGCCAAAGTACAAGCAAGGGACAAAGCAAGAGAAAAAGCTGGGATTGTTGGTGGGAGCTGAGAAAAAAGCTGCCTGCAGAGGGGATGTCCCCACCAAGAGGTCACCTGGCTTTGGGAAGGGGTTAACACTGTCACCACCTTGGTGGACAACAAGAAGGCCCAGCTGGTAGTGATTGCACAGGATGTGCCTCCCATCGACTGGTCTTCCTGCCTGTGCTGTGCCACAAGGCGATGGGTTCCCTACTGCATTATCAAGGGGAGGCCAGCTGGGGTGTCCAGTCCACAGGGAGACCTGCACCACTGTTGCCTTCACACAGCTTAACTCAGAAGACAAAGGAGCTCTGGCTAAGCTTGTGGAAGCCACCTGGACCAACTACAACAGATATGATGAGATACACCACCACTGGGGAGGCAGCATCTTGGGTTCAAAGATGACGGCTCACATTGCCAAGCTAGAAAAGGCCAATGCTACAGAACTGGCCACCCAACTGGGCTAAGTGTATGCTGCTGAGTTTTCTGTACATAAAAGTAATGAAAACCCTCCTTCAAAAAATAATAAAAATAAAAGTTACCATCTTGATTATAAGATTAGCATTTAGTAATTTTTCCTAGATACTTTGCATAAGTATAGAAATGTAAATCAATAGAATAGAATTGAGAGTCTAGAAATACATGCATACATTTATGGCCAGTTGATTTTAGAGAAAGGTGCTAAAGAAATTCAATGGAGCCGAAACCGGTTTGGCTCAGTGGATAGAGCGTCGGCCTGCGGACTCAGGGGTCCCGGGTTCGATTCCGGTCAAGGGCATGTACCTGGGTTTCGGGCACATCCCCAGTAGGAGATGTGCAGGAGGCGGCTGATCGATGTTTCTCTCTCATCGATGTTTCTAACTATCTCTCTCCCTTTCTCTCTGTAAAAAAATCAATAAAATATATTTTAAAAAAAAAAAGAAAAGAAATTCAATGGGGAGAAAGGATTGTCTTTTCAACAATGGTTCTTAGACAACTTGATGTCCATATATAAGAACATGAATTTAGGAAACCAAGATGGCGGCATAGGTTAACGCCGGAGTTTGCTGCCTCGAACAACCACTTCAAAAATACAACTAAAAGACGGAACAGACATCATCCAGAACCACAGGAAGGCTGGCTGAGTGGAAGTTCTACAACTAGGAGGAAAGAGAAAAGCATACCGAGACTCAGAGGAGGTGCAGTGCTGAAGTAAAATACTAAGGTGCGGAGTGCATGCAGAGCGGGCTGGCGGCTGAGGGCACAGTTGTCTGTTTCAATCAGGAGGGAGTCTCAGACTCTGAGCTCCAGATCCGGGCGAGTCTCTAGGGACCCAGACTCAAATGGGAGAAGCGGGACTGTCTGGCTTCGGTCGGTACTCAAAGGCAGCTTTCTCTCCGAGGTTTGTAGCGGTTGCTGAAACTCTGAGAGGCAGAGCTCCTGGGGACAGGACTGAGAGCAGCCATAACTGCTCGCTCCGCCAGCCCTGTAGATCCCCTGGGACCCGCCCCGCCCAAGCCCTGCACAGAGGCATTTGCCAGATAGCCTCAGGCAAAGGCTAGATTAGCACCTCCCTAGAGGACAGAAGTTCTCCCACTGCAGACACAGCTGATTCTCACAGCCAATTGGCCTGGAGGTCAATTCCTCCCAGTGATACCTACAACAATCAAGGCTTAACTACAACAAGACTGCGCACAAAGACCACTAGGGGGTGCACCAAGAAAGCATAAAAAATGCAGAGACAAAGAAACAGGACACAAATGTCAGAATTGGAGGATATAGAGCTCAAAACCACACTTTTAAGGTCTTTCAATAATTTTCTAGAAACTGCCGATAAACTTAATGAGATCTACAAGAAATCTAATGAGACCCTCGATGTTGTGATAAAGAACCAACTAGAAATTAAGCATACACTGACTGAAATAAAGAATATTATACAGACTCCCAACAGCAGACCAGAGAAGTGCAAGAATCAAGTCAAAGATTTGAAATGCGAAGAAGCAAAAAACACCCAACCGGAAAAGCAAAATAATAAAAGAATCCGAAAATACGAAGATAGTGCAAGGAGCCTCTGGGACAACTTCAAGCATACCAACATCCGAATTATGGGGGTGCCAGAAGATGAGAGAGAGCAAGATATTGAAAACCTATTTGAAGAAATAATGACAGAAAACTCCCCCTACCTGGTGAAAGAAATAGACTTGATACACAGAAATAGATAATATAGAGAGAAAGTCCTTTTGTGTTAGGACCCAAATGCTACTGCTTAGTACTTGCTTTCCTTGCAGGCACACACACACACACACACACACACACACACACACACACCACAAACCAGGCCAACAAGTTTGGCATAGAGTTGTCATGCCCTGACCCATAATCACAGAGCACTTCTCAGCTCTGGCCCTTCACAGAGGAAGAGGAACAAGGGTAATTCCAGCTATTACAGGCTCCTGGGCACCAAATGAAACACTGCTGTAAATTGTATATAATCAGTGAGGAAGACTTCTATTTCTCCGTGGTTATGAATGGGACTTTTCCTTCCTCTTGTCTAGGAGGAAGGGAACAGGTTTAGATCAGTCTGGGGGAGTGTCATTTGGTGGACATGACCAGAACTCTCCCTGGATCCTAGGAGGGTCCCAGTTCTATATTCAGGGCCTGTGTAAACAGAGATTCTTATGTCTCGTTTCTTATACCAAAATTTCCCTTCTTACCACACAATTTCTGTCCTTAGAACCAAGCACATTATAAGGGGGTGGAGATTTTCAGATGCCTGGAAAATTTCTTGGTCATACTGTGGCATTTTTGCAACTTTATCCACATAGTCTCTGCCCTCTGGAAGATCACAATTTTGTAGGAAAATGCTGAGTTACAAAGGTCTGGACCCTTTAGAAGCACAAGGGGGAGGACTCATCAGATATGACATACATTTCTTTTCTATTCCTTCTAGGTTAAGCTTTTAGAAATGAACCTTCCAGGGGTGACTGGTGATGTACCACAGGTGGTGAGAGTGGTAATTGGAGGTTAAAGTTCCCTTAACTATTCCCACATATATATCAGGACTGTCCTTCAACACATTCTCTCTCAGCCCCACACACCAAGAAAGTGAAGTGGGTAGTAGAACCACTCTCATTTGGGACAGTCTTCCAAAATGGAGACAAGAATTGCACACACAAAGCAATTAGAAAACCAGGCAGAAGAAAATACATTTCTGAACTGTACAGAGAACAGAGGGTTCCCAAGTGGAGAAACATGGTATGAAAGTCAGGGAAGATGGAGCTAAGTTGTGTAGGAGTCGGGTGAGCGGAAAAGAGGGGGCAGGCTGGGCAGGTGGATAGCGTGTCCTCCATCCCACAGACTAGAAGTCATTCAGTCCATTCTGACCTAGTTCTCACCACCAACCTTCCTTTCAGCTTCTCTTTGTGCTTAAAATATATATATTTTTCAGAGAGGAAAGGAGAGGAAGAGAGAGATAGAAACATCAATGACGAGAGAGAATCATTGATAGGTGCCTCCTGCACACCCACACTGGGGATGGAGCCTGCAACCCAGGCATTTGCCCTGGTCGGGAATTGAGGTCAACACTCAATCACTGAGCCATGCCAGCTGGGCCATTTGTGCTTTTTTTTTTCATTTGGCACTTGACACTATTTTCTATATTTCATTCTGAGTTTGCTATCTATCTGTATCAGGTGATCTTTCTCACATATCATTTTTTAAAATTTATCTTTACGTTTAAAATATTACAGATGTCCCCTTTTTCCCCCATTGATCCCCACCTCCTTGATCTCACTTATATGTGGAATCTAATGAACAAAATCTAATAGACAAACAAAATAGATCTAGAGGCATGGAAGCATGCAGCAGACTGAGGATCCTCAGTGGGAAGGGGGTGGGGGGAAAAGAAATGAACCAAAGAACTTATACGCATATATGCATAACCCATGGTCACATATCAGTTTTATCAGTTACTCTTTTCTGTCATTTTTTTCCTTCTATGGTGTTTTCATTATGTAATCTATTTCTCAATCTCTTTTTATCTTTCTATTTATTGTCAATCAAATTATCTATTTTTATCCTTATATATCTTTATGTATATGCTTTTATTTTACTGTCCTTTCTCTTTCATGTCTAAATGGTTATTTACCTTAAATCTTTCCTTCTTCCTTTTCTTCATTACCCTCTACTCTTTTTCCCACCCTGATTTCTACCCAATAGCTGTCTTCCTTTATAGGGCAACACTCCTTCCTCCCCCAAATATTTGTTTTCCTCTCTTTTATAGATGTTCATTCACTTAATCCTCCCAACAACATTGAGGTAGTTGATTCTTATTATCCCCATTTTAAGGAAACCGAGGTACAAAGAAGTGAAGTAACAGACCCAGGGTCCTACAGCTAATAGCAGAGACATGGCTCAATCCAAGACAGTTGATCTCTAGAATTTGTGCTCTAACCCACTATGTAATACTACCTCTCAAGAAGGTCCACAGTACTTCAGCTTATTTAAATGTGACTCTGAGGTGGCCAAGCTGGTGGTTAATGCGGTCTCCATCATTACTGAGGCCCCCCAGCCCCTAGGACAGGGCCAGATCCCAGGAGTGCTATGCAGAATAGAATGCTTAGGTGAGAGGCTCTTCTGGTCCATGATCCATTTAGAGTTGATATGCTCACTGTGCCACACTTGGGTGCAGGAGTCCTTCGGGGGCTGGGGACCCTCTGCAGCCTGGGGTCAAGCTTCCAACAGGTAGAATGCTGCTACCTCATTTCAGGTCTCAACTACTCTTAGGACCAGAAATTACTGGTTCTTCAAACTTTTAGGGAAACTTCCCCCTGTTCTGTTCTCTCAACTTCAGCTCTGGCCCCAAACAGTCTCCCTTCTCTCCTCCCACAACATTATCCAACATGGAGCTCAGAATTCATAAAGTAAAAGTGAGGAAAGGTGCTTGTCCACAGGCAACTTGCTTTTAGCATAGCTCCCTAAACGGCTTATGCTAGGGAAATGTCTGCCACCTTCTTGGAATGAGGGAGGGAAAAATACAAGGAGACAAAGATATAGATTATTATCTCAACAAATCATCCTGCCCCAAATCATGGATGAAGGGAGGTGAGCATAGACTGGAGATTCCATGATACCTTACTCCTGTCCAGGTCTCCAAGCCTGTGAGCCTCTTAGCTTGCCTCTGTGTCCAGTTTCTTCCCACACAAGCATTCCTGCTTTTGTAGCAGGGATAATCTGCTTGAAATGCCAGTTTGCCCCATGAAAGCTCTGTTCAGAAATAGTCAAAGCCATGTTGTCTGTTTTGAAGTTAGATCACAGTGAAGAGAGAACTTTGTGAAGAGACTAAAACCCATTAAATTTTGATTTGTAAAATGTTGGGTTTTATGGCATGTGAATTATACAGTTCAATTAAAAAAAGAAAAGAGTTATTTTCATCTCCTCTTGCAATTAAATGCTTGATCTTCAAGGTCTTCCATAGTACAATCCTCCACTTTCTCTTCAGCCTTATTTCCTACTACTCACTTTTCTTCTCCACTCTCCAAACTCAGTTCTCCGCAACTCTGGTCATGCCACTTTCTCTAACTGAAATCCTTTTCTCTTTCCATTCATTAATCTCTATCCCATACTTATCTCAAGACCAGTTCAAATTTTGCTGTCTTGGTGTAACTTTCTCTGACATCTTTAGCTTTTAATTGATATCTTCAACTCTAAGTCCCCTTTGTATTATAATTCTTACTTTGATGTAAATTTTAGTAGGCTGACAGCTCCTTGAGTGAAGTTTGGCTCAACATCCCGTACTGTGTCTGGCATTGAGTAGGCACTTTAAAAAGTGAATGAGTGAATAAATAAATGCATGTTGCTAATCTCTAAATGGTTCATATGTGTGCGTATTTTCAACTAGATCACAAGGTCTTGCAGAAAGGGACAACGTCTTTACCTGAGACTTAGCACTAGTTCAGAACAGGTCACATGGTTGATCCTTCAGCTACTTAATTATTGGATGGCTTGTCAGAGAAAGTTGCCCCTTTCCCACTTTATTGGTGATGGGCTGGAAAGGGAGGACACTGAATAGGAAAGGAGAGTCCCCAGGATGCCTGGTTGAATGGTGGTTGCTCCGCCCTTAACCACAAATTGTTCATTGTCCACCGCCTTTGGCATCTACAACAGCCTTTGGAAAGAGATGTAGCAATTTCCCCCTCAGGGCTTATTTTTAAAATCAGCAACTCAGGATGCTTGTCAGAAGTGGGGTCAGGCAGCTCTGAGCGGCCGGGGAGAAGATACAGTAGTTGGTCCTTAATTTTGGACCTCTACTTCTCTGGAAGAAGAAGCCAGGCCAAAGGAAAGAGATGGCTCACCCAAAACAGGTCACAGCTTCCATGGAGATACAGCTTCCATGGAGATTCAACCTCCTAGTCAGGCAGCATTTTCCCAGTCCTGAAGTTTCCAGACTAGGATTGGGCCTTCCATTCACTCAATGGAAACAATATAAGTTTTATTGAGTGCTAATATGTGTCAAGCACTCTGCTAGGCACTAGGGAGTGGGCATGAAATAGTTTCTGCTTTCCAGAAGCTTATAGACAAGTGGGAGAAAATAGAGGAGTAAGCAGGTAAAATACATTAGTAGGTAAATACATTAGTGTGAGAAGTGCAACAATAGAGGTAGGAATAGGGAGTCCAGAAAAAGAGTCTCAGAAGTAGCTGCATCCAGATTGAGAGCAATCCGGTGCTGAACTGAAGGCAGCCACAAAGGAGAGACACATTCCAAACAGACCATAGATTGTGCAATGCTCAAGAGATGTGAGAAAATGCCATGTCCACAGATTTGTAGGTAGTATACTTGTCTAAAGGGGTCACCACATAATGGTCCCTGGGCCATATCCAGCCAGCCACTTACTTTTGTAATTAAAATTTTATTTGCAGCCGAAACCGGTTTGGCTCAGTGGATAGAGCGTCGGCCTGTGGACTGAAGGGTCCCAGGTTCGATTCCGGTCGAAGGCATGTACCTGGGTTGTGGGCACATCCCCAGTAGGAGATGTGCAGGAGGCAGCTGGTTGATGTTTCTCTCTCATCGATGTTTCTAGCTCTCTATCTCTCTCCCTTCCTCTCTGTAAAAAATCAATAAAATATATTTTAAAAAAACAAACAAACAAACAAAAAAAACGAGAATTCTTTTAAAAAAACAAATAAATAAATAAAATTTTATTTGCAAATAGTCCCAACCATTTATTTACATATCATCTATGGTTGCTTTGTGCTACAACTACAGTGTTGAGTAGTTGCAACAGAGGACATATAGTCCTCAAAGCCTAAAATATTTATTATGCTGATATAAAGAATATAGTTCAGTGGGAGGGATTGAAGAGTGGCAGCAAATGAGGCTAGAGAGGTGATCAGGAGGCAGACTATGAAAGGTCTTGTAACCAGGCTAAAAAAAAGTCCACTATTTTAAAAGCAATAGGGAGCAACTGATGTTTTAAGCAGGAACACAACATGATGATATTTGAATTTTAGATAATTGGAGTGGGATGAAGAAAGTAGAAGAGGAAAAACTAGAGTTAGGGAGACAATTTGGGGGGATAGTATGTAGATAAAAATGATGCCCTGTTCTATGAAGGCACCAGTGGGATGGAGAAATGAACAGATTTGAAATCAACTGAGAGGATTTGGTAATTTTTTAGATATAGAAGTGTGTGAGAGGGATAGGCCATGAGGCAAAGTTTCCATTTGGAATTTTTCTAAGGGAAGAAGCAGTCATGATCTGATAGTCCTGTTGTACAATTTGACTTCTTATTTAGTTGAATGCATAAGACAAATTTCTTGTCTCAGTATTTTTGTTTGTTGGCTTGTTTGCACAGTATCACAGACTCAGTATTACCACTTCAGTGGAATGTAGAAACCTATCACCATACAAATCCCTTTCCCTTCCTTCCTTTATGTTGTAGTTGTTTTGTGCATTCCATCTACATACATTGAAAACCTCATTAAACTATGTTATAATTTTTGCTTTCAACTGTCAAATATGCTTTAAAGAACTCAAGAGGAAAATAGTCTATTATATTTATTCAGGCCGAAACCAGTTTGGCTCAGTGGATAGAGCATCGGCCTGCGGACTGAAAGGTCCAAGGTTCGATTCCAGTCAAGGGCATGTACCTGGGTTGCGGGCACATCCCCAGTAGGAGGTGTGCAGGAGGCAGCTGATGGATGTTTCTCTCTCATCGATGTTTCTGACTATCTCTCTCCCTTCCTCTCTGTAAAAAAAAAATCAATAAAATATATTAAAAAAAATAAAAAAAATTTATTCAGATATTTACCATTTGTGTTGCTCTTTCTTCATTTCTGATATTCTAAGTTTTCTCCTGAAAGACAATTTCCTAATGTCTGAATAATTTCCTTTAGCAATAATTTTAAAGGATGGCTGCTGGTAATGAATTCTCTTAGTCTTCCTTAATCAGAGAGTGTCTTTATTTCATCTTCATTCCTGAATATATTTTCATTATATTCAATATAGAATTCTGGATTGATAGTCTTTCACCACTTAAAACAAGTTGTTCCACTTTCTTTGGACTTTCATGCTTTCTGATGAGAAATTTGCTGTTATTCAAATTGGTGTTCTCCTATAGGTAATGCATTGGTTTTCTCTAGCTGCTTTCAAGATTTTTTTTCTTTGTCTTTAGTTTTCAGCAATTTGATTATAATATGTGTCTGGATGTAGGTTTCATTGAATTTATCCTTTTTGGGATTTTTTGAATTTATTATTTTATATTACTGACTATACTAGAGGCCTGGTGCATGAAATTCATGCATGAGTAGGGTCCCTAGGCCTGGCCAGTGATCAGGGCCGATCCGTGGGGCAATCAGCGGGGTGATCGGGGCCCCTGCTCACACCTGCCTTGGCCTGGCACCACCCGCCACCGCTGGTCAGGGCCTGCGGGCTGGGGGCAGCTCCTGCATTGAGCGTCTGCCCCTTGGTGGTCAGTGCGCATCATAGTGACCAGTCATTCTGCCGGTCCTTCTGCCATTCAGACGATTTGCATATTAGGGTTTTATATAGATAGATTTGCTTTGCACCACATTCTTTTAGATTTGTTTTGCACCACATTCTTTCTCCTGTTGGGACTCCAATGACATGAATGTCAGATCTTTTGGTATTTTCCTACAGGCCCCTGAGGCTCAGTTAAACATTTTTTCAATCTTTTTTCTCTGTTGTTTAGCATGGAGAATTTCTATTGATGTATCTACATTCACTGATTCTTCTCTTTGTCATTTCCATTCTGTTTCTAATCCTGACTAGGGATTTTTAAAAATTTTGATGATTGTATTTTTTACCTGTAAAATTTCCATGTGGTTCTTCTTTATATATAGTCCTTTGTTAAGAATTATTCTTATTCATTTTAATAAATTTTTGGTCTAGGCAGAAATCTAGGGCTTTAGTTTTTCTACTGGGTTGTGTACTTCCTGATTTTTAAACATTTTGTTTATTTGATTTGTTTTATTTCCTCAGCCTGAAAGAACATCTTCCTCAACTCTGTCAAGTTAATTAAAATTAATTTTTCATGTCTTACCTCAGATGTCATTTACTTCTAAAAGCCTTCCCTTATGTTCATATTAATTATATTCCCCTTGTTATTTCCCCATAAAAGCTACCATAGTTTATAATTACATATGCATTTATTTATTAATTTAATATATCTCTTCTACTAAGTGGAAGATGGGATTATATGTCTTCTTCAGCATTATGCAAATTTCTAGTATCTAAAATTGTGTATGATGTACAACAGATACTCAATAATATTTATTTAATGAATAATTTTACCTTCCATCTATCCACCCACCCATCCATGTCCTGCTCCATTCCCCAAAAGATATGAACATCCTTATATCCAAATATGGCCGGACTCTCAAATATGCCCTGACCGGTTTGGCTCAGTGGATAGAGCATCGGCATGCGGACTCAAGGGTCCCAGGTTCGATTCCGGTCAAGGGCATGTGCCTTGGTTGCAGGCACATCCCCAGTGCGGGGTGTGCAGGAGGTGGCTGATCAATGTTTCTCTCTCATTGATGTTTCTGACTCTCTATCCCTCTCCCTTCCTCTCTGTAAAAAATCAATAATATATATATATATATATCTTTAAAAGAATCAAATTAAATCATATCTTTTTATAACTTTACAATTTGTAAATCATTCTCACATCTCATTTTTATCTTGCCTGATTCTATGAAGTTAAGAGGAAAATGGTACTAGTCATACTATATAGACTGAGAGTCAAGGAAATATAATATTTTGTTCAAGGTCAAAGCTAGTTAGTAATGGAAGTGAGGGGTAGGGCTGGTAGTAGGGTGAAGCAAGTGAATTTCCTAGGGAGAAAAATTTAAGGAGGTACTTACTGTCAGGGCTGTGAATGTTTGCACAACCCCGAGAGTGGGTGCATTTTTAAATGTTATAGTCTCAGCATCTCATTTGCCTCATCTTAGGCTTGGCTCTGCTGGTGAGTCAATTAAGATCTGACTCCAAAGTCTCTTTTGATATTCTGACAGAGAGCTCTAAACAAATGTCACCACCTATGCAGTTAGATCTCACCTTCAACAGTGTTGTAATAAATTTTGGAGTCACAAATATCTGGCTTTGAGTTACAGCTCCTCTCTACTAACTGTATTGTCTTGGGCAAATTACATTCCTTTAGGTACAAAATGGATACAATGTGTATTTTATAAATTTACTGTAAAGATTAAAATGATATAATGTGGGCAAGGCAACCTGATAGTTAACCTTAATATTTGTTCCTGTCTTATTCTACAGACATAGAAACAGCAGTTCTTAGCTGGGACAAAGCCCCCCAAAAAAGGGACTCCATTTCTCAACTTCTTTTGCAGCTAGGTATGAGCATATAACTATGTTCTAATCAATGGAGTGTGAGCGATACTGATGTGTACAAATTTTGGATTGTGCCTTATTCTCACTTACCCCTTCTTGTTGACTGGAATGCAGACATAGTGGCAGGACATCTTGGATCATCACTGATCCAAGAGCAGAGCTGACATGTTAGTTTGGAGTTGAATTAAAAGAAAAATTTTCTCCCTTTTCCTTTAATCCTCACTGGAGGACATGTTTTTATTGATTCTAGAGAGAGGAAGGGAGAGAGAAAGATCAATGTGAGAAACATTGATCGGTTGCCTCCCACATAGGCTCTGACAGGGATCGAGCCCACAACCCCTTGGTGCATGGGACGACACTCTACCTTGTCTTCACCAATGTAAGTTTGAGACTTGGTCACAGAAGTAGAACTTACATCCT
The DNA here is from genome assembly GCF_000147115.1 of Myotis lucifugus. NCBI lineage: Eukaryota > Metazoa > Chordata > Mammalia > Chiroptera > Vespertilionidae > Myotis > Myotis lucifugus. The sequence continues at coordinate 1,272,772 of NW_005871215.1, read as the reverse complement.
AAATTTATGCAGTAGGGAAAGCAGCATAGGACTTAGGAGAGAGTAAGTGTTTAATAATTGGTAACATACTGGTAAGTATTCATCTGAATGTTTCTGTTAAAACCTCATTTATTAACATATATATGTAGCTTGAGTTCAATGTGGGTGTATGTGGGAGAGGGGGAGGGAGTCCATGCTGTAAGTAAATTTAGAGTTCAAGTTTATACTATAAATGTGTTTTTGGAATGAATAATTTCAATAAATTAACATAAAAATTGGGTTTAAGCCAAGAATTCCCTTGGGTAGCCTAAAAGAAACATGTTAAACCTTTCTGGAGGAATATACATTCAGCTCAGGTTATATAAACTTACTGCAAAGATTCAATGAAGGCAATCTCATAATAAATATTACATGGAAAAGAAGAACACAATACACTGTGTATGAGAAGGTGCAGACTCCAGGAACAGAAGAGATTCCCAGGAACTTATGATAATTGATTGGTCTTAAATGACTACATTAAGAAAAAGGAAAGATCTCATATAACCAAACTTTACTCCTTAAGAAACAAGGAAAAGAAGAACAAACTGAGCCCAAAGTTAGTAGAAAGAAGGAAATGAATATCAGAGTGAATATAAATGAAATAGAGACTAAAAATATAACAGAGCACTTTTGGGTAGAGAAATAACATCCCTCAACATAATAAAGGCCATACATGAGATGTGCACAACTAACATTACACTCAATGGTGAAAGGCTGAAAGTTTTTCCTCTAAGATCAGAGTAAGACCGAGATGTCCACTCTTGCCACTTTTATTTAAAACAGTTCTGGAAATCCTAGTCAGAACAATTTAGGCAAGAAAAAGAAATAAAAGGTATCTAAAATCAGAAAGGAAGAATCAAAATTGTCTTTTATTTCCAAATGACATGATATTATGCATAGAAACCATAAAGATTCCATAAAAAAACTATTAGAATAACTAACTCGGTATCGTTGCAGGATACAAAATCAATATATAAAAATCAGTTCCATCTCTATACAACAAACTATCAGAATGAGAAATTAAGAAAGCAAACCATTTACAATTCCATCAAAAAGAATAAAATACCTAAGAATAAATTTAACCTAAGGAGGTGAAAGATTTCTACACTGAAAACAATAAGACACGGATAAAAGAAGTTGAAGAAGAAACAAATAAATGAGAAGATATTCCATGCTCATGGAGTGGAAGAATTGTTGTTGAAATGTCCTTAATACTGAAAGCAATCTATTTTTAAAAATATATTTTTTACTGATTTCAGAAGAGGAAAGGAGAGAGAGAGAGAGAGAGAGAGAGAGAGAGAGAGAGAGAGAGAAACATCAATGATGAGAGAAAATCATTGATTGGCTGCCTTCTGCATGCTCCCTACTGGGGTTTGCGCCCACAACCCAGGCATGTGCCCTGACCAGGAATCGAACAATGACCACCTGATTCATAGGTTGATGCTTAACCACTGATCCACACATGCCAGGCCTGAAAGCAATCTACACATTCAATGCAACCCCTATCAAAATTCCAATAGCAATTAAGATACCTAGGAATAAACTTAACTAAGGAGGTAAACGACCTGTATTTGGAAGACTACAGGACATTGACAAAAGATAGAGGAAGACATAAACAAATGGAAGAATATACCGTGTTCATGGATTGGTAGAATCAACATCATTAACATGTCCATACCACCAAAAGCAATCTATAGATTCAATGCAATCCCCATTAAAATACCAATGGTATATTTCACAGACCTAGAACAAACTCTCCAAAAATTCATATGGAATAAAAAAAGACCCCGAATAGCCACAGCAATCCTGAGAAAGAAGAACAAAATAGGAAGGATCTCAATACCAGATATCAAGCTGTATTACAAAGCCACTGTCCTCAAAACTGCCTGGTACTGGCACAAGAACAGACATGTAGACCAATGGAATAGAACAGAGAATCCAGAAATTGACCCAAGCTATCATGCTCAATTAATATTTGACAAAGGAGGCAAGAGTATACAATGGAGTCAAGACAGTCTTCAATAAATGGTGTTGGGAAAATTGGACAGATACATGCAAAGAAATGAAACTTGACCACCAACTTACACCATACACAAAAATAAACTCAAAATGGATAAAAGACTTAAATGTAAGATGGGAAATCATAAAAATCTTAAAGGAAACCACAGGCAGAAAAATATCAGATATATGTTGTAGCAATATCTTTACTGATACAGCTCCTAGGGCAATGGAAATTAAGGAGAAAATAAACAAATGGGACTATCTCAAAATAAAAAGCTTCAGCAAAAGAAACCATCAACAAAACAACAAGAAAACCCACTACATGGGAGAACATATATGCAATGTTATCTCCGATAAGGGTTTAATCTCCAAAATTTACAGGGAACTCATACAACTTAATAAAAAAAGATAAACAATCCAATAAAAAAATGGGCAAAGGACCTAAATAGACACTTTTCCAAAGAAGACATACAGAAGGCCAAGAGACATATGAAAGCATGCTCAAAGTCACTGATCATCTGAGAGATGCAAATCAAAACGACAATGAGGTACCATCTCACACCTGTCAGAATGGCTATCATCAACAAATCAACAAACGACAAGTGCTGGAGAGGATGCAGAGAAAAAGGAACCCTCCTGCGCTGCTGATGGGAATGCAGACTGATACAGCTGCTGTGGAGAACAGTATGAGTTTCCTCAAAAAATTAAAAATGGAACTCCCATTTGACCCAGTAATCCCACTTCTAGGAATATATCCCAAGAAATCAGAAACACCAATCAGGAAGGATATATGCACCCCTATGTTCATAGCAGCACAATTTACAATAACTAAGATCTGGAAACAGCCTAAGTGCCCATCAGCAGATGAATGGATTAGAAAACGGTGGTATATCTACACAATGTATTATTACACTGCTGTTAGAAAAAAAAAAAAAGGAACTCTTACCATTTGCAACAGCATGGACGGACCTGGAGAGCATTATGCTAAGCGAAGTAAGCCAGTTGGAGAAATATAAATATCACATGATCTCACTCATTTGCAGAATATAATGAACAACATAAACTGATGAACAAAAATAGATCCAGAGACAGAGAAGCATCAAACTGACTGTCAAACCTAAGAGGGAAGGCAGGGAGGGGTGAGGGGTAAGAGATCAACCAAAGGACTTGTATGCATGCATATAAACATTACCAATGGACACAGACACTAGAAGGTGGGGAAAATATTGTAATAGCTATATACAGGCCAAGGGGGAGGGTACTTGAAATACCAGGGGGACCACTCTGTAAAGTATATGATTGTCTAACCACTATGTTGTACACCTGAAACTAATACAGAATAATATTGAATGTGAACTCTAAGTGAAAAAAGATGGAAAATTGTATGTTATATGTTTTTCATCACAATAAAAAAATTCCAATAGCATTTTTCACAGAAATAGAAAAAATAATCTAAAACTTGTGTGAAGCTACAAATGTCTCCAAATAGCAAAAGCAATCTTGAGAAAGAAGAACAAAGCTGGGGCATCACACGTCCTAATTTCAAACTACTAGTACATTACAAAGTAATAGTAATCAGAACACTATGGCATTGGCATAAGAACAGACACATAGACCAATGGAACAAAATAGAGAACCCAGAATAGATCCATGCATAAATGGTTAATTTATGACCATGGTACCAAGAATATACAATGAAGAAAACATAGTCTCTTCAATAAATAGTGTTGGGAAAACTGAACAGCCACATGCAAAAGAATGAAACTGGACTCTTGTCTTACAACAATCAGAAAAATAAACCCCAAAATAAATTAAAGACTTGAATGTAACTCTCCTAGAAGAAAATATAGGGTATAAGCTCCTTGACATTGGTCTTGGCAATGAGTTTCTGGTTTTGACACCAGATGCAAAGTTAACAAAAACAAAAATCAATATGTGAGACTAAATCAAACAATAAGCTTCTTCAGAGTAAAGGAAGCTATCAACAAAATGAAAAGGCTACCTACTAAGTGGGAGAAAATATTTGTAAATCATATATCTCATAAGGGGTTAATATCCAAAATATCTAAAGAACTCATACAACTCATTAACAATGACAACAACAAAACAATCTGATTTAAAAAATGAGTAGAGGACCTGAACAGACATTTTTCCAAAGAAGACATACAGGTGGCCAACAGGTACATTAAAAGGTTCTCAACATCATTAATCACTAGGAAAATGCAAATCAAAACCTCAATGAGATACATCTTATACCTTTAGAATGACTGTCATAAAAAAACCCACAAGAGATATTAAGTGTTGGCGAGAATGTGAAAAAAGGAAAGCCTGTGCACTGTTAGTGGGAATGTAAATTAGTGCAGCCACTATAGAAAACAGCATGGATGCTCCTCAAAAAATAAAAAATAGAACTACCATATAATTCAGAAATCCTACTTTTGGGTATATATCCAAAGGAAATGAAAACAGAATATTGAAGAGACATCTGCACTCCCATGCCAATTGCTGCATTATTCACAATAGCCAAGGTATGGAAGGCTAAGTGTCCATCAATGGATAAGTGAATAAATAAAATGTGAGGTCTCTCTCTCTCTCTCTCTCTCTCTCTCTCTCTCTCTCTCTTTCAATATGTGTTTATGGTGCATGTATATACAATATATACATATATAATATGTACACATATATAATATACATATACACAATGACATATATTTCAGCTATGAGAAAGAAGGAAATCCTGCTATTTGTGACAACTTGGATCAATCTTGAAGGTATTATGCTAAATAAAATAGAGAAACACAAATACTGCATAATATCACTTACATATGGAATCTTAAAAAAAGTAAAACTCACAGAAACAGAAAGTAGAAAAGTGGTTGCCAAGGGTTGGGGGTCAGGGTACACAGGGAAAAGTTGGTAAAGGGGTACAAACTTTCAGCTATAAAATGAATAAGGTCTGAAGGTATAATGTAAAACATGGTGACTATAGTTTATAACACTGTACTATGTAATTGAAATTTGCTGAGAGAGTAGAACTTAAATGTTATCATCAAAAAATAAAAAAGATAAAGTGAAAATAACAGAATTTCTGTAACAAAATTTCTAGAGAAAAAAATATTATCGTCATTGACATTGAAGTTAAATGGAATTGGCATAATTAAATAGTAAATTAAACACAAGTTAAGAGAAACAGTGAAGATAGATAAAAGACATTGACTTAAAATGCAGCAGAGGAATATCCTATCTAATAATAGACAAACATGGTAATTAACCATACCTCCACTACACTTCCCATTGGCTAATCAGGGCGATATGCAAATTAACTGCCAACCAAGATGGCGGCCGGCAGCCAGGCAGCTGAAGCGAACATGAGGCTTGCTTGCTCCAGAGATGGAGGAAGCCAAGGTTCCCCGCCTGCCAAAGCCCAGCTCTAAGCTGCACTCTAAGCAACAATGTTGCAATTATAGAAGCTAAACAAACCCAGATACCTGCTTTCAGCCAGCTGGCCTCAGAGCTGGAGCCACAACAAAGTTTCAATTACAGAAGGTAAATAAATCCCAGAATAAAAAAAAAAAGAAAAGAAAAGAAAAAAAGGAGAGCCTGGGAGCTTCAGTTGCAGGCTTGGCCCGCCTGAAAATGGCCCTCAGACCCTCATCCAGGCTGGCCCGGCACCCCAGTGGGGACCCCCACCCTGAAGGGGGTGTGGGCAGCCTGAAAACAGCCATCAGCCCCTCATCCAGGCTGGCCAGGCACCTCAGTGGGGACCCCCACCCTGAAGGGGGTGCGGGCAGCCTGAAAACAGCCATCAGCCCCTCACCCAGGCTGGCCAGGCACCCAAGCAGGACCCCCACCCTGATCCGGGACACCCTTCAGGGCAAACCAGCTGGCCCCCACCTGTGCACCAGGCTTCTATCCTATATAGTAAAAGGGTGATATGCAAACTGACCCTAACAGCAGAAAGACTGGGAATGACTGGTCACTATTACACACACTGACCACCAGGGGGCAGACGCTCAATGAAGGAGCTGCCCTCTGGTGGTCAGTGAGCTCCCACATGGAGGAGCTCTGCTCAGCCACAAGCCAGGCTGATGGCTGCCAGTACAGCGGTGGTGGTGGGAGCCTCTCCTGCCTCCTCAGCAGCGCTAAGGATGTCTGACTGCAGCTTAGGTCTGCTCCCTGCTGGCAAGTGGACATCCCCCAAGGGCTGCCAGGCTGCCAGAGGGATTTCTGATTGCCAGCTTAGGCCCAATCCCCTGGAGAGCAGGCCTAAGCCAGCAGGTGGTCATCCCCCGAGGGGTCCCAGACTGCAAGAGGGCACAGGCTGGGCTGGGCCTCTAGTCCTATTTAAAAAAAGCCTAATATGCTAAGTGTCCGGTCGGCCATTCAACCAATCAAAGTGTAATATGCTAATGATATGCTAAGGCCACTCAACTGCTTGCTATTATGTGCACTGACCACCAGGGGGCAGATGCTCTAACCAGTAGGTTAGCTTGCTGCTAGGGTCCGGCTGATCAGGACTGAGCAAGAAGAGCTTGACATGCCCTGGAGCCCTCCTGTGGTCCCTCCTCGGCTGGCTAACCTCCTGCATCCCTCCCCGGCCCCAATCGATACACTGGTGGGGTCCTTTGGGCTGGCTTGCACCCTCTCACAATCCGGGACCCCTTGGGAGATGTTGGAGAGCTGGTTTCAGCCTGATCCTGCAGGCCAGGCCAAGGGACCCCCCACTGGTGCACGAATTCGTGCACCGGGCCTCTAGTATGAAATAAAGGTTTACAGACAGGAATTCTGATGAGAGAAATGATACAATTGTGATTTAACTAACATGGATGTGCCAACAGAAGGACACTAGCAGATATTACATGGAGACAGCCTGCCATGTGTGCTCTATGGCTAAATTCTTCAGTTATTCAGGAAATCCATAGACAACTAGTATTTTTGTTGGTGTCCTCATCAACTTTCTTTTGGCCTTTTGCTGTTTTACATGAATAAACCACATATTCCCTTGCATAAGATTCTCTCTTCCTTTGAGGTTAGGTGTCCTTCTTCCTGAAGTAAAGTAAAGTAAATCTTTGGGCAGATTTTTCAGTGAACTCCTTAGTTGAAAACTCCTTCTTTCCCCTAGCCAGTTTGGTTCAATGGATAGAGCATCAGCCTGTGGACTGAAGGGTCCCAGGTTTGATTCCACTCAAAGGCATGTACCTCAATGTTTCTCTGTCTCTCCTTCTTCCTTCCATTCTTTCTAAGAACCAATGAAAAAAATATCCTCAGATGAGGATTAAAACAGAAAAAAAAAGGAAAAGAAAGCTCCTCCCTTAACTTAAGTATGGATGACTTGAATGATATTTTAGTTGGGTATAAATTAAGTTGGTAGTTATTTTCTCTTAGCACTTTGATAATTTTTTGGCATATGTTGTTTCTGTTGATAATTCTGCTGTCTTTGAAACTGTCATTCAAATCTCTTTTCTGGACTAAAAACTTTTTAAAGACTTAAGATTTTTATTTTGTTTGGGGTGTCCTGCAGTTTTACCATAAAGGGTCTTAATGCAGACTTATTTTTGCTTTTCTTCTCAGATATCAGTGTATTAAAATTTAATACCTCTGTGAGAAAAACAAAACACTAAAAAGTGAAAAAAATAAATTTGGAAAAGAGATGTGCAAGAATAACTTATAAAGGTCTAATGTTCAGATTATATAAAGGATGTCTACAAATCGATATAAAAAGACAAATGACCCAACCATAAAAATGGACAAAGGATTCAGACAATTCATGAAAAGGGCAATCAAAATGGCCAACAAACATATTCTGTGCTTCTCAACATCTTCAGCAACAACAGAAATGCAAAACAAAACAGCAGTGAGATAGTATTTCATACTTATCAGAATGGAAACAATTAAAATTTCTGAAAGTTCTTGCCTAGTTTATATGAGGTTATAGAGAAAAAGCTCTTCACATGCTGCCAGTAGAAGGGGAATTTGATACAACTACTTTGCAGTTAAGTTTGGAATTGTCAAATTCCACTCATAGGTATATACCCTAGAGAAACTCTAACACATACACATAGAATATTGTTGCAGCACAGCATAAAATGGCACAAAATGAAAGTAACTTCATTGTTCATTAGAATAAATAAAGTGGGATATAAGCATATCATTCAGCGTATCCAAAAATAATATACAGAAGTTAAAATTATTGAACTAGTTCTATCTATATCAACACGGTTAAATCTTAAAAAGCATGATATGGAATTTTTAAAGAACAAGTTGTTGAATGACATGCAGAAAATAATGCTTTCAATATGACACTTTTGGCATATTTCAGTATAACACATTTTATGGTTATACTATATAGATATGGATATATACTATAAAGATATGCATTGAAACTATAAATAAATCCTTGAGAATGATGAACAATAAAATTAAGGTAGTGGTTACTGCTGAGGGGATAGAGTATGATACAATGATCACAAAGATATTCCCATTATTTTTCCTTATGCTGTGTCTATGCTTTTTGCATTGTAACTTTTTTTTGTAGTACTTCTGGGATGGCTTTGTGACTTGCTTTAACCAGTAGAATGTGGTGGAACTGATAAGAGTGTTAGTTCTGAGTCCAGGCTTCAAGAGTTATTGCGTGATTCCACTATCTTTACAGCTCTGCTGCTGCCATGTGAACGAGTTCTGGCTAGCTTCCTGGAGGATGAGACCCACTGAAGGAAAGTCCAGGTGTTCCAGCTGAGGTCATCCTATTCCAGGCTATAGCCAGCCAACCTCCAACCATGTGAGAGAGACTAACCAAGATATCAGAGCTGCCTACTTGACCTACTGAAGTTCTGAAGACTCACGAATGAGTCCAGGTACGACTAGAAGCACTGCTGAGGTGACCCATAGAGTCACTGAAGAAAGATAAATTCTTACTCTTTCAGCCACTTTTTTAGAATAGTTTGTTACTCAGAAATAGCTGATGTAAGAACAGAATAGAATTGGCAGGGGCAAAAGAGAAAGGGTTCAACTGTACCTTCCACGTTTTATGTCTTAAAAAAGGAGACCTGAAGCAAATGTAGCAAAATATTAAAATTTAACAAATATAGGTAGTTGTAGATAGATGAGTATTTGTTATGTAAGCCTCCCAACTTTTGCATATGTTTGAAGTATTTCACAATAAAAGAAATTGTAGACGAGTAAATACATCAATGCAATATACTACACAAGACAGCCAAGATGATGATAAAAAAAAAAAGATGTACTTTTCCTATTGCCTTCTCCCCCCTCACACACACACAAAGTACACAAATTAGAACCCAGTGATTTCTGGGTTCTAATCCTCTTCTCTCATCCTCAGGACATCTTCTCTGTACCTTCCTAGCATTTAATTCTTTTTGCCAGCATTTCATTTTCTGGCCTCAGTATGTCATTTGTAATACAGCGAACACCTGATCAGTTCACTGACAAGATAGTTACAAGACATGAAGCATTATAGGGTAAGTTCTACATAGCTGCCACGTGGGGTAGGAGACTGTAAATTTCGTAACTGCTTCATGCTACTGTTATATCTAAAACCTAGATTCACCTATAAAAATGTGATCGTTATTCCTGCCTCACTCAAATACAGGTTTACTCACCTACCTTGTGACTGACTTCCTCTTGACATTCTAACCTGACCTGTCCTTTGTATCTGAAGTTGTTGCTGCCACTGGCACAGGTGACACTCTGTCTGCCTGCCAGGAGGATTTGTGCCTGACCTATTGAGAGTGACAAGGGCTCCCAGAGGGTACCCACTCAATGCCAGAGAAAGGCAGGGCTAGGCAGTCTGCTCTCAAGGGGCTCACATCCCTCTGGCCCACTGCCTGCTCATGCTTCCACTTTGACTTCCGCCACACTCCATGTACACCTTATTATGCACTGACTGTACACCTTTACCATATACACTGGCTGGCACTGTGAGTTATACAATGTGTTCTTTTCCCAGCTCAGGGCGGCTGTAAACTCCTTGAGGACATGGTGTTTTAAGCAACGTAGTGTCCTTACTATCTAGTGAAAGGAAGGAAGGAAAGAAAGAGAAAGGTCAGACAGGAAGGAAGAAAGGAAGGGGAGACAGGAAGCAATGAGGGAAAGGAAGGAGAATGGATAGTGGCAAATATTTATAGAATGACTATATGCCAGGTAGTGTGCACTTTCTTATTTAATCCTTCCAACTACTCAGTGAGGTAGATACTATTACTAATTTTCCTAGCTTACAGATGAGGAAACATGCTTATGAGGGTTAGGTAATACGCCCAATGTGACAGGCCACAGTGAGTAAAGCAGGCTGTCCACACTTGAACCAGGTTTGTTTAACTTTAGGGACTGTGCTCCCCTCTGATGCTATACTGTTGCTCCGAGTAGAGTTTTGAGAACAGATTTGCTGATAACAAGAAACCAGAATTCATTATAAAGAAAAAGGAGGGAAGGATAGAAAGTAGGAGAATAAAAGAGGGAGGGAGAGACCCACCAATACATTCTCCCCCTGCAGAAGTCAGACCTAACCTGTGTCAGCACGGTTTCTGCTTAATTCTTAAACATCTCCAGGAAGGACCTGTTTGCTCCTCTGGTCATGTGTTCCAGGCTTCATTCTCCATGTGCCAAATGTGACCAGGTAGCTATGTATGCACTCTCACCTGCGAGAGAAGACACACACACAGTTGATTCTTGTGCTGTGAACACTGAATTAGCAAATCCTGAACCATTACTCCCAGGAGAAATATAGGGCTAGGTTCCTGCAAGCCTCTCATCACAGCTCACCAGCCAATCTGTCTAGAACCTTTTTTATGCATTGTTTCTGTTTAAAGAAACCTTATTTAACGGATTGTTGAGTAGCACCACAACTCATGCCCGGACAAAGCTGAACTAACACATGTCTTCGCCATGAGGCCCTCACAGCCTTCTTGCACTTAGGGCACTGGACAGCACTTCAGCACTATGCTTGGGGGCCATTTAAAATAACAAAATCACCAAAAAGCACAAAAATGTGAAATATGTGGCAGTAAATAGACTGTGAGAAAGACACCTATTTATGTTCGGAGAGCTGAAGAAGGTCACCTTGCTTCTCTCAGCTGGGAATGTGTGTGTTGAGCGACTCAGTTTTTTCACTGCTCTGCGCATGTCCTCAGATGATGCCAAAGTGCTGTCAAAGGTCTTCCAATTCATTCTGTGGACCAGTTACAATATCCACACAACTAGGATCTGATGAAACTATTGCTTCTGTAGATGACTATGTGCTTTTATAAATGACTTAATTGAGTAATTTTGTAGTTGCAAATAAATTTTAGCAAGGAGGGGAATTTGCATGTATAGAGTCCATGATTAATGAGGATTGACTATACAGAGAATAAAGTTTGGCAAGCCTTACATATGGATCTATCAGAAAGCCTGATATATCTTGAATTTTAACATATCAGGAACCCTGTTTTCCCACAGGAGGGAAAACCAGCAAGAGAGATATGGAGTGTATTACAATAATTTTAATTTTTTAATATATATTTTATTGATTTTTTACAGAGAGGAAGGGAGAGGGATAGAGAGTTAGAAACATCAATGAGAAACATCGATCAGCTGCCTCCTGCACACCCCCTGCTGGGGATGTGCCCGCAACCAAGGTACATGCCCTTGACCAGAATCGAACCTGGGACCCTTCAGTCCACAGGCCGACGGTCTATTCACTGAGCCAAACCGGTTAGGGCAATAATTTTAATTTTGTATATCGAATAGGACATCACAAGTACCTCTTTGTCCTGCAGGGCACCTCAGAAGGCTATTCATCCATTCCCCTGCTTTTGTTGAGATTGTGTCCTGGCCATTAGAGATCGACAGCATCACAGATCACGGAGAAGCTTGCCAAGTATTCTTTCTTTAATCCAATAGTTCCTAAAGTAGCATCACCTTTGCATAGGTTTCCAGAGGCCGAATCTTGGAAGACACTTGGCAAACACTTGCTGTTTATTGAATGGGATCCCTCAGGGTCAACCTGCTACTTATGTTGTCCTTATCTTGGCCCTTCCTTTGTAACATACTCTCACATAAATATTTCTAAAGTTGTGGTCCCCAGCTTGGGGTTCCTAATGGTCCTTAAAGGTGTCTGAAGTATGTCATTGAGCTGTTTTAAAAGTCTTTCCAGAAAGACTTTTCATTTCATTAGGATGAGACCTCGCAGGTTAAATAAAATGGCAAGGTTTTCTTTTTATAAATTTGCCCAGAACCCTACAATGATAATTCTATGTGATACTATGTACTGCTGTTAATACCATCGATCACTCAGCTCCATCGACATGTCTTTCACAAAAAACAGACCATTGCTCAAATGATTGTTCAATTGTTTCAGTTCTTTACTACCTTTTCAAACTATTTCAGGAAAATATGAGGAAGATAATGGAAATGTTCTTTGATGGGTAAAGGATAGAAAAGCATTGATCTAAGTGATTCTAAATACATGGTATTTCATTTAAATAGTTGTATTTTTTTATTATAATGATTTTTACAGTGCCACAATTTCTTTTGAGCAAAGCAGTCCAATTTCATTTAAATGGGAAAACTAAATAAGAGAAAAGCAATTGTTTTCATTTAGAAACTAAAAATTGCCCTGAGGTTCACTCTTTATCTTTGTCCATTCTTCCAGCACAGCTCTGCTGATTCTCAGAGGGCCTCTAGCACAGGCATATTTCTGTAAATTCATCTTTCCTTTGTGGAACATTTTTTTCTTCCTCTGAGAATTAGCCAGGACCCAACTGAAGTGACACAAAAGATAGCTGAGATCTGCCAATTCCCTGGCAAGTTGTTTCTGCTGAAATTCTTTTTCATGCATTTCTTCCATTCTAGTCACAGTGCCATGCTGAGCACACCTGGTACCACACTTCTTGATCAATGGCAAGGTTACAGCTTTACTTGGTTTTGTGCTTTGAGAACAGAAATGGGGGGAGGGGGAAAGAGCAGCAGAATGAGACCTCAGGCTCAATGCTCCTGCTTGATTCCCCAAACATATTTTGAAGGCTTTGAGGACCAGATTGTCATTGTTTTGGGAATATTTAATTGTTTACACAAATAGAAAAATTCATGCTCGCTGAGAGACTTCACCATTATTTGTGCTAAGGCCCAGGCCCTCTAACCCCATCCCCATCCCCAAAAGGCTCCTGTGGTCAGCTTCTCTCAACATCTGACCATTTATCACTGCCTCCCTTCATTCTATGTCTGCTCCTCATACCTAGAATGTCCTAGTCTCAGCCTACTAAAGTTCCTTCTTCACATCATTCATGAAGTTCCTGAACCACTCTCTTCTAAGCAGCCCTCTAGAACACTCAGAAGGCCATAATCTCATCCTTCCCAGTCCAAATACAGAACTCCAGACTTCCTCATCTACTGCTTCACTAAAACCCCCACTACTTAAATGTGCATAGTTAGAAACTTACATTATATAATGTTGCTAACTTAGTGTTGGTGTGTCTTCATATCAGTGATGTAACATAAGTATTATTCTAATCTTGCCATGTGAATAATGAGCACTTAAATTCATCTTCATTCATAGGCCAAATAGAAACTTCAAGTTGCCCTGGAGTGAAAGCTACCACTTTATAATTTAATAAAACAGCCCTGATGAGACAAAGAAAGGGTTGGGCAGCTGCATTCACCAAGTTTCTGCGAATGAACCCTCACTCCCACACCCTGACCCTGGATGCACCCTTTAAGATGTTGGCTATACACTTACAGAAATTCTGTGCAGTCTCAATGCCTTTTTGAATGCCTTTTATTGACTGACCCTCCTATACCCGCCTCCAACCTGACCTGTCACATTATGAACTCATACAGTCTCTACAGTCTCTGACACTGCTAGAGCACACCCTTAATTTCTACTTCTGTCTACTTTGCTTTGCATTAGAATCTGTCTTAATGGTAACAGTAGTGTCTGGAAGACAGTTTCTTGCTCTAAGGGTAGAATACCTACCTACCGTTTTCTTGGTGGGATCACCAGGTTCCTTGAAAAAGGATTTGGAAAGTGTTAGTTTGTAATGGACACAGTCTGGAGTGGATAAACTCCTTAGTGTGGTTACTTGGACAGTCATTTCCTTGAGTAGAAAATCAAGACACGTTCCATGGTGTGGGGAAGCATTCTGTATGCCAAGAGTTTCTCCAAATTATTATATGTAGGCATACTAATCGAGTGCTTTTTGTCTCTTGGAATCAAAATATACCATTTTATCATGTCAAAGGTCCTCCATATCATTCCATTGGCCATTTACAACATCCATACAATTTGACAAAACGATTGCTTTTGTAAATGCCTTTGGTCAGTGTAGTGAGTGCTCATTGCAAATGTTACAGGTGGGATACATAAGCGACATGCAGCACTTGAAAAAGTATTTCTACAAAGAAAAACAATGGAGGAGAGGAAACAGAGCAGAGACAGAAATGGGGACATCATATCAGTAAAAAACTTTCCACTAGAAGAATGGTTAAAGATGCTGAGAATGCAGACAACAGGATGGAGAAATAAAAATGATCCTCATTGTCTGACTGTCAGTATTGATGGGCACTACAATACTACCAGGTGCTGGTTTAGAATAACTTTTCACTGGGCTTGCAAATAAGCACACTATTTTCCCAGCTCACGAAATGTTACTAACAGACAAGGGCAAGTCACATAAGGAAGATGAGATAGAGGAAAAGAATCCAATATCTTTTTCTGACTCTGAACTTATAAAACCTTAGTAAGAGTACATTAAAAACAAGTTTTTGAAATAGAAGAATTTTAAAAAGTATATGTCTCATATATTTGTTTCGACAAAAAAAGATTTTCACAAGACGTCCAAATGTGTAATGTATATTTCAGTGCTTTTTAATTTTCACTTGGCAAATAAGATAGAGGAAAGATTTTATTTGTATGCTTAATTAAGTCTTGTACCTGATATGATTCATACCTTTGGGAAAAGACAAATGTCTTTATGAAAATGCAGTGAACACTCTCCTACATCAAGTGTCCTTGCACGAAATATAGGAAGTTTAAACCTACTATTATTCACAGATAGGATACGACAATAGGAAAAGACATTTTTTTTTTTCATAGAGACTTTAACAATAAATGTATACATCAGGGGCTGATCATCAGCCTGTACGGTAGATGAGTCTTTGGAATGTTTAACAGATATCTATCATGATTTGATTTGTGGCTTGGGTCGCAAGTTCTCTTTCTGGGCATCTTTGCTTGACAGAATCCCAGCAGAGCTCAAGTTCCTGGAGAGGTTAACAATCCTCTTCTGCCAGCATGGTGATATATAAGGGTTTAGTGCTTGGATGTCAGAGTAAGTGTTGATGATACTCGGAAGATCTGGGGAAGCATGTTACTAAGTTGGTAAAACATTTCTTCAGAAATACTCTGTAGGAGGTTAAAAAAAAGTTTGTATTTGTTAAATCATAACTGATTTTTTAAACATTTAAAATATTTTAAATTATGGAACTAGTTCTAGACATAGAGTGCAATATGTAAAAATTATCTTTCATGACTGATTTAACTGTGCAGCTAAGGACTGGAGTGTTTTCCTCGCTCCATCCTCTGAGAACATATGTTGTTCCTATCAAATAAGGTCTCATTATCAGAAAGACCCTAGATAACACTAGTATAATCAATTTTAAAAGTGCCACTGATTCGCTAAGGGCCACACCGAACACAGAGCCACTCTCTGCTGATGCCCTTATCTATGAGCTCTTCAAAATCTATATAACACATATGTGGGGAAAAAGGGCAAATAAGTTTGGTTTTGGGGTTAAATAAAAAGATCCCCGGAATGGTAGATGCTAACATCATTGACAATAAACTAAGTGCCTTTTTGGCATCCAAACACTTAAAAAAGAGGAAGCTGTTAGCATTTTGTTGTGTTATATTGAGTTTAGGGCAGTGTGCTCACTATATCTGTGAAAAATACTGTAAAAGAGATTAAATTGGGGTGAGATATATTAAGATAACACACCTGTGGTACCAGAAATTGCACTGTCCTAGAAATTCCTCCATCCCATGAAGCCATTTCCATCATGAAACCTAAAACAGAACAATAGACTTTGCTGAATTATGCGTTCTGCTTCAAGCCTACCTAGCCCTTCATCGAAATAAACGGAATTTTCATTGTGGGGCTTCATGTCTTGACTTTTTATGTAGTCATTTACTGCAAGAGAGGCTCAGCCTACAGGGCAGATAAACACCTGCACCCTGAATTCGCCATGCCAGACACGTTTAACGTCGCTTTGTCAACACACTTACTTATGATTTCTCAAGTCCTTTTCAGTCTCCATACAAGAAAAGCAAAATAAGTTGCCGAAACCGGTTTGGCTCAGTGGATAGAGCGTCAGCCTGCGGACTGAGAGGTCCCGGGTTCGATTCCGGTCAAGGGCATGTACCTGGGTTGCGGGCACATCCCCAGTGGGGGATGTGCAAGAGGCAGCTGATTGATGTTTCTAACTCTCTCTCTCTCCCTTCCTCTCTGTGAAAAATCAATAAAATATCTTTAAAAAAAAAAAAAGCAAAATAAGTTATCGAAGGCTAAACATATGGCTCTATTTTTTTTAAAGAATAAAAGACAATAAAGAACAAGCTATAATCAGAGCAAAATATAAATAATATCAAAATATCTTGTATTTGAAGAGGGCTGAATATTTGTGTCTAGGAAAGGATAAGTAAAAAAAGTCTGCTATGAAATATTTGCTTAATAAACCATTTAATTGAGGCACCCGACGATGAGTAACGTTCACAATGGTCCTCCTGGGTTGCTCTATTTTGAGTATTTGGGAGGAAGATACATAGGTCGTTGTTAAATATAAGGTTATGCTCACCTTTGACACACTTAAACACAAGTTCTGCTCTCTTTAAGCACCATGGTATAGTCATTTCCTAGAAACAGAAACAAAACAAATCTTGCTTCTAAAGAACTCTAAAAAATACATACTCAGATCTTAATTTATCTATAATGTTGATTATCCAGTTTGTGAACAAATTCAGGTAACTATTAGTCAATTTTAGCTGGATTTCTCTGTGTGTGTTTTTTAAGGCACATGACTTCTCCCATTTGCTGTACTATACATACATACTATACATACTATATATATTTATTGCATTAGGAACTAAAACTAATAAAAATCTTGCTGACCGCCACCCCCCGCCCCCCGCCCCCCACAGAAAGGGCTAGGATTCTGGGGAAATCTTCAGAACACAATTTAAAAACTGTTGTTTTATTGAACTAATATATCATAATTTATTTAAACAGCCCCTTATAGCTAGATTTTTATTTTTAAATAACATTGCAGTGAATATATTTATGTATATGTGTGAGTATACATATCTATCTGTATTTTTTTATTTACTGATTGATTTGAGAGAGAAAGGGGGAGACAGAGAGACTTGTTGTTCCACTTTTTCGTATACTAGAGGCCCAGTGCACGAATTTGTGCATTAGTGGGGTCCCTTGGCCTGGCCTGCGGGATAGGGCTGAAACCGGCTCTCTGACATCCCCTAAGGCAGTGGTTCTCAACCTTCCTAATGCCCCGACCCTTTAATACAGTTCCTCATGTTGTGGTGACCCCCAATTTCATTGTTACAAATTGAACATAATTAAAGCATAGTGATTAATCACAAAAACAATATGTAATTATATATGTGTTTTCCAATGGTCTTAGGCGACCCCTGTGAAAGGGTTGTTCGACCCCCAAAGGGGTCGCGACCCACAGGTTGAGAACCGCTGCCCTAAGGGGTCCTGGACTGCGAGAGGTTGCAGGCCAGGCTGAGGGACCCCACTGGTGCACAATTGGGGCAGGGGAGGGATGCAGGAGGTTGGCCAGCCAGGAAGGGACCATGGGAGGCCTCCAGGACGTGTCTGGCCCGTCTCGCTCAATCCCAACAGGCCCAACCCTAGCAGCAAACTAACCTGCTGGTTGGAGCGTCTGACCCCTGGTGGTCAGTGCATGTCATAGCGACTGGTCAACCGGTCGACTGTCTGCCCCCTGGTGGTCAGTGCACATCATAGCGAGCGGTTGAGCGGCCTTAGCATATCATTAGCATATTATGCTTTGATTGGTTGAATGGCCGACCAGACAATTGGACACTTAGCATATTGGTTGATTCTTGTATGTGCCCTGACCAGGGATCAAACCCAAAACCTTGGTGTATTGGGACTATGCTCTAATCAACTGAGCTGCCTGGCCAGGGCTCTATATCTTGTTTTTGAATAATTTCTTGGTATACTTATACAATTTAGGTCCTTCCCCTAAAAGTTTTATCAATTTACATTAGCCATTAGCAATGTATGTACCATCCAATTTCATCATATCTTCACTAGCATCTGGACATTTAAATATTACTTAAAATATTATTCGACATTATTACTAATTTAATAGATCCAAAATGGCATTACCCTGATAGTTTTTTAAAAAGAGACTTTATTTTTTGAAAGTTTTAGGTTTACAAAAAAATTATAAAAATGATAGGGAATTTCCCTATAGTCTCACACCCAGTTTCCCCTACTATTAACTCCCACACTCATTACTATTAACTAATATATTAATATATTACTAAGAGTGAGGCCGTTTAGCCACCTATCAAGAATAAAGAGAACAGATTACAGCAAACAATAGCAGGGAAAAGTCTTTAGCAATTCTAATTCACTTTGGGTTTTTGGGACAGAATGTCCCGAAAAATGTATACACACTTTAACAGCTGATAGCTCAATTTTGAAAATGAAATGTATTTTAATAAACGCTGCCTTTATTCATTTTTGGGACACTATAAATACATATATATGAGTTACTACAACTGAATTCTTTTCTACACTGTGAAATAATAGTTTATGAAATTACAGAAATTCTGGTCATGATATTTAAGTGAAATAATCAACATATATACACACACAAATAGAAGACCTCATTTTAACAACTGACATGAAAAAAATTAAGAACCTATAACTTCATTTAGAAAATGTTTTCCAACAAATAAAGGCTGTCTTCCTATCATTTCAGGAGCCAGATGAATTGGAAGCCATAGAAAGAAGCAGCTGTAGAATTTGATCTTGCAATTACCCCATGTACCTTTACTGAATATAGCCATAATATTGTCATATTGTCATGATCTCACTAAAGGGTTTCTAGTCGCTGCCAATAAAAATAAAACCCCAAATACATTTTTATTCTTTGTACTGAGTGCATTGTCTGTTTTCTTTGTAAATGCAGTAGTACAATAAAAAAATCATCCTATAACAACGCCCCCCCCCCCCAAAAAAAAAACCACACACTATCGCTACATTACTATTATACATTACTATTAACTAAAATCCACAGTTTATGCAGATTTCCTTCATTTTTACCTAATGACTTTTTCTGTTCCAGGATCACATCCAGGAAAGCATATTGGGTCATTATGTCACCTTAGGTTTCCCTGCCTGTGAGTCTCTCACTTTCCTTGTTTTTGATGAGCTTTGAGGAAAACTGGTCAGATTTTGTAGGATGCCTTATCTTGGAATTTACCTGAGGGTTTTGTGATTATTAGACTTGCGCTATGGATTTTGGTAGGAAGTCTACAGTGCTTAAGTGTCATTTTCATGGCATCATACTAAGGGTACATACTGTCAACATGATTTATGACTGTTGCTATTGACCTGGATCACCTGGTACAAGTACTGGTAGTGTTTTTTGTTTCTCCATTGTAAATTTATCCCTTCCCCAGAACTTTCCACACTGGACTCTTTGGAAAGAAGTCATCCACTGTGTGCAGCACACACTTAAAAGGAGAAGGTATTTTTGTGCCCCTCCTTAAGGATGGAGTATGTACATAAATTATTTGGACTTCTGCATGGGAGATTTATTTACTCTTCTCCCCTCCCCTTCCCTCCCTTCCCCTCCCCTTTCCCTTTTCCCTCCCCACCCTCCCTTCTTTTTTTTGTATCCAATCATGTTTAATCAGTAGAGACTCATGGATCTTTACTTTAGATGTTGAGTTGTAATTCAATGATTATTACCAAAACTTTTCTCAATCTTATTCTGATTGACCTTTCTGGCATAATTCCCATTAATGACCACTC
>NW_005871215.1:1248905-1251756 GCF_000147115.1 Myotis lucifugus | reverse complement strand
GTTTCGGCTACCTTTACGATATTTCTATAATACTGAGCATATAGATGCTCAGAAACTTAGGTTGAGTGAGTCATTATTTATGGAAATCTAAAAAGAAAGTGACTTTCTTTACAGAAAGACTTTGAAAGGAAACTACTTTTTGTGTCCAAAATATTTTAAAATTGATAAGTAAAGGGGTCTAGTTACTGAGAGGACTAAAATGTCCAGAATCCTCTTTTCCAAAGTTCTGGAAGCTTATGAAAATGACTAGTGAAATTTTCTGATGTTTACATTATATTTACAATACTTCTCTGCTTCAACGTTCACAAAGAGGAACAGTGCCGTATGGGAGTATACACATGCACAATGACGAATTTTTGTATTTTGACTTGTTCCTCCCTAGTTTAAAAAAATAATCTACAGAGAGAGCAAGGTGACTAAGAAATATCTACGTACAGCTAAGAGGAAATACTGATAGTTCTTAAAACTACAATAATAATGTCTTATGTTTTCATGGAATTTTACAATGTATATAATTTATACTTCATAAGAAACCTTTATTAAAAAAAAAAAAAAAGACACCAAGAAAGGTACAGTGAATCATCCAAGGCCATGGGACAGTCTGAAATGTGCATTTTCATTTTCTTAACAGTATCTTCTGATAAAAAAGGTTTTATATTTTAATTAAGTATGATTTATTAAGTTTTTCTTTTATGGCTTTTGTGTGTGTGTGTGTGTGTGTGTGTGGGTGTGTCCTAACACATCTTTGCTTAACCTGATGTCATCAAGGTTTCCTTTTATGTTTTCCTCTAGAAGTTTTATAGTATTAGTTTTTTTGGTTTAGGTCTATGATCCATTTGAAGTTAATTTGTATGAATGATGTGAGGTAAAATTCAAGCTTATCTTTTCTATATGAATATCCAATTCTTCCAACACTAGTGGTTGAAACACTACCCTTGCCCTGCTGGTGTTGCTCAGTGGTTGAGTACCTATTAATGAGGAGGTCACAGTTCAATTCCCAGTTGGGGCACATGCCGGGTTGCAGGCTCAATCCTCAGTAGGGGGTGTGCAGTAGGCAGCAGATCAATGACTCTCTCTCATCATTGATGCTTCTCTCTCTCTCCTTATCCCTTCCTCTCTGAAATCAATAAAAATATAATTTAAAAAAAGAGAGAGAGAAAACACTAGCCTTTCTCCCATTGAACTGCCTTGGCAACCTTGCTGGAAATCAAATGATCATATATGCATGGATTTATTTCTGGATTCTCTATTCTATTCCTTTGATCCATAGTCTATTCTTCTGCCAATGTAACACTGTATTGGTTACTATACACTTATAGTAAGTTTTGAAATCAATTAGTGTAAGATGCCCAACTTTGTTCTTTTTCAAAATTTTAGGTTCCATGCATTCATGTAAATTTTAGAATTACCTTGTTAATATCTTCCAAATTGCCTTATATGAATTTTTGTCATGATATTAACTATTTTATTTAAAATTAAAAAAATTCCTGATGCTAGACTCTAGAAGAATTACAACAAGATGTATTTGTAATATCAAATCTCAGTTGCAAAGACCAACACTAATGGCACCAACATATAAATATTATTGAGTTTACACATTGTCAAAAATAGTTTACTGGTAGGCTGCTAGATAAAATAGTTGGAAGCTTATTGACTCAAGCAAGCTAACGGTTCTCCATCTGTTGAAAAAAAAAAAGCTATAGTAGTTTTGGGGAGATATTTTTTCAAGTTGACAAATATAATCTTGGATCCTATTAATATCATCTATAAGGTGAAATAGAATTCAAAAGCTTAAGTTTCTCATTCAGGGATCTTTAATTTTTAATTGTTTTGGGGGTTTTTTTGTTTTAAAATTCTTTATTGTTGAAAGTACTTATATGGACTTTGATTAACATTTAAGTCTATATAGATCACTTTAAGGAGAACTGATAAAAGTATTGAGCCTTCCAACCCATGAACATAGACTATCTCTCCATTTATTTCGATCTTTTAAAAATTTCTTTAGGCAACTAAAAGCTCAATTCTGTAGTTGCTTTTATTATTATAAATAACATACTGATACTTATGATTAGCCTCTGAATTATTTCAGGCCCAGGTTAAGACTAACCATCACTCTCACACGAGTATAACTAATGTGAATTGTAAGCACAGAGCTTCAGAGCTACTGTTTGCAAATATCATCGCCCCTTTGGTTGACTGCCTCTTTGTTTTGTTGTCAGTTTCTTTTGCTGTGCAGAAGCTTTTGAGTTTGATATATTCCCATTCATTTATTTTTGCCATTACTTCCCTATCTTTGGGGTCAAGTTCATAAAATGTTCTCTAAGACCAAAGTCCATAAGTTTGGTTCCTATGTTTTCTTCTATGTAACTTATTGTTTTGGGTCTTATAATTTAGGTCTTTGATCCAGTCTCATATTCCATTTACTTTAACTTAATTCTGCTTAGCAGCATATGAATCGGAAAGGAAATGCTAGACAGTATGCATCCACACATATATAATCCTAGTTGCTTTTAAATCTCCCGTTTGTCTACCCAGAGACTCCATCCCAGACATGTTTGTCATTTTTCCTCTGATTAAAACCAGCACCTAAAAAGTATGGCTTTTTATACTTGAAAAAGGTAAACCGTAGGCTTTAGAAGTTATTAAGGTCATGAAAAAACGTGACTTATTGGATATCCTCATGGGATGTGGCCTTCCAACCCATGAACACAGTTACATAAGGAGCTTTCTTCTGGAAACAAATCTTAGTATACGTATATTATATAGTAGATGGGATATACAACATAGTGGGCTAGTTGAGTAGAGAATTTTTTTTATCATGAGCTCTAAGAATGGCAAAGTGAATACCTTA
>NW_005871215.1:1238072-1248805 GCF_000147115.1 Myotis lucifugus | reverse complement strand
CTCAGTGATAGAGCATCGGCTGCGGACTGAAGGGTCCCAGGTTCGATTCCAGAGCTACTGTTTGGCACATGCTGGGGTTGTGGGCTCGATCCCCAGTAGGGAGTGTGCAGGAGGCAGCTGATCAATGATTCTCTCTCATCATTGATGTTTCTCTCCCTCTCCCTTCCTCTCTGAAATAAAAGAAAGAAAGAAAGAAAGGAAGAAAGAAAGAAAGAAAGGAAGAAAGAAAGGAAAGAAAGGAAAGAAAAGAAAGAAAGGAAAGAAAGGAAAGAAAGGAAGAAAGAAAGAAAGAAAGAAAGAAAGAAAGAAAGAAAGAAAGAAAGAAAGAAAGAAAGAAAGAAAGAAAGAAAGAAAGAAAGGAAAGAAAGAAGAAAGAAAGAAAGAAAGAAAGAAAGAAAGAAAGAAAGAAAGAAAGAAAGAAAGAAAGAAAGAAAGAAAGTCATTGAAAAAGCTGAATGGATCATGTGAAACACTTCAGACTTTGGAACTGAGGCAGAAAATTGGGCCCTTTGGCTATCTATGGCTATACTTTAGATGATAAGTGGGCACTGAACACCCAGAATAAATCCTAAACTTGTGAAATTAAAATGTCAATTCTGATTAAACTGCAGACAGTACTGACTAAAGTTAATGGCCATACCTTGACGACTCAACTTGAATCTTCTGATTAGGGTAAGGCTAACTGTAGAGGTGACTACGATTTAGATGGTATACAGGTCTTCACTGTAGGTCTTGGAAGTTAGATATCAGAATTATTTTATGAGTTTTTGAACAGGAAGGAAATTACAAAATTATTCTTTACTCCCAAGTATGTGCCACTGAGGTACCTAAAATACTTGTATTAATCTGTTTCACAGTCATTATCAGAAGGTGAGAACTACTCTGGCTTTCTCATTTTTCATATTCAAAAGCCATGGTGGGTTACAACCACTCTGAGGGTGTATTTGACTGTTTCTGCCAAAGTGGAACATATGCACACCCTGAAACCTAACAATTCCATCCCTAAGTATATGCCCAACAGAAATGCCAACATGTATGTATAGAATGTTCATAGAAACATTTGTCACAATAATCAAAACCTGGAAACTACCCAATGTCCCAAAATAGTAAAACAGTAATAGTAAAACTGTAAGCTCTGTGCTTACAATTCACACAATGGAATGACATATAACAATGAGAATGAAGTCCACAACCACAAGCGGTAATATAAATAAATTCCATGAACATAAGATTGGGTGAAAGAAAGAAGCCAGATACAGGAGTGTGTAACTATATGATTCATTCTGCTTATATGAACTACAAAAACACACCTAACTAATTTCTGCTTTTCAAAGTGAAAATTGTGGTTACCCTTTTGGGGGGGATTGTGGTTTACATGATTGGAAGAGAGCATGAGGGTGGCTTCTGGGTGCTGGTAATGTTCTGTTCAATGATCTGGGTATTTGTTACATTGCTGTTCAGTTTGTGAAAATTTGAGCTATGTATTTATGATATATGTATTTTCTATATGTGCATTATACTGTAACAAAAAGTTAAAAACAACCTCTTCACCAACCACAATAATTACAACTAAAATCCCTAAGTCCCAGATTATTCAACAAATTAATAGTAAAAATAAAAGAAAGTCAGGGCCCTAGCCTGTTTGATCAGTGGATAGAGCATCGGCCTGCGGACTGAAGGGTCCCAGGTTTGATTCTGGTCAAGGGCACATGCCCGGGTTGTGGGCTCAATCCCCAGTAGGGGGAGTGCAGGAGGAGGCTGATAATTGATTTTCTCTCATTATTGATGTTTCTATCTGTCCCTTCTGAAATCAATTTTAAAAAAAAGAAAAAAAGAAAGTCAGGAATATAGGATTCTTGACTTGCAGGTTCATAACACATGTATCAGGTTAGACTAACTCCAGTAAGAGAGTATCTTCAGATCACAAAGACCTACACAGATAAAATTAGTAATATCAGTATATTTTTCTTCTTACTGATAGACTATTGTTTCCTTTGTTAAAAAAAACAAACTACAATTAATTTCTACAGCTCTTTTTATTTACCGTAGTCTATAGTCTGTTCTAGACAGTATCATCACGCACACACTAAAATGTGGTAACTGAGTGTCTAGCAAATTCTGTTAGAGGAAGAAAACAACACCTGAAAATGCAGGAAACCTAAGACAAATATTACCGCTATATCCTGTGTAGTGTTGTCTGAATTTATAGAATAAACTTCTTGACCTGAATGGATGTTTAAATGCAACAAATGGTAAGATCATGGCCCAATATACTTTTGTGAATTAAAATGGACACTTTGGAAACAAACTTAATGTTCTGCAGCTGGCTGTCCCGATTTAAAACATGTAACTTTTGTAACTTTGTGGGAGAGGGAATGCTGGTAGTATCCGATGTCTGAAGTAAATCCGAACTTAGTGACTTTTGGAAACACTGCTTTGAGGTTATTTCCCACCTACATATGACCATTTTTATAAACTGGTTAACCAGGAGCGCAGCTGCAGGAATGTTTGAATGTTTTCTTGTGGCTGGAATTCATTACGAACTTTCTTTGTTATTCCCCAAAAGTTCTTTTATATATGGACTAATTAGTGATGATAACCTAACAATGGCTAAAAATTCCTGATGGAACTGAGACTTTATAAAGCTACAGTGGGGGAAAAACATGTTGATGTCAATCTCCCCTGATACCGTATTAGGTATGACAGGCTACAGAAGTGAATGGAATGAGAGGTTAGGAAATATGAGGCAACTTTCAGGATGGAACCAGAATTCTCTTAATCAAAATAATAATGTGTCTGGTGAAAATACAAATGGACTATAAGTGGAAAAGCACTGAAATCATATTGCCTTATATGGCAATGATTTGTGTGTGTGTTTACATAGGGTATTGCATTTAAAAATGAGGCCTCTTATAATCAGTCTAAGTGGAGGCTTAGCCATTCTAAAAAGCAAAACATAAAACCTTTTACACACTTTACCATATAGCATTAACACACATCTTTTATTTTGGTAAATAACTTCTAATAATCAATGATCAAACTTCCTTCCTGACATTCACAATCTGCACTTACCAATCAGCCATTTTACTTTAAAAAAAAAAAAAAGCCACCTCAAGACAGGCAGCAGCAAGTTGCTGACATGGGCCCTTTATCACCAGGTTGACCCCTGGCTCTCCCAGAAAGACATGCCTGCATCCATTTCTTTTGAGGCTGCTTTGTTCCTCCAGACTATTTGAAATTTAATTTTTAGTCCTGGTATTATTTCCACAACTTAGCCCCTCTAGCCAGTTTTTATGTGGGTGAGGGAAGAGAGCAGGAGAGAAAGCAAACAGTCATGGAAAGAGATTTTTTTAAAATGTAAAATATAAAGTACAGTATTTAATAAAACAAGTGCATGATTATACCATGTTTTAGTTATAGAAGTCAATACTTGTATTATCCAAAGATCATCCTTGACAAAATGTTAAAATGAAGCTGGCTTCTTCCTGTCATCTAGCATCTCTGTCCCTTGCCTATTAGTGCAGACTCAGAGAATGCAAACTAAGTTTAATGTTAGCCTAAGCCAAATATAAATGTGGAGGCAAATCTAATGCTAAATAATTTAAGACAAAAATGGAGGAGAAAAAGGAGGAGGATGGAGAAAAGAGGAGGAGTAGGATCATATGCCTTATCCAAAGCTAAAGATAATTTTGATTTTCTAGTTTACCTTCTATAGAATAATGCTATAATTCTCTGAACATAAATGGTTAAGAATTATTCACTATTTTGTATTTTATGCTACTCAATTCTATTAACCAGATAGGAGATAAAAATGTCCATTAGTAAAAAAAAAAAAAAAGTGCTTTTAAAATGTAAAGTGATTATTATATGGAAGGTTATATATTTATATATTCATACAATTACAGCATTTTCCTATATGCTCACCTCTGACATATCATGCACGAGCAAGAGAGGAATACTTATTGTTGTGATGTCGTGGGTGCAGCAAACCTTGAGGATGTTTCGGAGTCCCATAATGGCAGGATCGCGAGCAGTGATGTTTCCAGATTTCACATTGTCATCCACACAAAGATGAAAAGCAACATGGATTTCTGAGAGATTAGAATGCCGTGTAATGTAAAATTCTCCTGTGAACAACAAATGCAATCATGATTTTCAAATGGCTAAATCACTGCCACCAGTGGAGTGCATAAAGAGCTGGAATGGGCAATCAATGTATCAAACTAGTAGAGGTGAATCAGGAACCTATTTTGGATTCAGGAAGCAATTATGATTACCACTTCTAAATTCTTGGAAAGAAAGTGACGAAAAAAGAAGCAATAGCCAATTTTGCATTAGGTTCATAAATTGGTATGAAGTCACCACCAAGAAGTAAATCAAATGAGTATTCATCATCTCTATGTTGATATCAATGCTCAAAGTGTCCCACTTAACTCAAACTTAACATGTGAAAACAGGTTACTTGCCTACCTGTCATCCCCACAACCTAAACCTGCTCTTTTCCATCTCAATTTATGGCTCTAATTTCTATCCAGTTATTTGCTCAGGATAGAAACACAGAAGTTGCCTTTCATTACTTTTTTTCTCTCAGTGTGTCTGCCCAATCCCCAATCCAATTCACCACCAACTATTTTCAGTAACATCTCCAAAAAATATCTCAAATATGAGCACTCCATTTTTACTGCTATCACCCTAGTTCATGCTACCATCACCTCTCACCTAGGTTTTTGTAATAGCCTCTTAATGAATCTCTCTGTTTCCACTGTTGCCCATAGTGCAGGCAAATGATTTATATGTAAATCATATTATATCAACCCCCCTATGTAAAATCACCCAACAGGCTCACACCACATTCAAAAAAAAGTCCAAATGCTTTACTGTGATCTGCAAGGCCTATATGATTTGGACACTGCCTATCTGTCTGACATCCTCTTGTCTCAACCTCACTCTTCCAGCCCAGCCACACTGGCTTTTGTTCAGCTCTGCAAACATGCATAGCTTGTTCCCAATTCAGGCTGCTTTGTGAAAGGTGTCCCCAAGGTTTTGTACGGCTGACTTTTCATTAATCATGTCTCATATCAAAGGCCACCTCGTTGGAGAGGCCTTCCTTGTCTGTTCCAGGGGCTGGAGGACTTCCTCACCCCTCACTTCTCTTTCAGGCTGTTATGTTTTATTCTATTCCTGGCAGTGAAAGTCTTCATTGTTTATGAGAGTATTTTAAAGAGACCATTTGTTTACACTCAATAACTAGGAATTTTGTCTACCTTGTTTAATGTTCTATCTCTAGCACACAGAAGAGTACCTGGTACACAGAAGGTAGTTAATAAATATTTGTTGAATGAATGGATGAACAAATGTTTTAGATTGAATTTTAGAGCAGTACCTATGGAAATTTAAAATCCATGCTTCCTACAATCATTCCATTTTCTATGTAGCCACATTAATTACAGAATATAAAATCTCATCAGCCTTTGTATTCTGCAGTTTCTGTCATATAAAGAAATAAAATATAAAACATAAAGAATATGTTTGAAAAAATACACATTGTTGCCTGGAAATTCTGATATGTCCTTCTAGGAAAGCTGTGCTCTTCTAAGAAGTATTCTTGTATCACTAACCCCTCCCCCCACACATTCTTCTCACCTTGGCTTCAAAGTCATTATCTCAGGATTTTACTTATACATACTTATAAACAAATAGTATAGTTAAAGGTACTTAATATACTTTAGCACAATGTTTAACCATTTCTAGTTACCAGTGTACACGAATTATACCCATGAACGCCACTGACAGGCCCCAGGCGGTGTTTTTCCTTTTAACTTAAGATAAACGAATTAGATAAGCAGAAAAAGGAATTAAAGAAAAAACAGAGATATAAACATGAAAATAAACTAATCAAATAAAAAGTTAAAAAATTATCTGATGAAAAATAGTTTTGTTACAATTTCCTGGAAGGCAATAAAAGGTACAGGTAGCTTATCAGAAACCTGGAGACAATATCCTTGTGGGTCCAATGAAATGCACTGCCTCCTAAACTCCTCTGAACATTAGGTGATGGAGGTTGTAGCAGGAAATATGGCCATGGTCCAGCAGTGAGGCAGATGACTTAGTGAGCAGTCGCTCCTAACCCCCACATCGCTTTGGGTGACTTTAGAAGACCTGTCACTGGGCCTCATTTTATCCATTAGTAAAGTGGGGGCTGTGGAGCTGGCAGCAGTAATCACAGCAAAATAATATTGTAGAAAAAGGACAAGATTGGGCATTAAAAGAAGATCTGCCTCTAGCACTTATTGGCTGAGTGATCTTGGGTAAAGCAATTCAACTTATAGATCCATCGTACTTCATGTATAAAATGGAAAAAATAATGCCGAATGGCTTTTCTTGCAAAGTATTTGTGAGAATTAGATGATATAGACTGTAAATACTTAGATAATGACAAAGCAAAACTACTAGTTAAAAATTATATGAATAAAATTGTTTTTCTTTGCAACTTAAAAAATTTAAAGCTTTTGTGATTTGGATCTTTTTTCACTCCTGTTTACTTCCTAGCTGTGTAGGCATCCTTTAACTAAATGGAAATTCAGATGCTACCTGTATATCTAGTTGAAGAACTTAATACTCCTTTTTTAATGCAGACTTAATGGCATAGTTTCCTGATTTGGTGGTGTAACGAGATACTAACCTATAGGCTTTTTCCAAAAAGGAACAAGAAAGGAAATAAATATAGCAATGAAGAGGTAAGTTTTGCCCTGGCTGGTTTTTCTCAGTGGTTAGAGCACTGGCTCACAGACAGAAGGGTTGCAGGTTTGATTCCCAGTCAAGGGCACATACTTCAGTTGTGGGTTTCATCCCCAGCTCCGGTTGGGGCGTGTGCAGGAGGCAGCCAATCGGTGTGTCTCACTCACATTGATGTTTATCTCTCTCTCTCTGTCTCTTTCCCTCCCTCTCTCCCTCTTCCCTCCAACTTTCTCTAAAAATCAATGGAAAAAATATCCTCGGGTGAGGATTAACAAAAAGAAAAAAAAAGTTAAGTTAAAACAAAAAACAGACAATGTTACTTCCGGAGATATTAAGATTGGTACATTTTAAGAAAACCACAAAACATGGATAATTTAAATTATGGATCTATGAAGAGAAATATAATGATTCCTGTCTCAATGAAGGTATTTTTAGATAGAGAGGAGGACAGTTTCCTGTTCCACAAAGTGGTGATGCAATCCGGCCTCTAACATTATCCACTAAGGTAGGATATCTGAAGGTGGAAGGAAATTCAGAAGCTGATGACCACAAGTTAACTGACTGGGACTGACAAGGTAATACCAGAAATGGTCATGCTATTTTCCTAGATTAAATGGAATGTAGAAAATCTGGGAAGGAAATGTGAAGAAATAACCTTGGTTATTTATGAAACTGCAAAATATACCATTTAGTTTAAAAGACTTTACACTTATAAAGTAAACAGATAGGCCTTCCTTGTTATGCCCTGTCATACAAACACTATTAAGGATCATCAGAGTGAATTCAATCTGGGATAGAACCAAGAGACTGAATTTCCAGTTTATATACTATATACTCAAGAATAATAAGGAAATTAAAGAAATGGAAAGTAAGAAAGTTGATGGAAAAGTAGAAAGATTCTAAATTAGATGACCCATGTTCTCTCTACAAGTTCAACTGTTTACATTTCTATGTACCATTGTTTAGGTTTCAGAGTAAAATTATTTCTTGGTTCATTAAAGAAACTAAGAAATCAATGTATGAAAGAAGAAATCTAAAATAGCAAATAACAATAAGGCTTATGCAACTGCTTGAGCAAGTTTTCTTATACGGATCTAGAAAACTCAGTACTAGTATAAGATTTAAATTGTAGAACATCTGTGACAGTACAGTATACTATATAGATACGATGCTGTTTTAAAGTGATACACTGACAAACTTTTTATGACGTATGCCATAAGAACTAATGTTTCAAATCTGATTTCAATGTATATGATTATAAGAAAATTGCAATTTGAAATAATACTTACCAGGTAAAATATTTAAATAGTTTCTATCAGCATTTTTAGACTTATCTTCACTTCCTCCATTTCGGTTTCCAGAATCTATTAATAAGATAATGGACCATGTAAGAATATCACAACATATGAAAACACATTACTACTACTATTCCTCAAGCAATCATGACAGCAAACATTTATTAGGCATCTCTAGGTGCCTGGCATTCTGAAGCATGCTTTACATCAGGAGTGGGGAATGTCCAGCCCACAGGCCGCATAAGGCCCACAAAATCATTTGGTCTGGCCCTGCCAAGGCATTAGGAGTGAGTTAATTAAATGTTTAACCAAATATAGCAGGCTAATTTTTAAGTTGATAATTTTGTATGGTCTGTGAATGATGTTATAAATATCCAAATGGCCCTTGGCAGAAAGAAGGTTCCCCACCCCTGCTTTACATGGATGGTCTCATTTAATTCTTATAAAATGCCTATAACCAAACCTTATGAGTTAAGTACTTTTAGTACTTCATTTATATATGAGGAAACAGAGGCTTCATAGGTTAATTAACTTAACCAAGAATTCATGGGTAAGTGGTGGAACCAGGTATTGAACCTACATATACAGATTCCAAATCCTCTGATCTTAACCACATTAGATTTGCCAATACCCTATTTTTCACCTGAGAGGTTCAAGGTACTAAGTTAACAACACATAAAATAACTTCATTAGATAGTTGTCATGTGGCCATCTTTATTTTTAGAATCTGAGTCACTTTTTTTTATATAACTTGTTCAGAATTATAAACAAATGGTTATTAGCACCAGGAATCACTTTGTTACTTATAATTTGACATTATATATAATTTATTTCAAACAGATATGTAAGATCCTTTTTCAAATGGAGCATTTTTTTCAGGTAGTCAATAGCTATTCTTTGTAGAAGGCATGATATTACTTAGAAGGATACATGTTAGTGAAATGAGATACATCACAATTGAACACACATTATTATGAATTATTTTACATATACACATACTTTTAATAGAAGATACATATGAATTTTATAAGAACTCTATCAGAAATCAAGAAAATGCAGAACAAATATTAGCATTCAAAGTAGCTCTTTTTAAGAAGCTGTATATTTTTTTAAAAAGCTGTATATTGATTCCAATTAAATACAAAACTATTTGGAATGGCCTTTGGCATCAGAAAATCACTTGAAAATTCAGAGTCAGAACTTTAAATGAGTAAACTGCAAATACCAAGGGAATATCATGGTTTCAAGAAAGTTCTGAATAAAAATAACTGAATATTTTTACCTAGGGACTACTTTGATGAATTGATTTATAACATCATACCTTGTAAATACATATATTTTATGAATGGACAGAGGGAGAGAGCGGCACAAAGAGAAGGCTCTGTATTGCCAGAATCCATATTTAATGTAATAGTCAGTTTCTCATACAGAGCCATGTAATTGATAGGCTCTTAATACATATCTGATTATAGCACAGAAAACAAAAAAACAATAAGGACTCTAACTTTGTTAACGTAAGGTATGAACAAACAGAATTCCTATTCAGTAAACAAGAGAGAACAGTCCATAGTCCATTTTCCTTTCCATGCTTATTTGTTTTTTAAAAGAAGGAGAGAGAGAGAGAGAGATATGATGTGAGAAACATTCACTGGTTGCCTCTCGTACATGCCTCAATCGGGACTGAACTTGCAACCTAGGTATGTGCCCTGACCGGGAATTGGAGCCATGACCTTTTGGTATATAGGTAAATGCTCCAACCAACTAAGCCACACCGGCCAGGGCTCCCTTTCCATGTTTACTAAGAAAATGACTATTTTTTATTTTTTAAAAATGTATATAAAATATGTAAAAAAAAACATTGTTTTTGTAGGAATATAAAGATAATATAATAAACACAGTAAACAATGAAATGTCTTAGATAAAAAGGTACTTGTGTATCAGGATATAAATGTGTAGAACAAATATGTGGGCATGCACAGAAAAGGAAAAGACAGAGAAAGTATTTTTAAAAAACTCTTCTGTAACAACATGCTAGTCCCTTTAAGAAGGTTGTCTTTTACAAACCTACTTGTTTCACTGACTCACTTAAACCACAAAATAGTTGCTTGAACAAAAACAAAATAGTACCATGATGTACACACATTGCCTTAAGCGTATGTGGTTTAAAAACTTCCTGTCATTTACTGCACACTTGCTATCTCTCACAAATATACTTAGAATCCTCCTTCTCCCACACCTGTCATGATCTCAATCTTCATGTTTTAGTCACTACTAAGAATAATATTAAAATGTTAGTGATCACATCATTGCTAGTTTCGAAAGAGATGGAGGAAGATGGTAGATGAGTAAGAGGGCACACTGAAATTTTCCGAATGGTCCCGGTTAGGATATTCTTCCATACCAATTTCCTAGTACTCAGCCTGACTCTGTCATACACATACTGCCATAGCAAAGCCACAGTTACCTATAGTGAGAATAGAAACTGGTAGAACTTCAATGGACAGTGGATTAAAGGACACTTACATTAATTACAAATGTAAGTGTCCTTTAATCCAGGAATTTCTCCGTAGGAATCTATTCTATAGATATGGTCATACACACACAATGATGTATGTGCAAGGTTATTTATACATTATTACTTACTACAGGCCCGATGCACGAAATTCGTGGAAGAGTAGGCCTTCCTTCCCCTGGCTGCTG
>NW_005871215.1:1231854-1235874 GCF_000147115.1 Myotis lucifugus | reverse complement strand
ATGTTAAGCATGAAACAAATCTAAAATAGCTGTGGCTGGATAGGTTATTTGGTCTACTTGAACACTGGGATGACTACAAATTTTTTTCAACTTTTCCATAATTTAATTACTTTCTTTGTAAGAATAGTATTTTAAAAAGAAATTTAATGAAATAAATATGTATAATGGTAACTTACCTCTTTTAATACCACTATATGAATTAATTCTATTATCTACTAGTAAAACCAGGCCACAGAGAGATGTGGAATAAAGTGACAGCGCTGTCTGGAGTCGATGGAGTTTCACACCACTTCGATGATTTCTTTTGTGCTTACAGAAATCCAGCATGTCTGCTCTTAGCAATCTCAAATTATGCATGGTCTTCAACTGAGCTCCTAGGGGATACAGGCAACAACCCCAGAAAGATACTTAGCTGAAAAATCTAGTACAACAGGATGCAAATTTCTATGACAAGCATCCCAATAAATCTGTGCTACAAATTACTGAAAATAGGCCTTGCATTTTCCCATTTTAATAACTGGTAATATTGAATCTTTCTATTTGCAAAAAGTAATATATAAGCTAAAACTTATAGCCAAAAATCTGTAGGTTTTTTTGGAGCAGGATATACTTTGTAATTAAAACTAACATAGGTATGTTTTACTCATATGCTAGGAATTTTTCTTATAGCATACAAAAAGCTTCACAACTTACAATAAATTATGACTGTAAAAAATTAATATACTTACCTAAGTGAATGGTAAAACTTTCTTCTAACTTTCTCTGTTCCTCATAAATCCTTCCATTTGGTTCTACTGATTCTCTGAACTGACTTGGTTGAACTTTAATTTCTTCACTGAAATTAATAAAATTATTAATTTGGGGGGATGATTATCAAGAATTTGTAAACTTTTCTTTTAAAGAAAAGAAAGGTTTCTAACAAAATGACAAACTAACATATGAGAGTAGCTGTTAATTTATTCCTAAACTTGTCCTTAATCCATGATGACAAATAAGATCATAAGTACCAAGAGGTTCTAAAATTCCCACTTGTTCTTTCATTTCCTCACAGTAAATAATGCACATAATTCATTTTCAGTCACTATCATATCAATTTATATATTATCATTTTATATTTCTTTGTGGCCTAAGAGAATGATTAAAAGAAGTGACCAACTTATCACTTTAAAAATAACATTTAAAAAATACATACTACTTATTAGAGTTGGCGGTAGACAAAATTAGAAAATAGGCAAAGTGAAAGAAATGAAAATTAAAAATAAAACATCACATAATAATAGAAAAAAATAAAGTTAATTTTGATGTATTTTTTTTCCCATCAACATTCTCCTCCCAATAAAGGACTTCTCTATTTGCCCTACTTTGCTCTTGTATTTCCTGAAAAGGTTTCCATGGAGGCACTTTAACTGTACAGTTGTTCAATTCAAATTTCATTATATTGTTAGGGACAGAAATAGAATAGTGAGGACTAGTCCTACATAATAAAAGAGAAACATGTAAATTAACCGTCCATCCGCCATGCTCAAGCCACGCCCACAAGCCATGCCAACCAGCCAATCAGGAGCGAGTATGCAAATTAACCCAACTAAGATGGCAGTGGCCACGGAGCTGGAGCAAGCAGGAGGCTTGGGTTGCCCCTGGCGATGGAGGAAGCCAAGCTTCCCTCCTGCACTGGCTGGCCCCTGGCTCCGCTCAAGGCTACAAAGTTTCAATGATAGAAGATAAATAAATCCCCAAAAAAAAAGAAAAAAGAAAAAAAGGAGAGGCTGGTAGCTTGGGTCGCCGGGGGGCGTGGCCAGCCTGAAAAGGGCCCTCAGCCCCTCACCCAGGCTGGCCAGGCACCCCAGCGGGACTCCCTAACCCTGAAGGGGCTGTGGCCAGCCTGCAAACAGCCATCAGCCCCTCACCCAGGCTGGCCAGGCACCCCAGGGGGGACCCCAACCCTGAAGGGGCTGTGGTCAGCCTACAAACAGCCATCAGCCCCTCACCCAGGCTGGCCACACCCTCAAGGGGAGAGGGTCCCTGCTGGGGGGCTTGACCAGCCTGCAAACAGCCCTCAGCCCCTCACCCAGGCTAGCCAGACACCCCAGCAGGACCCCCCTCCATGAAGGGGGTGTGGCCAGCCTGCAAACAGCCATCAGCCACTCACCCAGGTTGGCCAGACACCCCAGCAAGACCCCCCTCCCTGAAGGGGGTGTGGCCAACCTGAAAACGGCCCTCAGCCCCTCACCCAGGCTGGCCAGGCACTCCAGCAGGGACCCCCACCCTGATCTGGGACACCCTTCAGGGCAAACCAGCCGGCCCCCACCCATGCAGCAGGCCTCTATCCTATATAATAAAAGGGTAATATGCAAATTGACTCTAACAGCAAAACGACTGGGAATGATGGGTCACTATGACACACACTGACCACCAGGGGGCAGACACTCAATGCAGGAGCTGCCCAATGGTGGTCAGTGCACTCCCACAGGGTGAGCTCTGCTCAGCCGCAAGCCAGGCTGATGGCTGCCAGCACAGCAGTGATGGCAGGAGCCTCTCCCACCTCCTCAGCACCGCTAAGGATGTCCGACTGCAGCTTAGGCCTGGTCCCCGCTGGCAAGTGGACATCCCCCGAGGGCTGCCGGGCTGCCAGAGGGATGTCTGACTGCCAGTTTAGGCCCGATCCCCCGGGGAAATGGGCCTAAGCCAGCAGGTGGACATCCCCCGAGGGTCCCAGACTGCGAGAGGGCACAGGTTGGGCTGAGGGACACCCCCCGAGTGCACAAAATTGTTGTGCACCGTGGCCTCTAGTAGTTTAATAATAATGCATCCATCTGCCTGTTTGCAAACAGTTTAATAATAATGCATCCATCTGCCTGTTTGTTCCCAATCCATAAATATTTACTGAGTATGTCTTATGTGCCAGTATCAAGAGCCAGACACTTGACAAGGATTTGGGTATACAGTAGAAAAGAGATGTATTTTTTGTCTTCAAGGCAAGACTAATGGGGAAGACTGACATTACACAAATAAAATGCTACTTCTAAATGTTTATAGTATATACCAGTTGATGCTAGAAATAGGATCATTATACTATGCTAAGTATATTTCTAGTTGAATATACTTTAGGATTTAAAAGAAGATATTTTCAAATATAAATATACTAGAGGTCCAGTGCACGAAATTCATGCACAGCGGGGGGGGGGGGGGGGCTCAGCCCAGCCTGCACCTTCTCTAATCCGGGACCTTGGGGGGATGTCCTCAGGATCGGGCCTAAACCGGCAGTTGGACATCCCTCTCACAATCTAGGACCACTGGCTCCTAACTGCTCACCTGCCTGCCAACCTGATCACCCCTAACTGCCTCTGCCTGCCAACCTGATTGCCCCTAACTGGCCCCCTGCAAACCTGGTCACCCCCAACTGCCTCGCCCTTCCTATCTGGTTGCCCCTAACTGGTCCCCCAGCTGGCCTGGCCGCCCCAACTGCCCCCACTGCTGGCCTGGTCACCCCCAACTGCCCCCCTCTGCCAGCCTGGATGCCTCTAACTGCCCCCCCTGCCAGCCTGGTTGCCCCCAACTGCCCCTCCCTGCTGGGCTTGTCGCCCCCCACCGCTCCCCTGCTGTTTCCCCCACCCCAAACTGCCTTGCTAATAGCCTAGTTGATATAACTGACTACCCGACATACTGTCCGATGCTTATTTTATTTTTTTTTTTTTTAATATATTTTATTGAGTTTTCGTGAAGTGGAAGGGAGATAGATAGAGAGTCAGAAACATCGATGAGAGCCATACATCGATCAGCTTGCTCCTGCACACCCCCCCCTGGGGATGTGCCCCCAACCCAGGTACATGCCCTTGACCGGAAACGAAACCGGGACCTTTCATTACGCAGGCCGACGATCTATCTGGCGAGCCAAACCCGATTCGGCAGACTCGTGTTTCTTTAAAGTGCTTTCCCTCACTGCAATAAACATTAGTTGCATGCATCTTAAATGCGAAGCATTATCAAAGTGAACAAAACAAAAACATGTACCTGCCCGTG
>NW_005871215.1:1215831-1231556 GCF_000147115.1 Myotis lucifugus | reverse complement strand
ACTGCTGGTTTAGGCCTGATCCCAGGATGTCCGACAGGCCTGATCCCAGGATGTCTGACAGGCCTGATCCCAGGATGTCCGACTGCCGGGATCAGGCCTAAACCTGCAGTTGGACATCCCTCTCACAATCCTGGACCGCTGGCTCCTAACTGCTCACCTGCGTGCCTGCCTGATTGCCCCTAACCGCTTCTGCCTGCCAGCCTGATCGCAACCTAACTGCTCCCCTGCTGGCCTGATTGATGCCTAACTGCTCCCCTGCTGGCCAGATCACCCCCAAGGCTTTTATTAGTATAGATATGATCCTTCACAGAAAATTTCACTAACCCTGCTTTACAATAAGGGCTTGACGATTGAATCATTGGGGCCAGACACCAAGATTCCTTTCTTTGAATAGTGGAGGGAATAATTATCTTGTCTTTAAGTTGCCCTAAACATCAAATGAGATAATGACTTAGAAAAGTATAAAAGCACCATATAAAGACAACTGTCTTTTTCATGTACTGAAAAGACAATAAAGTGGTAAAATGAAAAACACTATTTTTATTCTCCCCCTTCCTTCCTTTACAGCCTTTATTTAAACTTTGAACTTTAGAAAAATTTCACTATTTTCATTTCTTTACATTCAATATTATTTTGTATTAGTTTCAGGTTTTATATTAGTTACAGAATAGTGGTTAGACAATCATATACTTTACAAAGTGTTCCCCGATATTTCCAGTACCCACCTGGCTTCATACCGTCATTACAACACTATTGACTATATTCCCTATTTAAGTGACAATAGGTTTACAGGTTCCTTCCAATCTTTCTTTTGTGTTGCTCGCCCTTCCTGTTCTTTCTCACGTCTTCACTCATTTTCTTTATATAGTATCTCAATTGGCCCTCAAAGCTCAGTGAAGGCACTGGGACACGCTTAATCCATTTTACAGACCAGGAAACTGAGGCCAATTCCAGTTGGCTATGGAACTGGATTCAGTGTGCAGGGAGCCCTCACAGCCATGCTCTCCACCTTTCCTAAGGGACAGCCACAGGACAAACTGAACAAACCTCCCCGTGAGGCTTCCGAGCCTTGTTCTCAAGCACCTCTTCATCATGGATGCTCCACATTCTTTCCTCTCCCCACTCCCACCCCCATTTTTTACTACCTCCCCTTCTGGGGAGCAGGTGGTAGGCTTGGCACTCACTGTGCAGGCAAGCGCCCCCATGGGGAGGAACGGGAACTGGGGGCGGGGCGGGGCGAGAACTGCGGGTGGGGTGGGGCAGGAACTGGGCGCAGGGTGGGTGCAGGCTTGCTTTTGGGCCAAGGCGGGAGCAGGAGTCCCGGCCTCTCAAGTGCGCAGGCGGCGGCAAGGCCCGGTTAGCGCGGGGAGCTTCACCAAACCACCGCAGTGGGGTACCCAGCAGTGCAGTGCTCCTCCACTGAGATGGTGCCACCCCTCAACCCCCGCCTCAGGGCTGCGAGTCTGCACCCCTCCGCCTGGGCGTCCTTCCAGGCCGGCAGTCATTGCCTCTTGTTTCCCAGGTCTTGGGGCCACTGCAGAACCTCGCTCTCCGCGGGCGAGGCAGATCCTCG
Source organism: Myotis lucifugus (assembly GCF_000147115.1). Lineage (NCBI taxonomy): Eukaryota > Metazoa > Chordata > Mammalia > Chiroptera > Vespertilionidae > Myotis > Myotis lucifugus. The sequence continues at coordinate 1,229,983 of NW_005871215.1, read as the reverse complement.
CCTGCCAGCACCCTACCCAGGCCTGAGCCCCCTCCAGTGCACCCCGCCTTGGCGCCGCTCTGCGCCCCTTGGGCTGCCCGCCTCCTGGCTAGCCACTTCGCTGAAGCCATAGCGCTTGCCCCTCAGGCGGAGGCCTGTCTGCACACCTGCAGACTCCACGGCCCCAGCTCCTGGCTGGCCACTTTTCCGAAGCTTCCTCTTCCTTCACGCGCTCTCCTCAGACCCCCAGGAGCTTGGCCCCGGTGGCCATGCCCTTCCACGGCTCCCTGCAGCCCCCGCTCTACTCAGCTCTTCCTGGCCGCCTGCCTGTCAGGAAGCTGCCGGGGCACCTTGCTGCGGGCAGCGCGGTTCTGGGGCAGGGGCTGGGGGTGTGGGAAGCAGCTCCAGTAAAGTTTAGTAAACCCCAGGCCCCCAGCTCCTCCTTGAGCAGAGCCCAGGGCAGGCTGGGGGCCTGGGTTGCCGGGGCTGGGGGCCTGGGTCCAGACAGTGCAGCGGCGGAGGCGGTGGCGGCAGAGCAGCAAGGCTGCATTGGCCCGCCGGAGTGGGCAGGTTGTGCCTCGCTGCTCGGCCCTGCGGCCCTGGCCGGGTCCACAGGCCCACACACTGCAGCGGCCTGCCGGAGCGGGCAGGTCATGCCTTCCTTCCTGCTCGCCCCTGCGGCCCCCGGCCGGGTCCACAGGCCCGGACACTGCGGCGATCAGCCCGCCGGAGTGGTAACAGGCCTTGACACTTCAGCAATGGGGCTGAGGGGACTGGGGCGCTGCCATCTTTGTGACAGAGTGACAAGGTGATGGTTAATTTCCCATACTACTCTTTTATTAGATAGGGTAGCTGGGAAATAACAAAGCACTGTCAAGCTCTTGGGTTATCTATGAAATATAATGTAATTAGGCCATAAGGAACCATGTAAGTTATAAATCACGAAAAGTCCTCTATACTATTTTCGTACTTTGTACATGCTATTACTGCACCTATCGCTCTATGTAGTTTTATTTTATTTACAGGTCTCCAACCTCTCTAGAATATAAGCTCCACATGGGCAGGTAATGTTTTTATTTTTTTGCTTTGATAATACTTAGCATTTAAGATGCATTCAACTAATGTTTATTGCACTGAAGGAAACCACTTTAAAGAAACAAGAGATTGCCGAAACCGGTTTGGCTCGGTGGATAGAGCGTCGGCCTGCGGACTGAAAGGTCCCGGGTTCGATTCCGGTCAAGGGCATGTACCTGGGTTGCGGGCACATCCCCAGTGGGGGGTGTGCAGGAGGCAGCTGATCGATGTTTCTCTCTCATCGATGTTTCTAACTCTCTATCTCTCTCCCTTCCTCTCTGTGAAAAATCAATAAAATATATTAAAAAAAAAAAAAAAAAAAGAAACAAGAGATAGTACTTGGGGTATTTAGTTATATACACCTAAGAAATTTACAAGGCTAAGTTCTAGGGGAGAAACCACTATATTAAACCAACCAATTAACCCTCTTTCAAAATAATCCACATAAAATTTATGAAACAAAAGGCTTTTTAAAAAACCCATCCAATTTGCAAACCCACCAAAGCTGTTTGCAGCAGCTTTTCCATATGAATGTCTTGCCTGGCTCAGGCTTCGGACTTTCCTAAAATCTTTCAAACAAGCAGCAGCTGGCATCAGTATGCCCCATACCTATCAATAGGTGCCCAAGACTCAGCATTAGCACCAACCTATGTTGATTCACAGCTTGGCCTCGCCTGAACACTTCTAAGCCCAATATAAGTAGCAGCCATCTGCAGATTGCTCTGTAGCTCCTGCCAGGTGGCCTCAGGCAATACCTGACTTTGCACCTCCCAGGAGGCCCCAGAACCAGTGCACCTGGTGGACAGCTTCAGACCATACTAGAGTACAACTCTACACATCCAAAAGCGACACACTCAAGTGGCAGACTCAGTGAGCACCAAAGCCCCACTGAAGCAAGTCCTGCTCCACAGGGGTGTCTCCTGCACAGCAGCTCTTCCATTATAGTCACAGCTGGTCCTCACAGCCAATTGGTCTGGAGGTCAATTCCTCCCAATGATGCCAACGGCAATCAAGGCTCAACTACAACAAGAGTGTGCACATAGCTCACTCGGGGGCACTGCTAGAGTACCCTACACAGTTCAGGTGACTGTGGAGGCTGAACTACTGGACCCTACAGGACACCTCCTATACAAGGCCACTCTACCAATTCCAGGAGACACAGAAGCTCTGCCTAATAAATAGATATAAACTCAGGGAAGCAGCCAAAATGTGTACACAAAGAAATGTAACAAATGAAAGAACAGAACAAATCCTCAGAAAAAGAACTAAGTAAAATGAAAGCAAGCAAACAACTACATATAGAGTTCAACACAATGGTTATAAGGTTGCTCAGGGATCTTAATGAAAGCTTCAAGGGACTTAGTGAGACTTTCAAGGACCTTAGCGAGAATTTCAAAGACATGAAAAAGGACCAGTCAGAAATTAAGCACACACTAACTGAAATGAATAATTTACTGGGACTAAACAGTACAGTAGAGGATTCCGAGAATCAAATGAATGATTTGGAATATGAGGAAGCAAAAAAAAAAAAAAAACACACCCAATCATAAGAGCAAAAAGAAAAAAGAACCCCAAAATATGAAGATAGTGTAAGGAGCCTCTGGGACAACTTCAAGCATACCAACATTAGCATCATGAGGGTACCAGAAGGAGAAGAGAGAGAACAAGATATTGAAAACCTATTTGAAGAAATAATGACAGAAACCTTCCCCTATCTGGTGAAAAAAATAGACTTACAAGTCCAGGAAGCGCAGAGAGTCCCAAACAAGAGGAACCCAAAGAGGCCCACACCAAGATATATCTACAATAATAAAAGTATAATATGCTAATTAGGCCAGATGTTTTTCCAGACGACCTTCTGGATGAAGCCGGGGCCCCAGGTGCCTGACAGCAGCTGGAGGGAAGCCCAGGTCCTGGGTGCCAGAGGGAATCCAGTGCCGGCAGCCAGGGGAAGAAAGGCCTACTCTTGCACAAATTTTGTGCATCGGGCCTCTAGTCATAAATAAAATGCCAAGGGTTAAAGACAAAGAGAGAATCTTAAAAGCATAAAGACAAAAGCAGTTAGTTACCTACAAGGGAGCACCCATATGACTATCAGCTGATTTCTCAACAGAAACTTTTCAGGCCAGTAGGGAGTGGCAAGAAATATTCAAAGTGATGAAGAGCAAGTACATATAATCAAGATTGCTCTACCCAGCAAAGCTCTCATTTAGAATTGAAGGTCAGATAAAGAGTTCACAGACAAGAAAAAGCTAATGGAGTTCATCACGACCAAACCAGTATTATATGAAATGTGGTATTCTTTAAGAAGAGGAAGAAGGAGAAGGAAAAAAAAAAGATAAAAAATATGAACAATAAAATGGCAATAAATACATATCTATCAACAATTGAATCTAAAAATCAAAATAGATGAACAAGAAATATAATGAACAAAACAAACTGATGAATAAAATAGAACCAGAGGCATGGAAATATGGAACAGACTGATGAATCTCACATGGAAGGGAAGAGGGGGGAATGAGAAGAAATTAACCAAAGATCTTATATGAATGCTAGAGGCCCAATGCACGAAATCTGTGCAAGAGTAGGCCTTCCTTCCCCCAGCTGCCGGCACCGGCTTCCCTCTGGGACCCGGGACCCGGGCTTCCCTCTCTCTTGCCACTGGCAGGCACCCGGGACGGACCTGGGTTTCCCTGCGGCTGCCAGCAGGTACCTGGGACCCAGGCTTCCCTTGCAGCCCCAGCTTCATCCAGAAGGATGGAAGGACATCCAGAAGGATGTCAGTCTAATTAGCATATTATGCTTTTATTGTTATAGACTAGAGGCCCGGTGCACAAAAATTTGTGCACTCGGGGGGGAGGGGAGGGTCCCTCACCCCGGCCTGTGCCCTCTCGCAGTCTGGGACCCCTCAGGGGATGACCACCTGCTGGCTTAGGCCCGCTCCCCGGGGGATTGGGCCTAAGATGGCAATCAGACATTCCTCTGGCAGCCCAGCAGCCCTCGGGGGATGTCCAGTTGCCAGCGGGGAGCAGGCCTAAACTGCAGTCAGACACCCTTAGCGCTGCTGAGGAGGTGGGAGAGGCTCCCACCACCACCGCTGTACTGGCAGCCATCAGCCTGGCTTGTGGCTGAGCAGAGCTCCTCCCACGTGAGAGCGACCTGACCACCAGAGGGCAGCTCCTGCATTGAGAGTCTGCCACCTGGTGGTCAGTGTGTGTCATAGTGACCAGTCATTCCCAGTCTTTCTGCTGTTAGGGTCAGTTTTCATATTACCCTTTTACTATATAGGATAGAGGCCAGATGCACGGGTGGGGGCCGGCTGGTTTGCCCTGAAGGGTGTCCTGGATCAGGGTGAGGGTCCCGCTTGGGTGCCTGGCCAGCCTGGATGAGGGGATGATGGCTGTTTGCAGCTGGTCATACCCCCTTCAGGGTGGGGGTCCCCACTGGGGTGCCTGGCCAGCCTGGATGACGGGCTGATGGCTTTTTGCAGCTGGTCACACCCCCTTCAGGGTAGGGGTCCCCACTGATGTGTCTGGCCAGCCTGGATGACAGGCTGATGGCTGTTTGCAGCTGGTCACACCCACTTCAGGGTGGGGGTCCCCACTGGGGTGCCTGGCCAGCCTGGATGATGGGCTGATGGCTGTTTGCAGCTGGCCACACCCCCTTTAGGGTGGGGGTCCCCACTGGGGTGTCTGGCCAGTCTGGGTGAGGGGCTGAGGACCGTTTTCAGGCTGGAGGGTGACTGAAGCTCCCAGCCTCTTTTTTTTTTTCTTTTTTTTTTCTGGGATTTATTTACCTTCTATAGCTGTCACTGGAGCTGAGAGCCGGTATCTGAGTTTGTTTAGCTTCTATAATTGAAACTCTGTTACCATCACTGGCGCTCTAACCTCTGAGCCCGTTGCTGGCTGAAAGCAGGTATCTGGGGTTTGTTTAGCTTCTATAATTGCAACATTGTTGCATCCGGAGCTCAGAGGTGGGCTGAGGCAGGCGGGGAACCTTGGCTTCCTCCATCACTGGAGCAAGCAAGCCTCCTGCTCGCTTCAGCTGGGTGGCTGCCGGCTGCCATCTTTGTTGGCAGTTAATTTGCATATCCTGCTGATTAGCCAATGGGAAGGGTAGCGAAGTTATGGTTAATTACCATGTTTCTCTATTATTAGATAGGATATGTATTACTTATGAACACAGACAATAGGGTGGTGAAGGCCTGGAGTGGAATAGGAACCTGGTGGAGGAGGGCAATGGGGGAAAAAAAGGGGGACATCTGTAATACTCTCAACAATAAAGATTTTTTTAAAAAAGCATAAAATTACCTTGAATTTTCTTTGGTAACTTAAAAATATCTACAACTAAAAAGGTTCAATTTTACAATAAACACAAATTATTAATAACAGTGAACTTTCACCTAATAAGAATAATACATGATTAATACCTGAGGGAACTGTTGTTGGGGTTTTTTAGGTCCTGATGAAGTTTTATCACCCATTCCTGATACTCTTGTTTTTGGATGGCAGTCGATTGTTTTAATTCATTTGACCATTTATTTTCTAAGTCCTAAACACAGACAATATACCAACTAGTTAATTTTTTTATGAAAATAAGTAAGAAAAAAAAAAGTAACTGCATATCTAAAATCCATTGTACTTTACTTACTTGTTGGGATTCAAAATGCTGAGCAGCCAGTGAATTTACATCTTGATCTGTCAGTGATTTTCCCAACTCTTGCATCACTTTTTCCATTTCAATACCTTGTCTAAAACATAAATAAGAAGATCACATATATCATTAGAATTTTAAGGTAATATGACCACTCCAGATTCATTGAACAATCTCTAGAAAGTAAAAATAAAATTTTTATTTTAAAGGAATATGTCCAAGAATGGCAACTATAATACCTGGAAAATATTATTAAGCCTTTTAAGTGGAGATGTGGAAATAATAATGATAATTTCATATAATATTAACAACATCATTTGTGAAGCTAAATTTTTATTTATTAATTGATTGATTTTAGAAAGAGGGAGGGAGAGAGAGAAAGAGAGAAATATAGATTTGTTGTTCCACTTATTTATGCATTTATTAGTTGCTTCTTATGTATGTGCCCTGACCGGAGATTGAACCCACAACTTTTGTGTATCGGGATGATGCTATACGCAACTGAGCTACCCAACAACGGCCTTGTGAAGCTAAATTTTAATCTAAATTTAATGCAAAATGAAAGCCGTCAAAATCTAGGTCATCTTTCAATTTCCATGGCTGTTTAAAAGTCCAAACCCCATTTCATCTGAAGATTTCCTCAAAGATATTCTGCAATTCCAACTTAAACGCATTTTCTATTTATTTATACATGAGTAAAAGTAACTCCAATCTTTGAAAGTTAGTTTATAAATAGAAGCTGCCAATTAGACTCTAAGAATCAAACTGCTATTAAGTCACAAGTTGCCTTTACAGAGAAATATAAAATACTACTAAAAATATGCTTTAGTCTTACCTTATTCATCTATCCAAATAAATAATGTGCAGACACTAAAAATGGTTTTCCCTACAGGAAAAACTAATCAATAGTATTATAAGTTCATATAATGGTTATTTATGGGGGATATTGGTAGTGACTAGATGGACACCAGGAAGCCTTTGGCAGTGCTGGAAATACTCTATTTCTTGAGCTGGGTGATGATTACAGGGTGTACTTACTTTGTAAAAGTTTAGTGAGTTTACACCTACAGTTTGTTGCCTTTCTGTAATGTTATATTTTAATAAGTTCATTCAAATTTTCAAATTAAAAATTATCTTTTAATGCAAATGTGTTAAAAAGTTTGTTCTAAAACATATTTTAAACAAACTTAGAAAGAATGAAACAGACATCAACTAAAAGAATTTTACATCATTCTAGTTAATTTAAATAAACGCTCTTAGAAGCAAGTTCATACTTCTTTATAACAACTGATTAAGATACTTATGTATCTGATAAATGAAATTTATCCATACATCAGACATTTACATATTTCTATACATATCTTCTAATATTAAATATTCAACACCACTTAGTCCCCACTTAATTCTAATGTAGGTGACCCCCTTAACTTTTTAATAACTACTAGAGGTCAGGGGAAGATTATGCTAGCAAGTAAGATTTTTATTTAAAACAGAAAGAACTGCTAAATATTTATAAATACAAACTTCCATATGAATGTATTAATATTTTACATTACACAGTTCCCTCTAGTGGATAAAATATATCACTGCCATTTTTACATTTAAAAAAATATCTTGAATCTGGTATGCCAAAAGAAGCAAATTTCCAGTGGGGAAAAAGAAAGACTAATAAATAAGAACTCAACAAATAAAATGTCACGAATATTTTTTTACCTTAAATGTATCAGAAACACAAGTAGCTAATGATATATAAGATGCGGCAAAAGTAGGTTTACAGTTGTTTCTATAAAAAATACCATAATTAACAAATAATACAATAAACTCTGTTTCATGTACTCACAACTATAAACCTACTTTTGCCCCACCCTGTATTAATAACACAGTATATATTTTTTATGATTAAGATCAAAGGGAATATTATATTTCAGACATATGTATGTAAGGCATGACAATTCTGACAACTGTATATAATCTTGAACACACTCTGGAAAAAAAGATCATAATAACTGCACTGATGCTGTGCTTAGAAACTGTCTTTTTAAATATATATACTTTATTGATTTTTTACAGAGAGGAAGGGAGAGGGATAGAGAATAAGAAACATCGATGAGAGAGAAAGCTGCATGCCCTTGACCGGAATCGAACCTGGGACCCTTCAGTCTGCAGGCTGACGTTCTATCCACTGAGCCAAAATGATTAGGGCAGAAACTTTCAAAGATGTAAAATAGAATTAAAATAAAAGGAGATATAGGAAAATGTGTCACTTCTGCTTACACATTGGATAAATGAATTAAGCAAAATTTTGGGTGAAATTCCACAAATACTAGTGAATTCCAACTTACCTTAAGTATACTGTTCACCTTTGCGATAAATATTATGGACCTTAAGAGCAACATAGCTCATATTTCCTTTTTAAGCTAACAGTTTGGATATGTGAAAGATAAACTATAAAACTGTTTTAAAAAGAAATGTATTGCCCAGTTGACATGGCTCAGTGGTTGAGCGTTGACCTATGAACCAGGAGGTCATGGTTTGATTCCCTATCGAGGCACATGCCCAGGTTGCAAGCTCGATCCCTAGTGGGGGATGTGCAGGATGCAGCTAATCAATGATTCTTCTCATCACTGATGTTTCTATATCTTTCTCCCTTCTCCCTTCCTTTCTGAAATCAATAAAAATATATTAAAAAAAGAAATGTATTCAAATATTGATTATATTTTAGAAAGAAAAAAAGCAAAGTCCTATCAAGAAGTTTGGTCAAAGGACATTTCAAAAATATAACGTAACAGCCTGGCCAGTGTGTCTAGTGGTTAGCACCAACCTATGGAGCAGGAGGTCACGGTTTGGTTCCTGGTCAGGGCACATGCCCTGGTTGTGGGCTGAATCCCCAGTGTGGGGTATGCAGGAGGTGGCCGATCAATGTTTCTCTCTCATCAATGCTTCTATCTCTCTATCCCTCTCTTTTCCTCTCTATAAAATCAATAAAAACATTTTTTAAAATAATAGCATAATAAAACTTTATTAAAAACTATTCCAGGATAGAGGGGGAAAAAGTCTAAAGTTCCAATAAATGCAGAAATTTAGTAAGTTAATTCAGCTTCCCAAAAGGTAAAAGTCTCAGAATACTGATGGTCACTACTGAAGTTTTCTGGGAGATGTAGTGACTAGGCAGCAAAATGGGCCACAATTTAGAGTAGCTCCCCAGATGAATAAAAGGACAGTAAAAGCTATTGATATAAACTATAGATGGCCACGTTGGGAATTTTTTCATATACCTTAATAGGCAGAATGACTATAGTCCCAGAAAACCTGAGATCCAAGAACAAATTCAGAATGAGTTATATTAGTTGAAGCCCTGGTAGGAAAATTCGTACATGGGTAGGTGCATAAAATTCGTACACGGGTAGGGTCCCTAGGCCTGGCAGGCAATCAGGGCCGATTGGGGCCTTCCTTTGTTCTGCACCGCCCCCTGGTGGTCAGCACACATCATAGTGAGCGGTCAAACTCCCGAGGGGACAATTTGCATATTAGCCTTTTATTATATAGGATATTTAAAAATCTAATTTTATTTTGTTCTTATCTTAAAAATATATTCACAATTTTATTGGCTACATAATAAAGAACTAGAAAAAAGAATGTTTCTCTCCCCCAGGGACACAGCTTCAACTCTTTACCCAGTGGCAACTACCCATACTACAGGTATCCCATCTAGAAAAAAATAAACTGCTTCAAAACAGCTAATCAGCAAACCCAAACACATAAAGAGTGACAAATGCCTCAAAACATCATGTTCTTTTTGAACCAGAAACAGTTCTAATATCTTATTGGATATAAGAATAAAAAGTCCAAAGGAGTTGAATTATTATGAAAAGTTACAAATCTATGCAATATAGGAATACTGATCTGATACACAAAAGACAGTAGCCACAGAAAAAATGATTAAATCTATTTGCTATGATTTCTGTGTTTTAAGTTTTTTTTTAAACTATGACAACCCTCAAAGTAACACATTATTCTCATCTTGCTAGTCCCAAAGTTTCTAATGAGAAGCTAATGAAGGCCAGAAGCAAACCAGTACATCATTTTAAATTTATTTCTTTGGGACTGATTTCATAATATGTAATTTTTCCTAATAAACTTTCACAATTAAAGAAATTTTACATCAGCAACACTAAAAATTATCTTAATGCCACATATACCTAAAGTCTTATAAATAAATGTTTTTAACTTAATGTAATTAGAGTCAGCTAGATCAAAATGGGTTATTTGGAAGAAACGTGTCCTGAATTACTAATTATAGAATTACTAGGAAGCAGTCTAGAAAGTTATGCTTTAAAATAATGCTAGCAATTTTTTACTTACTCTGAAGAAAAAAGTGGATCATAAAAACACTGCATACTCTATTAAGTAATTCATACAAAATGAATTCAAATCTAATCAACATTTCTTGTAATATTGTTAGTGTTTTTGCCTTTTCCCCCCGAATGTAAATAAACTTACAAAATGAACTGAGACTATGGACTTAGTCACAGCAAGGTTTTAAATGGGTCCTGAATAGGGAGGCAGTATGGTATAGTGCAGTGATGGCGAACCTTTTGAGCTCGGCGTGTCAGCATTTTGAAAAACCCTGACTTAACTCTGGTGCCGTGTCACATATAGAAATTTTTGGATATTTGCAACCATGGTAAAACAAAGATTTATATTTTTGATATTTATTTTATATATTTAAATGCCATTTAACAAAGAAAAATCAACCAAAAAAATGAGTTCGCGTGTCACCTCTGACACGCGGGTCATAGGTTCGCCATCAGAGTGCTTAATAGCTTTAGAGTCAGACTTCCTGGTTTCAAATTCTAGCTTTTCCTTAGACAAGTTACTATAGCCTCAGTTTCCTCATCTGCATAATGGGTATAACAGTAGGATTTTGGTAAGGATGAGATAGGGCACCTGTTATGAACTGAATGTCTGTGTCCCCTCCAAGTTCATATGTTGAAACCCTAATCCCACGCCACCCCCCCAATATGATGGTATTGAAGGTAGGGCTTTTGGGGAGGTAATTAGGCTTAAAAAAGACCACGAAGTTAAAGTCCACATAATGGAATTAAAGGAAGAGATGCTAGAGCTCTCACTCTAGAACTCTCACTCTAGAAAAGACACAGTAAGAGCACACAGTGAGGAAAGGCCATGTGAGCACACATCAATAAGGTACTATCTATAAGCCAGGAGTGAGAAACAAATTTCTGTTGTTTACACTACCCAATGTATGGTATTTTGCTATAGCAGCCTGAACTGACTAAGACAGCATCCAAAGCACTTTGTACAGAAATAAGCTGTTCTTATGAGAAATAGAATATATAAAGTCACCATTATTTATTTCAATAAATCACTTGAGAAGTTTTATAAACTTATGAGGATTTCCCAATTGAAATTACACATTTAAACACACAAGAAAATTAATTTCTAATATTAAAGAATTTTTTCTATTTATTCTTATATTTTATAACAAAATAAAAACAAGTTCTGCAGGACACATTTGACGATGTAACATTTAATTATGATAGTGCAAGAAATTTTAAATACCTCTCTCGTAATTTTTTCAGCTCCACGTCTCTTTCACCAATCAGTTCTGAGATACTAACAAAGTAATTATGTTCCAAATTTAGGAGCGTTTCAGAGGCAGGAGAATGAATTAGGTCATGGTACACATCTGCAAAATCTTCATCCCAGCTGGGCTCTTCAGGCTTGCATGCTCTAATGTGGTCTACAAATGATACACAGACATTCTTAAATCACGATGTAGGGTTTTTTATTTAACACACTACCAGAAAAGCATGTATATTATGATTCTATTTTTGTACATCAGACAAGGACAGAAAGACCTTGTCTTTTTATATATGTGTATATATTGGTTATCTAGGATTATCTGAGTACACATGCAAAAATTAAAAGATGTCAACTAAGTTGTTAACATGGGTTATCTGGAGGCAGGGATGGGGAGGGGCTAATGTGGAGGAAGAGATGAGAAGTGTCCACAATAAAAACAAAACAAAACACTATGCTATAACCCAATTTCTGTAAAATAGCAAGGATGTGATCAACAAAATGCTAATGATGGCTATTTCAGGACAGTGGGATTGGTGATGACCTTTGCTTTTATATAACTAGAGGCCCAGTGCACAAAAATCGTGAATGGGAGGGAGGGGGAGTCCCTCAGCCTGGCCTACACCCTCTCCAATCTGGGACATCCCTCTCACAATCCGGGACTGCTGGCTCCTAACCGCTCACCTGCCTGCCTGCCTGATCGCAACCTAACTGCTCCCCTGCCAGCCTGGTTGATGCCTAACTGCTCCCCTGCTGGCCTGATCGCCCACAACTGCCCTCCCCTGCTGCGACCTGCCTCCTCCGCCGGGCCCTGCCTCCGCTGTGCACATGGCCATCTTGTGACAGCCATCTTGTGACGACGTTAGGGCGTGATGCGTGAGGGCGTGATGACCACCTAGGCCCGTGGTCGGCAAACTGCAGCTCACGAGCCACATGTGGCTCTTTGGCCCCTTGAGTGTGGCTCTTCCTAAGCCTTAGGAGTACCCTAATTAAGTTAATAACAATGTACCTACCTATATAGTTTAAGTCTAAAAAATTTGGCTCTCAAAAGAAATTTCAATCGTTGTACTGTTGATATTTGGCTCTGTTGACTAATGAGTTTGCTGACCACTGACCTAGGCTATTATTAGTATAAATGTACTAGAGGCCTGGTGCACACATTCGTGCACTCAGGGGGGGACGGGTAGAGGGGATCCCTCAGCCCGGCCTGCGCCCTTTTGCAGTCCGGGAGCCCTCGGGGAATGTCCAACTGATGGCTTAGGCCTGATCCCCTGGGGAGCAGGCCTAAGCTGGCAGTCAGACACCCCTCTGCAGCCTGGGAGCTCTCAGGGGATGTCTGACTAAGGGAGTGGGCCTAAGCCATTAGTGCTGCCACGGAGGTGGGAGAGGCTCCTGCCACCACCACTGCGCTGGCCAGCCATGAGCCGGCTTCGGGCTGAACAGTGCTCCCCCTATGGAAGCATACTGACCACCAGGAGGCAGCTCCTGCGTTGAGCGTCTGCCCCCTGGTGGTCAGTGTGCATCATAGCGACTGGTCGTTCCGCTGTTAGGGTCAATTTGCATATTACTCTTTTATTATCTATAATAATAAAAGCATAATATGCTAATTAGACTGGACAGCCAAACGACTTTCTGGACATCATTTTGGACACCCTTCCGGACCAAGCTGTGGCAGCAGGGGCCGAGGCAGAGGCGGTTAGGGGCGACGAGGCAGGCAGGTGAGAGGTTAGGAGCAATGAGGCAGGCAGGCAGAGTGGTTAGGAGCCAGCGGTCCTGGATTGTGAGAGGGTGCAGGTCAGGCTGAGGGACCCCCTCCCCATGCATGAATTTGGTGCACCGGGCCCCTAGTATAGGATAATAAAAGGGTAATATGCAAATTGTCCCCTCGACTGGGAGTTCGACGGAGCTCGACCAGGGGTTGGGGCTGGCCTGCCAACCTTCTGCATCCCCTTCCCCCAGCCAGCACTGGGCTGCTGGGGCCAGAGCCAGTGGGGAGACAAGCCCTCAGGGGGTCTGGACCTCAGCCCCAGTCCTCGCAGCAGTGGCGCTGGGCTACTGGGGCCGGAGCCAGCGGAGACACAAACCTGCAGAAGATGGCCCTGATTGAGCCGGTCCCTATGACGCCCAGTGTAGCCAGCTAACCAGCCCGATCAGGGGGTGGGGCCATCAGCCAACCTCGCAGCCCCTCCCCCCTGCCAGCCTGCCCCTTATATTACTCTCCCATCCTGATCAAGAGCAAGGCGCACAGAGTCTGGACCCTTCCTGGCAGCCCCGAGTCTGTGGGGTTGAGAATTCTGATGGCCCTGCCCCAGAGAGTAGAGGCGCCTGATGGGCAGGGACAGGGACCACAGGCCTCCAGGGAGCACTGCAGAGTTGGCAAGGAGAGGAGAGGGCCTGTGAAGGGGGAGGAGGTGAAGCCAGCCAACATCAGCCCAGAATCCAGCCCTTCCCCTCCAGAAGCAGCAAGACCTAAACCCAGAACACCAGCCCGAATCGGAAGAGCCCTAGGGAGGCTTCAGGAATCTCTACGCAAAGCTGCGCGTTGAGAACTAGAGACTTCGTGAGGCCCTGACCCAGACCACACTGGGGCTGGCGCAGTTAAAGGGTGGAGCTGGAGCGCACCACGCAGAGGCAGGAGTGCTTTGCAGAGAGGCCGGCCCTCCTGGAGCTGGAGATTTTGAGCACCGGGCCCTGGAGCGCAAGGCTGGAAGAGGAGCTAAAGGGCCTGTCCAACTTCTGGGCTGACAACCAGTGCCTCAAGGAGAACGCAGCGCTGATCCGCATCATCAGCAAACTGTCCAAGTGACCCCAGAGACTTGCCCCTGCACCCACATTTATACAGCTG
>NW_005871215.1:1147487-1215678 GCF_000147115.1 Myotis lucifugus | reverse complement strand
AGGGCTGCAGACAGGACCAGAGTGGGCACCCAGAGTCCCCTTTCACATGTGCTGCCACCAGTCACCCCTCTAGCCCCTGAGCAGGGGTCTGAGAATGTGCCAAGCATCCCACTGGCCTGGGCCAGGTGGGCCTGTATATAGGGTCCGTGTGCAATAGGGAGGGATGTCTTCTATTTTTTGCTGCCCCCTCCCCAATGCTGTCCCGGGCAAGGGGAGAAGGTATTTTTGAGACATGGCAGAGGCACCACAAATAAAAGTAGTGAAGTTGCCAAAAAAGAAGCGGGCTGGATGGCCAAGCCCCACCATAATAGGCCCACAGCCCTTCCCTGCAACTGCCTGCCCTTGATCGCACCCCCCCCACCCCAATAGGGGGCAGAGCCGGCCAGCCAATCTCCTGTAGCCCCTCACCCTGTCGGGCCCCACCCCAGATCAGCCCCCTCACCCCGATCAGGGGCAGGGCTGGCCAGCCAACCACCCATGGCTCCTCCCCCAAGCTGCTGGCCCCTGATTGGCACCCCCCCACCCCATTCGGGGGCGTGGCTGGCCAGCCCACTGACCATAGCCCCTCCCCATGGCCAACCCTGGCCCCAATCAGGCCAGCAGGAGGGGCATTTTGGGGGCGATCAGGCTGGCAGGGGAGGGGGCAGTTGGGGGCGATCAGGCCAGCAGTTGGGGGCAATCAGGCAGGCAGGTGAGTGGTTAGGAGCCAGTGGTCCCGAATTGCAAGAGGGATGTCTGACTGCCAGTGCGGGATCGAGCCTAAACCGGCAGTCTGACATCCCCCAAGGGGTCCCGGATTGGAGAGGGTGCAGGCTGGGCTGAGGGAACTCCCCCCCACCCCCGCATGGATTTCATGCACGGGGCCTCTAGTACATTTATAAGGATGACCTGGGGTCAACAAGAAGTTAGAACTGAATTTGATATACCATGCTTAAGAAAGCAGGGAAATGTGTACTACATTTAAAAAAGATTTTCATCAAAAGGTGGTTAAGGTAAGTTTCATGATTTAAGTACACCACATCTGAAATATCTAAAATGGAGCTCATTCCCTCATAACCCTAGGTGACTGGTATTCCTATAAACATTCTGTTAACTTACTTCTTTATTAATGCTCCTATTATTTGTCTCAGTGTTACTGAAAGACTGCTTACTCATATGTTGCAAAGATGCTTTAGCACTTCTCTGTCTCTTCTACTACTCTGTCCTGCCTGTACCATCAGAGTCTGCTGTTAATCATAATTTGATTCTTCTAATCTCCACAATGCTGCATCTTCTAATCTCTGCCAGCCCTTTTGCAATCTATTACAGAGTTTCCTTTTCTTTTTTAATTCCTTCCTTTTGGTCACTGATTCCCATCTTTCTTGAGCTTGTATTGAGCTGCTTGGCTTTTATAATTTTCATTGACAGTGAGAGTCCAAATATATCCAGTGGGTATGTCTATATCAATATTTGGGTCTTCTCAGTTATTTTCCTGATTGTCAATATTTCCTTTTTTACTGTTAGAAATAGCTTCTTTGCTTTTTCTTTCCTTACTTCTTTAAAGATGAACAAGCTACTATAGTTCTAAAATCCTGGCATTGCTAGAAATCTGAACTCCACAAAACAAAAAGTGCTATGTACCTACTAATTTTACATAGGGTAGAACAGAGTACTTGCTTCAATTGATACTAATGATTTTAATTCACTGTTAATCTGTACTCTTGTGATTAAATAAGTTAATCAGTATAAAGTGTTATTATTTTGTACATTGGTGTTACTATTATTGTTACTATTATTAGGATCACTAATCTGAAAGATGGTCAAATTCCTATTTTTAGAATGGCTAAAGCACACAAAAAAATAAGTAAAACCATAAATTTTGTAAATATGTTAATTATCCTATATAATAAAAGGGTAATATGCAAATTGACCCTAACAGCAGAACGACTGGGAATGACTGGTCACTATGACACACACTGACCACCAGGGGGCAGACGCTCAATGCAGGAGCTGCCCCCAGGTGGTCAGTGCACTCCCACAGGGGGAGCTCTGTTCAGCCACAAGCCAGGCTGATGGCTGCCAGCACAGCGGTGGTGGTGGGAGCCTCTCCCACCTCAGCAGTGCTAAGGATGTCCGACTGCAGCTTAGGCCTGCTCCCCGCTGGCAAGTGGACATCCCCCGAGGGCTGCCGGGCTGCCAGAGTGATGTCTGACTGCCAGCTTAGGCCCAATGCCCTGGGGAGCAGGCCTAAGCCAGCAGTGGTCATCCCCTGAGGGGTCCCAGACTGTGAGAGGGCACAGGCCGGGCTGAGGGACCCCCCTGAGTGCACAAGTTTTTGTGCACTGGGTCTCTAGCTTTTTATAATAAGATAAAAGCCCTAGCTGGTGTGTCTCAGTGGATGGAGTGTCAGCCTGCACTGAAGAGACAGAGGAGTGTTAAAGCATCTCTGCAACATATGAGTAAACAGACTTTCAGTAACACTGAGACAAATAATAGGAGCATTAAAAAAGATGTTAACAGAATGTTTATAGGAATACCAGTCATCTAGAGTTATGAGGGTATGAGCTCCGTTTTCTGTAAATGGATTTCCTAGATATTTCATGAAACTTACCTTAACCACCTTTTGATGATAATCTTTTTTAAATGTAGTACACATTTCCCTGCTTTCTTAAGCATGGTATATCAAATTCAGTTCTAACTTCTTGTTGACTGAAGGGTCCCAGGTTCAGTTTCAGTCAAGGGCACATGCCCAGGCTGTGGGCTCAGGAGGCAGCTGGTCAGTGATTCTCTCTCATCACTGATGTTTCTATCTCTCTCTCTCTCCCTCTCCCTTCCTCTCTGAATCAATAAAAAGTATATATTAAAAAAAAAAAGATAAGCAAGTAAGCATTTATTGACCTAGTATTCAGGAAGTTCTCTCTTTGGTTACATAAAATCAGGGAGAGGAGAGGTTTTGCTTCCAGATTTTATATCAAAATAAGAACACTCCTAGAGGAGAAACTGCTTTCTTCAGTCATTCTTTCTTGAACACTCCTTCTTCCCCCAACTTCTCTACATGTTCCCACACTGATCCCACTGACTGCACAGTGTTACAACAGTCTGTGGATTTCTTTGTATCTTCCTACTAGATTGTATGCTTCCTGGAGGGCAAAGACTTATCCTCAGCTCTACACCCAACCCATTTTAGAGGTATAAAAATATTGGTTGAATAAATTAAGTGAAATTGTTCTTTTAATACATCTTACAGATTTATTTCTTTTTATCAGCAGAAAGATTATGATTCTTTAAATTGTAATTGTCACAGATTTTTTTAATAAAATAATTATGTTTTTAGTATTTAAAATAATATATGAGCATAGTGTCATCTTTTTTAGGAAACCTTACTGGGCACAGAGCAATCTGCTTAGAATAACAAATATGACCCCATAAAATTGATCTCTTTCAAAGTCTCATAGACTGAGCTACTTAAAGTGGAATGTAAGTTAATAAGTATAAAGTGTTATTATAGCTTGCAATTCATTCATTATAGCTTGCAATTATTAAATTTGTTTGTTTACATATTCCTGTATCTGGCTCTCTAATTAAAATGTAAATTTCACTTGTGTCTGTCTCACTCACTATTTTACACCCAACACCTAGTAGAGTACCTTGCATATAAGAGATTCTGAATATACTGTATTCCATCAATTCTAAGATACACATTGTTTTATTATACAACTCTCAAAAATCAGTATATATTTTATATTTTATGGCATCTTGGCATTCTATCATAGTTTAAAAATAGAAGTGTTCTTAGTAGTAAATAAAATAATGGTATGTATTATGATCAATGGCATGTTAGACTTTATGGGGCATGGTTACAGTGTTTTGGCCAGGTCCAAGCCTTGGACTAATGAAAGAACAGGGTCCTCTCATTGCCACGTGCAAGTCCCAGCTGGAGGGCAGGGCCCTCCCAGCGCAATTATAGCCAACAGCTATAGTTGTAAGCTTGAAGCTTGAACCTAAACACGTAGCCCCACGTGCCTTGTGCTAGAGTTCAGGTGCATGTAGTTGAGTAGGGTTGAAACTCACGAGAATGCTGTAAACAACGTGATCACGCCCCTACTTTGCCTCGTGGCATCTGCTATAAAATAAAGACACGGCTTGTGGGCGCTGGCGCTGTCTCCTCATCAGGGAGCAGCATCCCACCAAGACCCAGCTTTCATTCTCTTATCTGTCTTTCCTTAATCCTTTCACCCTCCCCCCCCCCCCCACTCAGTTTACCTTTGGCCGCAACAAGACTTTATGAAATAAGATATATTATTTAAATGGAAAAATGATGACGTTATATAACTATCTAAAAACAGTTAGAAGGTAAGTAAGAGGACAAAAGTAAACCAGATGAAAATAAGCTACTACTGCTAGTTTAAGGTTGCCAGATAAAATACAAGTCATCCAGTTAAATTAGAATTTCAGATAAACATCAAATAATTTTTTACTATAAATATGTTCCACAGAATATGTGGGATATACTAATACTAAAATTATTAACTGTTTATCTGAAATTCTAATTTAACTAGTGTCCTGTATTATTAATTACTAATTCTGGCAACACTACGTTGGTTAGAGATACAAAGTAGTTTTTCATTTTATAAACGCATTACATAAAGTATTGAGTCTTAGGTACTTACCTTCATATAGAAAGGAAACAGTCAAGTATTAATATGCTAGTGGCCTGGGGCACGGATTCGTGCACATTGAAAGGAAATTAATTAGAAGAAATATTTTAATATAGCTATTCACCCTTTCTCTACAATAGAAGTGTCAACCAAATTCACGATCGACAATGACAGATCGAAACACACGCATGCGACTGGTGCCAGCAAGAGCTTTATAAGTATCACGTGTGTGCAAGTCAACTTAGCCTTTTATATATATAGAATAAACTTGCTTACTTAGACCTACTTTCTGATTTAGCTAAACTTTTTCCAGCCCAGTGAAGCACCCCAACTTCTCTTTCAGGTAATTGTCAGCAACACAGCAGTAAATATCAACATGAAGCAGATTATTATTGTAGACTAGAGGCCTGGTGCACAAAATTTGTGCACTGGGCAGGGGGAGAGGGTCCCGCAGCCTGGCCTGTGCCTTCTTGCAGTCCAGGACCCCTCAGTGGACATCACTCTTGCAGTTCAGAAGACCCTCACTCCTTACTGCCTGCCTCCTCACTGCTCCTTAGCAGTGCTGTGGAGGCGGGAGAGGCTCCCGCCACTGCTGCTGCGCCCACCAGCTGTTAGCCTGGCTTCTAGCTGAACGGCGCTCCCTCTGTGGGAGCGCACTGACCACCAGGGGGCAGCTCCTGCATTGAGTGTCTGCCCCCTGGTAGTCAGTGCACATCATAGCGACTGGTTGGACAAATGGACATTTAGCCTTTTACATATATAGATTACGCAGGGAGAACAAAGGGTAAAATATTTAACTGCAGCAGTATTTGACTATATTCTGCGCAGTGAGAAAACCTGAAGTCATTTTCAAGGTCCACCATTTCTTACTTATTTTCAGTCAGGTCAAGTTCCTAAACTTTCTAAATCTCCGTTTTCTGGCTAATGAAAAGAAAACGGGGGTTCCACTGAGTCTCCTATTTACCTACCCCAGGACTTCTGCAAGGATCAAATGAGATGAGGCATGGGAAAATGCTTCACAGACATTTGGTGAAAGTGTGAAATGTTTGCACCTAACTATAAAGCAAGTGGTGTTCCTGGGCTGAAGAAACTGCAAGGAGGCTAGTTCTCACTAGGGAGAGGAAACCAGGCGTTGCTATGTGACGTCATTACCAAGCGCCCACAGTGACCGTTTCCGGGCAGGGCTGGGCTGTGGGACGCATTTATCGCCATGGGGTCTCGGCAGCATTGGCTGCTATTTGGTGAGCTGTCGCTCTGGGGTGGTGGCAGGGCCCTTGTCCCACTTGGGGGAAGCCAAGTGTTGCTTTGTGGGCGCCAGGTCCGCAGAGCTGTTTCTCTGTTAGTGGCTAGTGTGCATCATGGCAGCTCCTGCGTTGAGCGTCTTCCCCCTGGAGGTCAGTGCGCGTTATAGTGATCAAACGGTCGGACACTTAGCATATTAGCCTTTTAAATATATAGATATTATATGTTATGGAATAAATTTTTGTAATTAGAGAAAAAAGAATTCTACACTTGTTTCAGTATTATCCTAGCAATTTAAAAATCCTCATCAAAGTCCAGAATATCCTTGAAATTTACAACCTGATCTATTTTCTTACCTCAGCGTAAGCTTTGGCCCATGTACTTGCCAGATGATGTAAATCTACTTCACCTGATTTCACAGCTTCCAGCGATGCTTCAGCCTCTCTATCATAATCTCTGAGGGATTCTCCTTCTATAAACTGGCTCAGAGCTTCTTTTAAGTCTATATCAGGGTCAAGAAATGCTATCATCAGCAAAATCCAGACAAAAACAGGAAACATTTTACCTAAGCATTCCAATGTCAAATTTTATTTTATCAAGTACAATGTCTAAATAAAATAAAATAAATGTAGGGGATCATTTATCTACTTCACAACCATTTTTCTTTTTTAAAAATATCTTTATTATTGAAAGTACTACAGGCCCAGGGCGCAGGCTGCTAGTAGCTCACACCACCGCGCCCTGCCCTGCCCCACCCCACCTGCCAAGAGAACCACTGCTCATGGGCGAGGGGAGGGGAGGAGGGACCGAGAGGTGCTCAATGCACCTCCTGGTGGTTGTTATGGTGTTACGACATTACGGCCATGGGCCTTTTATAATATAGATTACATGTCCCCTTTTTTCCCCCATCGATCCCCGCCAACCCCCTCCCCCCCCTCAGGCCCTCACCACCCCACTGTCTACGTCCCTGGGTTATGCATATATACATACAAGGTCTTTGCACAACCATTTTTCTTTACTATTACAGGTTACTACATGGACAATGGTCAAAATTCTTGACTCATGTATAACCTTGATACTAATTTGAAATGTTAATTTCTTAAGCCTGATGTTTCAGTTTGAAACTGAGTTGGTAAAATCACATACAGAAAAACTTCTACAGATTTCAAGGGTTTGAAGGTTGCTGTACTTATATGAAAAAATTTCCTATATATGCACTGTTACATTCTTTGAATTTGAAGAAATTAAATAATTAGTGTATTAAAACTGATGTAGTTCAGATGCTGTATAAATCCAATTTTAGAGACAATACTTAAAAAACAGATATAATGGAAAGAGCACTGGGATATAAGTTAGTATGCCTGTGTTCTGTCCACCACGTTACATTAGACCAGTGGCATGCATTATTAGAATGCCCTAGAGGGCTTACTGAAGTAGCTTGCTGCATGCTACCCCCAGAGTTTCTGATTCAGCAAGAATGGGGTGGGGCTCAAGAATATGCAATTCTAACAAGTTTCCAGGTGATGCTACTGCTCCTGATCGGGGAACAACTTTTGAGAACCACTGCCGTAGGCAAATATTTTAACCTTTTTATTTGCAGATTTCCTTACCTGTACAATGAAATAGTGCTAGAAAGTTTTCAGGTTCCCTAACTCTAACTTTCTATGATCCAACACATTCTCAATTAAATTTTTTTCTTCATCTGTGAGGTAGAACACAGGCTTTTAAAATGGTTTAATACAGATGACTTCATGGAATTAATTTAGGCAAGCAAAAATTATTCAACGATTTATATTCCTTCTCTTCCATGACATCTCAGGAACTGAGAACCAGATCATTAAAGGGGCAATGCATTTAGCAATATAATTCTATAATAACTGACAGCTGAAGTGCCTTATGAATTCATCCAACTAAGAGGTTAAAAGTTCTATTCCAGACTTGGTAACTAATTTTTCATTATATAATTTAATTTTTATACTAACCTGCCTTATCAACAACTACAAGTTATAGGAAAAAGCACTAAATAAAACAAAGGTCTGGGGAATCTTTTTATTCTTAAAAGCAGTTAACCACTTTATATTTTATGGTTCTTTCCAATGCTTCTTAGTTTTATGCTTTCTAATATGAAACTTTTAATGTCAGAGACTCTAGATAAACAACAAAATAGTATTAAAAAATCAGTCCTCACCTTTTTCTATAAAGCATGGCAAGCTGTGCAGCAGCATCAGGCGCCCATGTAAGTAACTGACATTCTCTTGAACAGGAAATTTGAGGGGCACCCTCAGTTCTAAGCACTGACTTCCTATTTTGAATTTATACACAAATTCCCTCTCTCTGCTACAGAATCTTTCTCTGTTTTTCTTCATCTTCTTTGGCAGGATATCTGTAGAACTAACAAAAAAGCAGCACGTTATAAGTTCATAAAAACATGCTATACCACATTGTCGCTCTACCACTTCTAAGAAAATGTTCCACTACTCAGAGATTTTATTTGTGTGACTCGAAGCCAATTATTCTAGTTTTTCCTACTTTTATCCTTGTGTTTTCATCTTTGTGGTGAAAATATAGTGCACCTTTTAAAAAGGAGGACAGTTTCTTTTAAGCTTTATTTAAGGAAAAATATGCCCATAGAGAACTTTGCATTCCTAGGCAGGATTCTCAAGAACAACAACAACAAAAAGAACAGGGAGAAAAGAGCAGAGAGGAGTCTGGGATAGTAGAATTGATGGAACAGTTGGTGAATACAAAATCAAAGAAACAGCACAGCCGGCTTGGTTCAGTGGTGGAGCGTCGACCTATGAACCAGGGGGTCAGTTAGATTCCCGGTCAAGGCACATGCCCAGGTTCCGGCCCCATCCTCCTGTGGGGCTTGCAGGAGGCAACCAACCAATGATTCTCTCTCATCATCGATGTTTCTATATCTCCCTCTCCCTTCCTCTCTGAAATCAATAAAAATATATTTTAAAAAATCAAAGAGACAGATCAGGGACCAAGAAGTGATCTTGGAGATCTTAGATGGTCTATGAGATCAGATTGGGGGTAGAGGGAAGGGAGATGGGTGTTGGAAAGATTTTCATGTGGGAAGAAGATATACAGAAAATAGAAAATAAAAAAGATCCCACAAGGCAAACTGGATGCTGTTCAAAAAGAAGAAAATCTAGTAAAACAGAGTAAGAATCAACATCCTGTAGAGGTTTGTCAGCCTCCTTCCTAGACGTACAGTCTCTAGGCTTTTCCTCACCACATCAGTTCTGACACTATTCTGGGACAAAACAGAATACGGCACAAATCACAGTAACCTTTCCAACAAGTAGATACCTTGCTGTCACCTGCTTAGAACACTTTTATAACATTCCATTAGCCTTGGGATAAAACTCAAACTCCTTAACCCAGTTACAGTGCCTCTGCTAATATCTCCAGGCTTCTTCCTCCCCAGCACCTGCTTCCCAAAGACACAAGTTTGCTGAATGCTCTTCCCAACCTTTCTGAATGCTTTTCCTTTACCTAGAACACTCGTACTGCTCTTCTTTCCTTGGCTAAATATTTTTAGTAAATAATAACCATTAGCTTTAGTTTCAATCGGTTCAACATTTAGACTTGTTTCGGCAGATGATTATTTAGTGCCCTCTCCCCACTTTTTCTTTTAAAAAAAAAAATAACGCAGGGGTGAAATAAGAAAAGGATTCCCGTGCAAACATGGGATGGGAGGGGGAGGGCAGGACCGAACTCCCGCCGTCCACAGCGGAGATTCTGAGGGCAGACTGCGGGGCCGCGCAGCTCCGGCCGACCGAGGGGGCACAGCCGCTCTATTAGGGGGTTTCATTCTGAAGGGGCATCCCTGCTCTCACCTCTGGACTCAGCTCCCCACGTTTCTAAGTCCGAAGGGTCCGCACTCCGGGGCCTGTCAAGAAGCCACGGCACCGGGAACGTCAGCGGACCCGCTGACTGGTATTTACAGCCAGCCAATCCGCTTCAGCCGATTCGCGCGCACCTGTCCCCTACCTGGCACCCCGTAGAAAATTCCCCGATCTAAGTGCCCCCGTGTTCCACCATGCACCAGTGTAGTCATTCAAAAACTGTGAGAAGGTGTATTTCTACCGCTATTGTGTATGTCAGAGTCCGCGCAAAAGCCACCGTCGTGGCGAAAGCGTAGCAGCCCAGCACCAACTCGGCTCCGGCGGACCGGAAGCGGAAGGGCCCGGGCAGGAGAAGGGGTGAGCACTCCGCTCAGGACGCCTGCGCTTGCGCAAGGATGGCCGGCGGTCATTGGAGGACTGGTGGCGGGGGGCGGCGAGCTCGGGTCCGGATTTGGGCGGGAATTGAAACCGCCTCTGCTGCCCGAAAGCGCTTGATAGCTGCAAGTATCCAGCCTGGAAGGGAGCCATGGTGCGGCCTGTGAGGTGAGGGTTCGGGACGTCCGGCGGGGATGGGGAGAAAGAGCAGGAAGACCCTGTAGACCCGAGGGCCCAGTAGAACGGAGGTAGCGACGGTGGATGGGATTGACAGTTACTGGAAAACTCCCCAGCCTCCCTGAGGGCACCGCCCCCTCTATCCCCCCACCCCCCATTCCTCAGAAGTACCCTCTCAGTTTCCGTCTCCTTGCCTCCCCGCGTAGCTGCTGCCCTTTTTTTTTACCCACCCCATTCAAGTAAGACCTTGTTGTGGTAGCATCAGATCAGCGCTTTGCATCTCACCGAGCTCCTGCTTATTTCATTTGTTCTTCACTGTCGTTGTTTGGTAACCCTGTTTCATCGGTTTAAACTAGGCGCAAAAGCCAATGAACCCAAGTCACAAAGCTAGAGAGCGGCAGGATAATCCTCACACCTCACGCACCCGGCTCCAGATCCTCTGTGCTTTCCCTTGTATAGTATTTGAAACGATTCCTCTCCTTACCAGGTGAGGGCTAGGGTCAGCCATTCATTAAGTAAAGCTACGGAATATATTTACCTCTATGCATAACTGTACTAGGTGCAGGAGGTGACATTCAAGGGGCGAGGTTAGGGGGCCAGAAATCAACAGGGATAGGTGAGAAAGAGTGAGGAGGAAAGCCTTAATTGCAATAGGGTAACTAGGCTGTGCCTCCCCGAGGAGATGTTAGAAGAACTGAGGCCTGGATGCAAGAAGGATGTAGCCAGTGAAAATCCGGGGCAAGCCAGGGAGCAGAGCCCAGGCCCTGAGCTTGGCCCGTGTGAGGGACAGAAGGAAGGAAGGCCACGAAAGCGCTAGTATCCCCAGCAGTGGGGAGAATAGTCGGGGTTCGGTCAGAGAACGAGGCAGGGACCAGAGCAGGCAGGCCCCGTAGGCTTTCGAAAGGAGTGTGGACTGTATTTTCCGTGCAGTGGGAAGCCAACAGTTTTAAGGAGAGGAGAGAAATCTAATGTTGGCTCTCCACAGTTGGCTGGTGGAGAATGAATGGGAGACCAGGTAACCAGAAGGGGAGCAGGAGGACCAGTTAGGAGGCTAGCGTAGCATTGAATACTGGTTTGGGTTAGGGTGTTATTATCCGTGGACAGGGACTGGGACAGATGCATTTGGGATGTATTCTGGAGGTACTGTTGCCAAAACTTGCTGAGGAAGTTGATGGGGAGGTAAGGGAAAAAGAATCATGGATGACTTTACAATATTTTTGGTCTGAACTACTGAATATCTTTGTGCTACTGAGGTGGGGAAGACTAAGAAAAGGAACAGGGTCAGGAAGTGTGGGGCTCAGGGGTTCTGTTTTGGCCCGGCCAGTGTGGCTCGGTGGGTGAGCATTGACCTATGAACCAGGAGGTCATGGTTCGATTCCCAGTTGGCGTTTATGCCCAGATTGTGAGCTGGATCCCCAGTGTGGGGCATGCAGGAGGCATCCGATTGATGATTCTCTCTCATTGATGTTTCTATCTCTCCCCCTTCCTCTCTGAAATCAATAGAAATATATATTTTTTAGAAAGAGTACTGTTTTCAACATGTTAAGTTTAACATCCAAGTAACAAAGATTTGCGGACTCCTTCAGGTCCCTGGGATGTTCCCAGGAGCTCCATGAGGTTAAAACTATTTTCATAATCACACTAAGCCATTACTTGCTGTTTTTTATTGCTCTGTCATTTGCACTGCCAATGGTGGTCAAAGGGCTGGTGCCTTAGCACAAATCAAGGCAATGGCACCAAACTGTGGGAGTAGTCATTGTATTCCTTACTGCTACACACTCAGAGTAAAAAATAAATAAAAAATAGAAAATGCCAGTTTCAATGAAGAGTGTGTTTGATGACGCAATAAGAATTACATCATTACTAGAGGCCCGGTGCACAGATTTGTGCACCGGTGGGGGGGTCCCTCGGCATGGCCTGCGGGGATCGGTCCGTGGCAAGTGGCTGGGGAGGAGCCCGAGCCTGGTGCTGCGCCACTCCCGCTCATCCCGGCCCAGCTGCACCTGCCGCAGGCTCGCGCCCAGTCAGTCCCAATCCAGAGAGACTCACACCACCGCAGTGGTGCTCGCCAGTGTAGCAGCGCTCCCACTGTGGGAGCTCACTGACCACCAGGGGGCAGCTCCTGTGTTGAATGTCTGTCCCCTGGTGGTCAGTGTGCATCATAGCAACCGGGTGGATGGTCGAACGGTCAACCAGTTGCTTAGGCTTTTATATATATAGGTGGCTCAACCGTTGAGCATACTTTTTAAAAATATTTTTTTATTGATTTCAGAGAGGAAGGGAGAGGGAGAAAGAGATAGAAACATCCATAATGAGAGAGAATCATTGATTGGCTGTCTCCTACACACCCCACACTGGGAATCAAGCCCACAGCCTGGGCATATGCCCTGATTGAGAATCTAACTATAACCTCCTGGTTCATAGGTCTAAGCCCAACCACTGAGCCACACCAGTCAGGCTGAGCATACTTTTTTTTAAGTGTTGATTTTATTTTACTACTAGATGCCTGGTGCATGAAATTTGTGCACTGGCAGTCGGGGGGCTCCCTCAGCCTGACCTGTGCCCTCTCACAGTCCGGGATCTCTTGCTCCTTACTGCCCGCCTGCTTGCTGCTCCCTACCGCTCAGCTCGCTGCTCCTTAGTGCTGCCGCAGAGGCTCCAGCCACCGCCGCTGCACTTGCCAGCTGTGAGCTTGGCTTCTGGCTGAGCAGCGCTCCCCCTGTGGGAGCACACTAATGGTCCTACTTTGAGCATCTGCCCCCTGGTGGTCAGTTCATAGCGACCAGTCATTCCACTGTATGGTCAATTTGCATATTAGGGTTTTATTATATAGGATAGGATATTGAATGTGAACTGTAAATGAAAAATAAAATTTAAAAAAGAACCAAATAAAATTTTAGATATGAAAAATTTTTAATATATATATATATTTTTTTAATTCTTACCTGAGGATTTTTTAAAAATTGATTTTTAGAGAAACATCCATGTGACAGAGAAATACCAGTAGGCTGCCTCTGAACCTGCTGACCCACCAGGATCTAACCTAAACCTAAGTATGTGCCCTAACCTAGAATCCAACAGGAAATCCTTTGGTGTACAGGTTGAGACTCCAACCAATTGAGCCACCTGGCCAGGGCAGATCTGAAAAAAAATTTTTAATGTGCCTCCTGTCCCTGGTCGGTGTGGATCAGTAGTTAGAGTGTCCTTCCACGCACCAAAAGGGTCATGGGATTGATTCCAGGTGGGGGCACATACACAGGTTGTGGGTTCCATCCCTGTTGGTTTGCTTGGGCAACTGATTGATGTTTCTTTTTCTCTTTCCCTCTCCCTTCCTCTCTCTCTAGAATCAATGAAAAAAAAACATATCCTTAGAGGAGGACTTAAAAAGAAAAAAAATGCTGCTTTGGTTCAGTGGATAGTACTTCTGCAGGCGAACTGAAGGGTACCGGGTTGGATTCTGATCAAGGGCACGTACCTGGGTTACAGGCTCAATCTGGGGCCCTGGTGGGGGATTCAGCAAGAAGCAATCAATTGATGTCTCTCACATTAGTTTCTGTCTTTCTCCCTCCCTTCTACTCTGTAAAAAAAAAAAAATCATTGCAAAAATGTCCTCAGGTGAGGATTAACCAAAACAAACAAACAAACAAACAAACACCCATCCCCAGTGTGATTACCCCAGTGTGATTACCCCAGTGTGATTATTGAAGGAGCATATGAAGTTTTTGTTGAATGAATGGGAAGGGATGGGACTTCACTTTCTAACTGTTTTAGCAACTCTCCAAGCCAGAGGGTTTATTTTTTTAATTTTTATTGATTATTTTAGAGAGAGGAAGGGAGCGAGAGAAACACCAGTGTGTTGTTCCACTTATTATGCTCTCTTTGGTTTCTTCTTGTCTGTGCCCTGACCAGTATCCAACCTGCAACCTTGCTGTATCAGGAGGAGGTTCTAACCCACTGTGCTGCGGGCTGCCTGTCAGGGCCCCTCAACAAAACCCCTCTGGCTGCCCTGGCCCCTGCTATGGGTCGGAGCTCCTCTGCCACAGCAAAGGTTTGGGTTGCATTCTGTCAGGGCACCTACTTAGGTTTCGGGTTTGATCCCTAGTTGGGGCTGACTGCTGCTCGGGAAGTGACCAAGAACTGTTGAGGTCCGTGTGCTCTAGTCATTCAGCAGGGAGCTGGGGTTCCATTGCCGACATGGCCGACTCTGATCCCCACTACCCCCGGTCGTCCATCGAGGATGACTTCAACTATGGCAGTTGTGTGGCCTCCGCCAGCCTACACATCCGCATGGGAAGGTCGCTTTCTCCGCGACTCGCCAGGCCTGGCTGCTGAGCAGTCACCCCAGGAGGCGGATTTCCGGGTTCCCAGGGAGAACACCCTCTGCACCGGACTCCCAGGGAAAGCGGGGTCCCGGAGGGAAAGCACTTTGCTCCGCCTCCCCTTGGGGCTCCCGGGCCAGAGCGCCTGTCCTGTGCAGGGCTTGGAGGGGAGAGCCGCCCCAGGGAGGCCTCCTAGCTGGGTGCTGAGAAAACGAAACTGGAGCCCTTCCTCCTTGAACCCTGTTGTCTTCAGTGTAGAAAGGGGACAGATGAAAGCCTCAGCAGCCATGCTGGGGGCATCTTTCAATGAAGATGTGTGTTTTTTTTCGGTGAAAATAAGTTTATTGTGTAATCAGTATTGTGATTTATTGTGTAATCGTTGTGATTACACAATAACCTTCATTGAGTTATCTGCTGGGATGTTTGTACTTTAGGGCATGTGAACACATTTTATTTTATTTGACGCAGCCTCATGTCCCCCTGCCTCGAGTGGCACGCAGCCACACCCACCCGTTCCTGCAGGTTATTACCCATGAGGGTGCCTGGCTAATTTGCATATTCCCCTATTATTATGCAGGATTATTCAATCTCAGAATTTCTATATTCAGCTCTCAAATTCTTTAATTCTAAAGAGTAGGAGAGTAACAAGAATATTCTTCATTTTAACATTCTGTATGAAGAAATTAGAAGTACGCGAAGAACACTTCTACAGTTGTCTTAAGGAAAACCACTTGTAAGATTGAGTTGTGAGCTGAATTAGTCTCTTTTTCATAGAAAACTGTTTTTACTTAAAAGAGCAACTGACATACTAGGTCATTCACACTTGGGAATTTGGCAGAGGACCATTTCATTTAGTGCCTAGAGGAAGGAAATTATTTTTTTCACATTTGTGTAAATGAAAAATTTCTGTGTTGGTTATAGGAATAAGAAGCCAGTCAATTACTCACAGTTTGAGAACTCCGAAAGCGATGGTATGTAGAGATTCTTATTTTGTTTAAAGTTTTGGAAATTTATTTCCTCAGAAATATATTGCATATGAGGTAGGTCTGGAAAAGTAATTTTCTAAGCATGTGGGATAATTATGCTGATAATTACATTGATGAGAATTATATAGGTAAGTGATAAATGAGAGGGCCAGGTAAAGTAGTTCTTTAGGTCAAAACTACTGCAAGTGCCTGTTTCTCAAAGTGAGGTTTGACTCTTCACTTTGGAGGAGAGACTGCTTTTTTTTTTTTTCACTGCATTTTTGTTGTTGTTGTTGTTTTTTGACACAAATGGGTTACAGAATATGAAGGGAAATTCCCATTAATTGTACAATAAAACAAGACCTTGAAGAAAGGTTAGGCTTAAGCTATACCCTGTTTATTTATCTCTCCTATTAAGGGAATTTTAGTCAAAACACAGACACAGACAACAGTGAACAGTGTGGTGATAGCCAGAGGGGAAGAGGGGTGGGGGCTAGGTGGAAGTGGGTAAAGTGGGGGGAAATGGGGACGGGAAGAAACTGCTTGGGGCAATGGGCACATGATGCAGTGTGCAGGTGATGTTTTATTGAGCTATCCATTTAAAACCTGTATGATTTTGTGAACCAGTGTCATCCCAATAAATTTAATTAATAAAAAGTGTTTGATAAATATGGGGTTAGACTACATTATACTTTGAAGCAGGTTTTGTATTTCTCAGACCATAAGAGATTTTTGTGAATCAAATACTTAGTTACTCTGAGGTTTGAAGGAATCTGTGTTTTGGGGTTTGTTTTTTTTGTCTTGGGCATAGCCTTAAGTAGGTCTAAGACTTAGGAGAAAATAATATAGAATAATACTAGAGGCCGGTGCACGAAATTGGTGCACGGGTAGGGCCCCTAGGCCTGGCCGGCGATCAGGGCTGATTGGGGCCTTTCAGCTGCCGGCCGGGGCCTCCCTTCCCCAGCTGCTGGCTGCCAGCCAAGGCCTTCCTTCATTCCGCACCGCCCTCTGGTGGTCAGCGCACATCATAGGGAGCGATCAGTCTCCCAGTTGAACTCCTGAGGGGATACTTTGCATGTTATCCTTTTATATCTATAATATAAAAGCCAAGTGACCAGAATGGCGGAACAACCAGTTGCTATGATGCACACTGTGGCAGCCAACCGGCCTGATGGGGGTCCCAATCAGTCCCCCTGCAACCTCCCACGGCCCCTCTCCCTGGCCAGCCCTGTCCCGATCGGCCCCCATCGGGCGGGCCAGCTGGACCTCACCTGTGCAGGAATTCGTGCACAAAGCCTCTAGTATATAGATAATTTGTAGCTTTTTATCACTCTCATCTATCTCACACGAAATATTTGTAAATTGCTGGTTGTGTTCCAAACATTATGGGGTAGGTGTGGGGGCAAGTCACAAGTTATTATATTCCTGCATGAGGAAGCATAATACATATAGCATCTAATCTAATAATAGACAAACATGGTAATTGACCGTACCTTCGCTATGCCTCCCATTGGCTAATCAGTGCGATATGCAAATTAACCGCCAACAAAGATGGCGGCTAATTTGCATACTGCAGGCAGGGCGGGCCAGTGCGAGCCACCATCCGGGCCCCCATGTGTCGCCTAAGCCCCGCCCCCAGCTGGGAGCCCCGTGTGCAGCCCGGGCGGGCGGGACCCCGTCTGCGGCCCTGGGCGGAGGGGCTTGGCAGCGTGATCGGCCCAAGGAAACCCTATTCTTGCAGGAATCCTCCTGAAACGGGCTTCTAGTATATTAATAAATACTAAGGTATATTATTAAGACTACATGTACCCTGAAAGTATGCATGCATGTGTCATGTGTAAGTTTAAAAGCTACAGCAGCAGTTTTATGTTGAGTACAACAGAGATATACCAGCTTTTTAGTGAATTGGTTTTTGATAGATTGACATTTTTGATAGATTGATAAAGTTTACTAAAACAAAATTAAACAGGAGTGAGAATAAAGACAAATAATATGCCAACAATATTTTTTAAATTGTAGAAATTAAATAATTTGCTTAACCTTATAATTTGAACACACACTATAATGAATTTCAACTGCTAAGAAAATAATTTTATTTATTTCTTACTTAGAAAAAGCAATTTTATATATTCTTTTATTTTTAATTCACACATAGTAGATGATGATGATTTTGTTTCTGCAACTGGACCTTTAAATAAGAAATCCAGAACACCAAACGAATTAAAACTAGAAAAACCAAAACCCAAATTGAAGAATCTCCAGAAAGAAGACATCCCATTACAAGAGAAAACTCCTAAAAAAAGGTGAGAGGTAAGACATGCAGTAAATATACAACTTTAATTTAAAAGAGAAACAAATGAAAAAAAATAAAATAAAAGGGAAACAAATGAGATAAGCCAGTCAGAGAAAGATAAATATCACATGATCTCACTCATTTGTGGAATATAATGAACAACATAAACTGATGAACAAACATAGAATCACAGACATAGAAGCATCAAACAGACTGTCCAACCTATGAGGGAAGGCGGGGGTGAGGGGGTAAGAGATCAACCAAAGGACTTGTATGCGTGCACATGAGCATAACCAATGGACACAGACAGTAGGAGGGTGAGGACATGTGCTGGGGGTGGGAGCAGCTGGGAAGAGATCAATGGGGGAGAAAGGAGACTCATGTAATATTTAAACAATAAAGAATTTAAATTTAAAAAAAAAGAGAGAGCCCTGACCGGTTTGGCTCAGTGGACAGAGCGTCGGCCTGCGGACTAGAGGGTCCCAGGTTTGATTCCGGTCAAGGGCATGTACCCTGGTTGCGGGCACATCCCCAGTGGGGGATGTGCAGGAGGCAGCTGATTGATGTTTCTCTCTCATCGCTGTTTCTAGCTCTCTATCCCTCTCCCTTTCTCTCTGTGAAAAATCAATAAAATATATTTTTTTAAAAAAAGAGAGAGAGAAACAGATTCAAACTCTTGGTTTAAACGAGAGCTTGAGCAGTCATAGGTATGATTTTATTTAGTGCCTGTAGGAGAACAGGGTTGTATTATTAATCCCCATCTGGCTTTCTGACTTAAAAAAGAAATTCACAGCCCTGACTCGGTGACTTATTTGGTCATCCCATACACCAAAAGGTTGCAGGTTCAAGTCCCAGTTCCCCATCAGGGGACATACCTAGTTTGTGGGTTTGATCCCAGGTCAGGGCACATAAGGGAGGCAACCAATTAATGTTTCCCATTCACATCAATGTTTCTTTCTCTTTCTCTCTCTCTCTCTCTCTCTCTCTCTCTCTCTCTCTCTCAAAATCAATAAAGCATATCCTCAGGTGAGGATTTTAAAAATACTTTTTAAAAAGAAATTCACAAGTATGTAAGCAAATATCCATTTAATTATTAAGGTAATCATACAAAGTTTGGTGGTTATAGTTTACTTTTATAGGACCTTGTACCTGTCTCTGAAGTCTTCAAGTTTTACAAGACTACTTTGTTAAAAATTATATTTGTAAGGACAGTTTTATAAAATTTAAAAACAGTTTTCAGCAGATAAAAGTTATTTTTTCTTTATATTGTTAAGACTTGTTCAGCAGTGAGAAAATCCTACAGTTTCTGTAGTATTTCTGAATTCCATTAGTTAGTACTGAGAGAGTTAGGGAAGTCCTGAGGGGCTCAAAACATGTTGTATGGAGAGTAGAAGGCCAGAAGAGGAATATTAACACATGAAAAATGGGGCATGTGATGGTTTATTGCTACAAGTATGAGAAAAGTTAATTATCAAAGAGAAATGTAGCCCATGTCATTCTCTTTATCTTTTTCTCTTATTTTTGTTTTGTTCCTATTTTTGAGCTTCTTGGACTACATTTTAAATATAGTGAAAAAAGCAACCCACAAATGGGAGACAAGATCATATAATTGATGAGGGTCTTGTATCCAGAATATTTAAAGAACTCTTACAACTCAACAATAAAAACACTAATAATACAGTTTAAAAAGTGGGCAAAAGATTTGAGTAGACATTTTTCAAAAAAAAGATACAAAAATGACTAATAAGCACATGAAAAGATGTTTGCTCACCATCCTTAGTCATCAGGGAAATGCAAATCAAAACGACAGTGAGATTATACTTCACACCCACTAGAATGGCCATAATAAAAAAGACGGATAACATGTTAAGGAGGATGCAGAGAAATTAGAACTCTCATACATTGCTGCTGGGAATATAAAATGGTACACCTACATTGGAAGACAGAGTAACAGTTTCTCAAAATGTTAAACACAGAGTTATTACATGACCCAGTATAAGCATATACCCAAGAGAAATGAAAACCTATGACTACACAGAAACCTGTACCTGAATGTAGCAGCATTATTCAGAATAGCCAAAAAAAAATTAGAAGCAATCCAAATGTTTATTAACTGATGAAAAGATGATGTGGTATATTGGTACAGTGGAATACTATATTTAGCAACAACAACAAAAATGAAGTACTGATATACTGTATACTGTAGCATGGATGAACCTTGAAAACATTATGCTGATGAAAAGAAACCAGGTACAAAAGGCCACATATTTTATGATTCCATTAATACACAGTGTGCAGAATAGACAAGTCCAGAAGAACAGAAAGTAGATTAGTGGTTGCCAGATGCTGGGTAGAGGTAAATGGGAAATAAATGCTAATGTATACAGGGTTTTTTTGGGGGGGGTGATAAAAAAGTTGTGATGGTTTCACAACTGTAAATACACTAAAAACTGCTGAATTGTACACTTTAAAAGGATGAATTTTATGCTATGTGAATTACATGTCAATAAAGTTGCTATTTAAAAAAATAATAAATCCTTCAAGATACACTCCAGATTTTCCTCCTTCATGCAATCTTTCCCTATCTGTTTTTGATTTCTCTTCCTTTTACACACCATAGCACTTTTCACCATCTTGAATAGGAGACATAATAATCTGCTTATGTGGGATAATTTATAAGTATGTCTTATTTCCCCACCCTCATTAATTGCAGACTCCTTGATGGTACAGCAAACCCTTGATTTTTCAGACCTCGATTTAACAACAAAATTTCTGATCTGTATATGTCATATGTGCAAATGAACACTTTGTTTTAAAATGCTTTTAACCAAGATTTGCTCATAATTAAAATAACAGGTTAATTTTTGTTATTAATTCACTGTTATTTTTAACAAATTTTAGCGAATAGGCCATATGTTGGACAAAACTGTAGTAATTTCACTGACATAAATAAATACTACATATTTACAACTATAGTCTACACTAGAGGCCCAGTGCATGAATTCATGCACGGGTGGGGTCTTGCCGGTCTACCCCAATTGGGGCCGATGGGGCTGGACCAGCCAGGGGGAGGGGCCGCAGTCAGTTGGCCGGCCTTGCCCCCTGGTCGAACTCTGGGTTGAGCTCCCGGTCGAGGGGACAATTTGCATATTAGCCTTTTATTATATAGGATATTTAAATCTAAGAGTCACCACTTGTAAACAGTGTTCGGGGCACGATTAGCATGTGATCACATGGTATTTCTCGAGGTAATTGGTTCTATTGTCGCAGGGTGTGACTTTCTACAGCAGTTTTAATGTGTGCAGGCTGACGTTCCCATATGTGCTAAGCTGCACCCCAGCCATGTACATTTTTTTACTTGCATGACTGGTGAGTGCACACATTTACTAGACCTATCCAGTACAAACTTAGTGAACGTACAAAATACTTTTCTGTGAAATTAAACTTTTCATACATTCTTAATTTTAATTACACAAGCATGTCTACCTTAGTAAAAACAGGTAAACTAATTTGTCAATTTTTAACATACCCATGCAGAAAATCTACTTTATTGTATAACGGACTTTCAGCTTTAATGGACACCCCCTCTCCCGAATTAGTCCGTTATATCGAGGTTTTACTGTACTTTTGTATCCTATCTAGTGCAGTACCTCATACACAGTAAGTACTTGGTGAAATATTTGTTAAAGTCTACATTGGGAGGAAGAAATTAAATATGTTTACATTAAATATAAGACCTAAAAGAACTGTCTAAGGAGGTGTGGGTGAGGTCATGGAAGATTTTTAAGTGGAAATTATATTTGAGCCAAGTCTTTATTCTGTGTTGAGCAGGTGCTTCCCACCTGAGTGGAACTAGTAGAAAGGACAGACAGTAAAAGGAAACAGTAAGTGTAACAGCACATGCTGCTCCTATTTCAAATCTCTTCTGATAGTTATAAAATGACATTGCGACATTTTAGAAGTCATCCTTAGAGATCGATTATGATCGTGATTGTTTAAAAACATTTTTGTAAGGTTAGCCACTCTTAAATAGTAATTCAGGAAAATCAAATTTTTCTGTTTGAGATCAATAATTTTAAAAACATTATTATTTGTGTGTCTACTCTAGGATGGCTTTAGATGACAAACTCTACCAGAGAGACTTACAAGTTGCACTGGCATTATCAGCGAAGGAACTTCCAATAGTCACCATTGATGTGGAGGGGTCTCAAGGTGAAAGTAACTTTATTTTCTATATATTTATTTCCATAAGGTTCTTATTGCTTTGTAATCATTTCTCTTTGAATGAGCCTTCACAGAGAAAAGAATAAATTTCAATACTTTGGACTATAAATAGTGCAATTTGCAGAGGGTATAATTGGGTTCAATTGTTTATTCTGTTGCATAAATCTCATAATACTAGTACATACCTCTCTGCTTAACACCCAAAGTAAACTCGACAACATGGACTATGCACTCAGATGTTCAAATTACATCTTTGTATACAGCGAAAATTTCTTTTTTTGATCAAATGAATTGATCTATACAATCCTAACAATCTACCTCCTTTCTCTCAAAATTCAAACTAGTTAAACATGACCTAATGATGGTAATTGTTATTATTTACAGAGGTTAACAGTATTAGTTTAGCAAGCTCAGTAGACTTAAAGGATCTATGATTTCTGGATTTCTCTGGAGTTTTTCTTTGATTTTTCTGGCCACTGCAGCAGGTGGCAATATTGATATTCTAAGAGGCAGAAATCATTATTGCTGGATGAGACATTCAAACTTTTAAAGTAATTTTGGATTGCCCTGCTTGGTTTGGCTCAGTGGATAGAGCATCAGCCTGCAGACCAAGGGGTCCCGGGTTTGATCCAGTCAAGGGCACATGCCCTGGTTGCAGGCTTGATTCCCAGTAGGGAGCGTGCAGGAGGCAGCCAATCAGTGATTCTCTCTCATCATTGATATTTCTCTCTCTCCCTTCCTCTCTGAAATCAATAAAAATATATTTTAAAAGATGATTTTGGATTAAATATTTTTGGCTTAACTTCCTTTATGTTGGAGGATATTTTTAGCCTATTAGTAGGGGTATAGGTTTTTAATCACTATTGTTTTCTATTTGAAAATAAATGAGACAGTGTTGATTAGAGGGCCTTTTAGTAATCAGGAATCAAAGAAACTTAAAACATTAATTGTCATATATCTAAAATTGAGAAAGTGAAATTCATCTCTGTATAGCAGGTATTCCTTAGAAGTACCACTTCTCATAGAATAACATACTTTATAGCACTGCAGTTTAACAGCACCAATTATCATGACTTAAAGTTCTCTTAAAATACTTTAGATCATTTTAAAGTTATTATAATGATTAAAGAGTCTTTTGCTAGTGAAAACATGGATATGCCTACACAGAAATAATAGTTAATATAGTTAATATTTATTGACTGTTTCCTATGTACTGGGCATTACAACAAGCAATTTTCATATGTGATTGACATTTAATCCCATACAATAACCTCATTTAATTCCCACACTATTTAAAAAATTTTTTTTAATCCTCACCTGAAGACACTCTCCATTGATTTTTAGAGAGAGTGGAAGAGAGAAGACAGAGAAAAACATCTATGTGAGAGAAACACATCGACTGGTTGCCTCCTGCATGGGCCCCGATTAGGGCCTAGGCCGGGGAGGACCCTGCAACCAGGTACATGCCCTTGACCGGAAACGAACCTGGTACCCTTTGGTCCACAGGCTGATGCTCTATCTACTGAGCCAAACCGGCCAGGGCAATTGCCACACTATTTTTATCTCCATATTATAGATGAGGAAATTAAGTCTTAGAGAGGATAAGCAACTTTCCCTTGGTCATATAGCCAGTTTAATTAGTAGAGCCTAACTTTGAACTTAAGTCTGATTAACTCTGATTAAGTCCCCAAACTCCTAACACTATGCCTGCCTCTCCAAGTAAAGTGCTAGTCTGAGTTTGGATCACTTATATGTATCTGGATGCTATTACATTTAGCACTAATCTTCCTACTTCTAGACATTGGTTGATTAAGGTACATCTGTTTTTTTCTTACCTGTTCCTTATATTTAGGCAGTGAAAAACATGACAATAGTGAAAGAGAAACAATGGATAAGTCTCCCCATATCTCCAATTGCAGTGTAGCCAGTGATTATTTAGGTAAGTTTTTTATAGTAATAATATTTGTTTATTACAACAATGCTATTTTTCTACCTTGTGTTTTAATTCCTGAAACTGTAGCTAGATCCAAGGTCTTTAATTTTGTCAAGGTTCTCTTCATCTCTCTCTGTTTCTTTCTGTTTTGGTTTTCTTCTCTCTTATGGTAGATCCAACTTCTTCCCTGGTGAAGGGTCAGGAGTACCTACTCATGGCTTCTAATCAACAGCAGTTGACCACTGAAGAAAGAGGCTGTATCTTCCCAGCTTCAGTTTGAAAATTCTTGGGGAGAGACTCTCATTTTGGGTTCTTGACTTATTCTTAAACCAGACTCTGTTGTCAGGAGACAGATGTGTTATAATTGGCCCAGATTGGGCTCTGTGGTGTATTACTAGAAACAGGGAAAGGATGAAGCTGGGCAAATTAGAACAACAGATGTAATTGGAGTCTATTCTCGCTTCTGTAAATATTGCCTGTCACAAAAAGTTTTCCATTGATTTTCATGCCTGCCTGAAGATTTGGATAAGATTACTGAGGAAGATGATGTTCATGGCGCTCAAGGGAGAAGAAAAGCAGCATCTAAAGCTGTGGTTCAGCAGAGGAAGATCCTTTTGGAAGGCAGTGATGGCGACAGTGCGAACGACTCCGAACCAGACTTTGCAACTGGTAAGTTACATCCTACCTCCAAATTCCATGGCAATTAGGTAAAATGCTCTAGAGACCATTAATGTATGTAAAGTGCTGTGCTAGATACAAACTTGAGGAACACACAGGACAGCTGAGTTCAGCTTTGGCATTTGGGGGAAGAGCTTCACCTGGAGATGACCTGTAAGCCATGCCTTAAAAACTGAGTAGCATGTAGGCAGACTAAAGAGGGAAAATAGCGTTTCTGACTGATAGGCATAAATAATGGGATAGACAAGTGCACGTACAAGAGTTCAGTGAGGCCTGCAGGGGAGAATGTCGTAGAAGAGGCTCGAGAGGCAGGCAGGCACTAAATTACAGACATCTCAGACCCATTCCAATAAGTGTAGACTTCTTTCTGTAAGTAATAGAAATTCATGAAATATTTTGGATAGAAGTGATATGAAATCTATATTTTATTATGACAGTTGTTTTCAGACTCATTCAGAAAGTAGGGTAAATGGGAAGGCATAGTAACCTTGATAGTACATCATGACATATTAACTAAAGATTAAAATGAATAATTCCATCAATTTATTCCAAATCAGATGCTGTGGTTTAATAGATTTTAACATGCTGTTGACAAACAATAACAGATTTGCTAATTAACAGTTATTCCACAAATATTTGAGTGCCTATTATGTGCACTATATTGTAGACATCAGAGATACAGCAGTGAAAAAAAACATCCCTTTAGGAGCTTAAATTTGAGGGGAACGGACAGTAATCAAATATGGTAAGTTCTTACTTAAAGTGAAATGATGTATAATGAAATCAATTTTACCATAGGCTAACTGATATAAACAAGAGTTAAGTTTCTGTAGCATCTCAACGTTGTAACAAAACGACCAAAACAATATTTGAGACTTGCTATACATAATGTGTCCAGTGCCATCATAGAAAAGCCATGAAGAAGAGAAAGACAGGTTAGAGCCCAGAAATCTGCCTTTTTAACCAATTCCTGCCCTTCTACATGACAGGTAATCCCAGAGCAGGTGGTCTATGGGTCTTACTTTGAGAACCACTAATATAAGTGGAGTGCCAAAAAGTAGGAGCCAGTGAAAGAAAATACCAGAGCATAGCAGAGCATGGACTAAATGCTTCCCAACTTAAGGTTACTTAATATAAAAACCCCAATATAATCAAAATACCTCCTTGGCAATTTCAACGTCTTTTCCAGGGATAATAATTGTAACACCTCCAGAATATTATCATCATTATTTGATGTATGCCTGTCAGAAAAAGCAGAAAACAATTCTGAAGTTATAACTTGCAAGACTGCTTAGCACACTAACAAAATTAATAAAGGACCAAAACGTTGGCTATGTTTGTAGAAGTGAAATCACTTGCTTTGCTTGTTGAGTTTTTGGAATTTGTGAGTTATGTTTCTAGTAGGTGATAGATATTTAAAAAGAATACCATTGTGTTATTTGCATTCCAACTTCAGATAATCTCTCTTGAACCATTTTATAATAGTAAGTTTTTTGGAAATCCTGATTTGAATAGTGACTTTAAAATTGCCCCTGGCCCTAGCCAGTGTTGCTTAGTGGTTAGAGCAGGGGTGGGCAAACTTTTTGACTCGAGGGCCACAATGGGTTCTTAAACTGGACCGGAGGGCCGGAACAAAAGCATGGATGGAGTGTTTGTGTGAACTAATATAAATTCAAAGTAAGCATCATTACATAAAAGGGTACGGTCTTTTTTTTGTTTAGTTTTATTCATTTCAAACGGGCCGTAGTTTGCCCACGGCTGGGTTAGAGTATTGGCCTGAGCACTGAATGGTTTGATTCCTGGTCAAGGGCACATACCAGGGTTGCAAGTTCCAGCCCTGACCCGGTTGGAGTGCGTGCAGGAGGCAACCAATCTATGTATCTCTCTCACATTGATGTTTCTTTTTCTCTTTCTCTCCTCCCCCTTCCACTCTCTCTAAAAATCAATGGAAAAATATCCTTGGGTTAGTATTAACAAAACAAAACAAAAAATTTTAAAAATAAAACTGCTCCTCTACTCTTAAAGGTAAATAGTTAAGGACTTGAATAGACATTTCTCTAAAGCAGGGGTTCTCAACCCTGTCTGCACAGTAGAATCACCTGGGAATCTTTTTAAAAAACTGATTTCTGGGCCTCATCCTCCGGAAATTCTGTTTCTTTGTTACTAATGTTGTGGCCCCACCCCGTAACAAAGAAACAGAATTTCCGGAGGATGAGGCCCAGAAATCAGGATTTTAAAAAGATTCCCAGGTGATTCTAATGTGCAGCCAAGGTTGAGAACCACTGCAAAGATTATACACAAATGGCCAAAAAGCATATGAAAAGAGGCTTAATGTTACTAATCAGTAGCGATATTTCAGTATTATGTGCACTGTATTGTAGATATAAACAAATCAAAACCACAATGAGATTTCACATCACAACTTATTAGGACAGTGATGGCAAACCTTTTGAGCTCGGTGTGTCAGCATTTTGAAAAACCCTAACTTAACTCGGGTGCCTTGTCACATATAGAAATTTTTTGATATTTGCAACCATAGTAAAACAAAGATTTATATTTTTGATATTTATTTTACATATTTAAATGCCATTTAACAAAGAAAAATCAACCAAAAAAATGAGTTCGCGTGTCACCTCTGACACGCGTGTTATAGGTTCACCATCACTGTATTAGGATATTAAAAAACAGAGAAGAGCAAGTGTTGGTGAGGGTGTGGAGAAATTAGAATCCTGTGCACTGTTGGTGGAAATGTAAAATGAAGCAACCACTATGGAAAACAGTATAGCAGTTACTCAAAAAATAGTAAATAGAACTGCCAGCCCTAGCTGGTGTTTCTCAGTGGTTAGAGCAAACGGCCTGTGCCGATGGGTCTTGGATGTGATTCCTGGTCAAGGGCACATACCTGAGTTGCAGGTTCAATCACCAGCCCCAATTGAGGCACATGAAAGAGGCAACCAATCCAGTGTCTCTCACATTGATGTTTCTCTCTTCCTCTCTCCCACCCCTCTCTCTCTCTCTTCTCCCCTCCCCCCGCCCCCCTGTTTCCTCCCTCCCTTCCATTCTCTCTAAAAAAAAAAAATCAATGGAAAAAATCGGGTGAGGATTTAAAAAGCAACACTACCATATGATCTCGCATTTCCACATCTGGGTATATATCTACAAGAATTGAAAGCAGGGTCTCAGATATTTGCACACCCATAGCAGCATTATTACCAAAAGCCCAGAAATGGAAGCAATGCAAATATCCTTGATGATGAATGCATAAACAAAATGTGGTATATACATACAATGGAATTTTATTCAACCTTAAAAAGGAAAGAAATCCTGTCACATGCTATATCTTGGGTAAACCTTGAGGACATTATGTTAAGTAAAATAAGCCAATCACTGTGATTCCACTTATATGAGATATCTAAAATGTCAAATTCATAGAAACAGAGGTAGAATGGTGATTAGCAGAGACTGGGGAGAGAAGGAATGGAGAGTTGTTTAATGGGTACTGAATCTCTGTTTTGCAAGATTAAAAGTTCTAGAGGATGGTTGCACAAAAATGTGAATATATGTACTTAACACTACTGATCTGTACACTTAAAAAAGCTTAGGTTAGTAAATTTTACCACAATTAAAAACATTTTAAAGGAAATAATGAGTTAAAAAAGTAAATAGCTTGGTTCTAGGTTTTTTTCTTACTCAATTTTGCATAAGCAAATATTTTTTAGATGAAA
The DNA here is from genome assembly GCF_000147115.1 of Myotis lucifugus. Classification (NCBI taxonomy): domain Eukaryota; kingdom Metazoa; phylum Chordata; class Mammalia; order Chiroptera; family Vespertilionidae; genus Myotis; species Myotis lucifugus. Next base: position 1,187,253 of record NW_005871215.1, on the reverse strand, counting down.
TATAAGTCATAGTTTTGAGAGAATATATTTTTATTTTGAGTTCCATACAGTTGAACAGCAATTTGAGATATAGAAAACATGAAAAACAGGAAAGAAAACATTGGTTGAAACATCCGAAGTTATGCTGGATAAGAGAATGGCAAAAAATATTTCTAACTGAAAGTTATTTTTCCTTAGACAGATTCAAGACCTGTAGTTGTTTGGGGAAAACATGGTTGTCAAATTGTGATTTTACTGGAATTCTAATAATGAGGGTTGTTATAACTGCAATAGGAGAATAATTACAATGGGAAGCCATTGTGATAAAAATTATTTGTCAATTAATGGAATGTTTGAGTTATTGGATGGTAGACTGGTTAAGACACTGGGAGAAAATGATGCTAGTAGTTTATGTAGTAATAGACACTTAAAAATTCTTGGGTTCTGTTTCCTGGCTGGTGTGGCTCACTCAGTTGGTTGGGCATCATTCCATACACTGAAAGGTTGCCAGTTCGATTCCCAGTCAGGGCACATGCCCAGGTTTTGGGATCAATCCCCAGTACGGGGTGTGGAGGAGGCAGCTGATTGATGTTGCCTCATATCGATATTTTTCTCCCTTTTCCTTCCTCTCTCTCTAAACATCAATTTAAAAATCTTTTAAAAAATTCTTAAGTTTTGTTTTGCAAGATGCAAAAGTTCTTGATCTTCTTGTGTTACTTATAGACTAAAATGACTGCTTCTTTAGATCTTTGAGAGCTAATTTGTTTTGTTTTGTTCTTTCTGTTTCATTTTTATGGCTTCCACCAAGCTACAAGTGTGGCTACTCTCCCTATAAAAAGACATGTGGTCCAGCCCTGAGAAACATTACAGGGAACTAGCTCATTAGCTGAAAAGTGATAATTGCCCTCTAACCTGTGCTGTGGATATACAAACTAAGCTTCAAGCAAAATTTTTTCATTGCCTCTCTAATTTTTTGACTCCTCTTCTGTCCTCCAACCCAAGAATGCAAAAGCCTTACGCTATCTTATAAACCTTCTAATCTACTCCAGCCAAGCCTGCTTTACCTTAAATTGAAATATAAATATATTCCTTCTTGCTTATTGTACTTTAAGTTGCATACAGTCAGTTTATTTTCATTCACCCTAAGCCCATAATGACTAACAACTCTCCAAACCCCTTAGAATTGATTTTTATTATACTTGAATGTGCAACTGTTACAGTTCAGATAACCTTGTAGGGGCTTTTTTTTTTTTTTAAAGCAGGGTTCTTTAGGTGACCTGTCTGCTTCCCCCCTGCATTGGCTCACCCAAGATGAGAAGAGAAAGGGTAATCTGTGAACTTCAGTTGGAAAAGAAAAGTGAAAATTAGAGGGAACATAAGACTTTTCTTAAGAAAATCTAATGATCCCCAGAATCCATAACCTCAGTGTTTGGGCCTTCCAGATTTTCTAATCCGGTATGCTAGTAACTTGGGATTCTGGGAGTTCCAAATTATTTAACTGCTTTCTCAGTTGACTGATGAAGAGCAGTTGGACGCCATCTTTTAATAAGCTTGTTCAATAGAGAAACTCAGTTCCTACTGTTTATTCTCTCCAGCCAAGAAAAGAACACATGCAATACCAGAACTGTTTAATGCATAGGAAGTTTTGTCCTCCTAGATTTTATATTCTAAAATTTTGGAGAAACTTTCTACTACTTGCTGCCCCCCTGAACCTAGGTCTTTTTGGGACTCCAGAAAAAATAACTTGATTTTGCAAGGTACTACTTATGACAGCCTTTATGACATCTGCTGGCCTTATATGGCTAATTCCATATAACAATAATCATCATGTGAATATGTGGGTTTATTGCTCTTTTAAAACATTTTATTTGTGTGGAAAGAATGGCAGAATAAGGAAATTCTAATTTGAAGATCATAATGACCATCGTTAATTTAGGCAAAGATCATCAGGAGGCTGATGAGGATCTTTACAGTGGAGAATTCAGGCTGGCCTCAACTGAACCAACAAAGAGTGGGACAACCACATTATGTGCTTTCTGATATGATATAACATGAAGTACAGAGCATCACCTATGAAGTATATTCTTACCAAAAAATAATAAGGTGAGCCTGATTCTAATTCAGTCCTGAGGAAACTACAGCTCACAGAAAATGCAAGAACAAATTAAATGACACCATGAGGAAGGAAAAACAGACAAATCCATAATGTGGGCATTTTATAGGACAACTGACTTGGTTACTTCAACAAGTCAAAGACATGGGGGTCCTAAAAGAGAGGGGGTATTGCACTATATAAAAAGTGATTAATATGAACTGGATAGAAGGTAATACCAAGAAGCTATTATTAAATTGATATGATAATGACATTGTTTTTTTTTAAAACCCATGTGTTTTAGAGATGCATTCTGAAGTGTATAGGAGTGTAATGTCACAATACTTCAGATTTAATGAACTCCAAGAAGGAAAGGGATGAGAAAAGAAGAAGAAAAGGTAGATAGATGAAACAAATGCATCAAAATATTAACGATTGTTGAACAGTTTATTATCTACTGTTGTACATGTTTGAAATTTTCTCATGTATTTTTTATATAAAATATATTTCATATAGATAGGTAGAGATTATATATGGTGGGCATAACAGTGGTTATCTCTGAGTGGTGAGATTAGGGAGTGGACCTTCTTTTTCTTTAATACTTTTTGTATTTGGTCTATATGTTCTGCAGTAAGCATGTAGTGCTTAACTATTAAGTATTCTCCATATTTTTTCCCAGAGCAGCTGTGCTTACTTAACATTATATCACTGGTTTATATCATCCCAGATAAGACTTTGTGGGAAATTAAAGGTATGTCCCAAATGAAATCATAAAGCATTACTAGAGGCCCAGTACATGAAATTCATGCACGGGTAGGGTCCCTAGGCCTGGCCAGCGATCAGGGCCAATCTGTGGGGTGACCAGTGGGGTGATCAGGGGCCCCCCATTGGCACCTGCCTTAGTGGGCCTGGCAATACCCACTTGCTGACCCCGCCCCCCACCACAACCACTGGTTGCCTCTCTCTGAGGAGCAACTGGTGGAGGGTCAGGGGACCCCCACTGGCACCCGCCTTAGCTGGCCTGGGGCCTGTGTGCTGGGGGCAGTTCCTGCGTTGAGCGTCTGCCCCCTGGTGGTCATTGCGCATCATAGTGACCGGTCATACTGCCGTTCGGTTGATTTGCATATTAGGCTTTTATTATATAGAATCTATTAAGCTTGTTGTGGTATGGTTAGTCTCCTCAATTCCCAATGTGTTTCTGTTCTAGAATGCTAAGTTTATGTGATTAAGGGAAGGTGTACTGTTATTAATACCACCAAGGTTATCATTTTGAAAGAGTAGCCAATGTTATATCCTACTATTGTTTTAAAAAGTTACTGAGCTAAACTGGTAAAATCGGAAGTAAAGATTACTAATGGGAAATTATAATGATAATAGCAATAGCAAACAATTCTACTTTGCTTGCTGTAAGCCAGATGTTATTGCACATGCTTTACCTATATTAACTCATTTAATCCACACAACAACCCTGTGACGTAGGTTTTGTAGTTATCCCCATCTTATACATGGGAAACTGGGGCACAGTGCGGTTAGCAAGCAACCTGTCTGAGGTCACACAACATGTAGGTGGAGGGGCCAGGATTCAAACCCAGGGAACCATGCTCTCCATAATTGCAGTGTTTCACCCAGGAAATGACTTAGCACAAATTTACACAAGAATCTGGTGCAAAAGCTGTAAAGTCAAGGCCATAGAAGCCTTACTTTTTATAACAAAACTGAAGCATGTAATCTTTTGTTTTAGGTGAAGATTCTGAAGATGATTCTGATTTTAGTGAGAGTGAAGATAATGATAAAGACTTCACTATGAGAAAAAGTAAAGAAATTAAAAAGAAAGAAGTGAAGGTTAAATCTCCAGTTGTAAAGAAAGAGAAGAAAGCTAAATCCAAATGTAATTCATTAGGTAAGCTTAGTTTAAAACACATTTATAAAGAAAATGTATTTAATTTACTTAATGAGTTTCTTTTATCTTTGCCTTTGGTCTCCTTAAGGTTTGCCAGTGTTCATTTCTGGTTAAAATACATAGAGAAAAGTAGGGTGGGGTGGGGAAGGGAGAACAGCAGACAAGAGTAATGAGCTCCACTACCTATCTGGCACTTCCTGTGTATTACCTCCCTTTAGCACTGACAGCCACCCTCTGATATAGCAGTTTTCACCTGCATTTTTCAGTGAGAAAACTGAGGCTCAAAGAGTTTAAATAATTTGTTGAAATTCTTACAACTAATAAGTGAGGGGCTGGGATTTGCACCCAGATTTGCCCATTCCTGGTGTAAACTCTATCCACTGGACCACGTTTTCTCCAGGCAACTTTGCATGATTTAACTTCTTGCTTTCATGCTTGTTTAATCTTTTATTTGAGAACCCTTTTGCCACATGTTTAGGGCCTTTTTGTTTTTTTCAAAACTAATTCCATTAGAAATCATTTCTACAATGAAACTTTTGCAATTTGTGATAATTTCAACATGGAATACTTGTTTCTTTTGTAAAAGAAGTTAGGATAGCCCTAACTGGTTTTGCTAAGTGGATAGAGCGTCGGCCTGTGGACTCAAGGGTCCCAGGTTCGATTCTGGTCAAGGGCATGTACCTTGGTTGCGGGCACATCCCCAGTAGGTGATGTGCAGGAGGCGGCTGGTCGATGTTTCTCTTTCATTGATGTTTCTAACTCTCTTTCTCTCTCCCTTCCTCTCTCTAAAAAAATCAATAAAATATATTTTTTAAAAAGTTAGGATATTTTTAATTCATGATCTATGGTAGACTATTATAATATAACTTTCATTAAACTGATATGTTTCACTTGTTGATATATATTTTTATGTGTTATTTACTTAATAGAAATGCTTTTTTGAAACTAAAATTTTCATTATTCAGGCTCCATTTATTAATGGTAGGAGTTGCTCTTGCCTTAAATAGCGTGGTGTTGAGTACTTGCTAATACAGTGGTTCTCAACCTTCTGGCCCTTTAAATACAGTTTCTCATGTTGTGACCCAACCATAAAATTATTTTCATTGCTACTTCATAACTGTAATGTTGCTACTGTTATGAATCGTAATATAAATATCTGATATGCAGGATGGTCTTAGGCGACCCCTGTGAAAGGGTGGTTCGACCGCTAAAGGGGTCACGACCCACAGGTTGAGAACCGCTGCCCTAGATGCTAATATATTGACTCACTGACACATACTAATGAGACACTTCATGCAATGTTTAGAAGTATGAACTTTGGAGTCAGACTTGGTTCCTAATTCTATTATATTGTTTACTAGTGATCAAGCCACAGACAGTTTGTTCCCCTAACTGCTGACATTGGGGATAGTAATATCTGTATCAGAGTTTCTGTAAGGGTTAAATATAATGTTTATGATATGCTTACAATACTGCCTATCATATAAATGCTCATAAAAGATGGTATTCTTAGGCTTTCAGTAAATGTTTATTGATAAGTTTTTCAAAATGATACTGCCTTTTAAATTTTTATAAGATTATATAACTATAATTTTTACACAAACATGCTGGATTTAAACTCTATTTTATGTGTGTTTTTCTAATAAATGACTTCAGTAGACTCTGCTCCAGCTGCTGTCAAATCAGAATCTCAGCCCTCATCAAAAAAGGTTTCTCTTTCTTCAGCGGCAACTAGGAAACCATTACAAATACGCAGTCCTTCAAGTGAAAGCAAGAGACCTAAGTGGGTCCCACCAGGTATGGTATATTTATCAATCAAGAGCAGGGGCTTGGAAAGTTACCACTGGTAGATTGTTTTCCTCATTGTAAACGGTATACATATTGTTACATTTTCTTCAAAACCAAGGTTTTGCATTTATTCATCATTTTATCATTCCCTTATATTGAGCATTGAGATTATTAGTTCTTAATGTTATAAATAAGGTTGCAATAAGCACAATCCTTATTTTAGAAGTCTGTGGGCACATCCTGATTATTTTCTTAGGATAAATTCCTAGTAAAAGAATTATAGTGTCAAAGAGTATTAACAGTTAAGATTCTTATACATGTTTTGGCAATAAATCTGTTTGCTCAAGACTTGCTGACCTCCACAGTCCAACTGAAGAAGCATCAGGGCTCATATGTGGGAATTCCAACATTTAGCAAATGCCCTAGCAAACTCAACCTCTGTCTCGCACAAACTTGACCTTTTTATTTTGTTTTCTTTGTTCCACAGCCAAGTCTCACTGATGCTTCAAGATTTCTTTGACCTTCACCCTTCTTGACATTACTAAAACCCTAACGCAGCCCTGTTCATTTTATATCCAAACTATTAGTGCCTTCCTAATAGTTCCTTCTCCACTTGCTTTTGTCCAATCAGTTGAATCCTCTATTCCAGTGAAATGGATACATTTTTTGCCCCTTTAACACAGTGTTTGTATTCTTCTGTCACAGCCTCTCTTTATGCAGTTATCTCTTTCTAGTAAGTCTTTCTTCATTTGTCCCCTGTCCTCTGAGTCATTCCAAGTCTACTCAGGTTTATTTTACTTCTTTTCAGTGACATTCTTGGTTGGCCCACAGTGGTCATTCCTCTAGTCATAACTAGGTATTAATAGACAAATTTAGGCCTGAGACATGATTATTTAATTTATGAGTCTTCATTCCATCATCTAAAATGTTAAGCACGATATAATCTTTAATGTTTTTTTCCAGTTTAAACATCTAAGATTTTAATGAGGACTTAAAAATTTTTTGGAGAAGGAAAGGAGGAACATTAGTTACTGAATTAATGATGCAGTGTCATTAGAAGGATAATACTCAGTGTATTTCTCCTGAGAATAATTAGTGATTCCCCAACAAAAGGAATTTTTTAAAAAATGATATAATGACAAGAAATTTAAAGGTAGCATAATAAAAAAAGATAGAAAAAATAATGGAATGATATGGCATGGATGGATAAAGAGTTAATATCAGTGGGAATAGAAAGTTCATATCTCAACATCATAAAAGCCATATATGACAAACACACAACCAACATCATACTCAATGGGCAAAAACTAAAACCCTTTTCCTAAGAACAGGAACAAGACAGAGATGCCCCCTCTCACTACTCCTGTTCGACAGTACTGGAAGTGCTAGCCATTGCGATCAGACAAGAAGAAGAAATAAAAGGCATCCAAATTGGAAAAGTAGAAGTAAAACTGTCCTTATTCAGGATGACATGATACTGTACATAGAAAACCCTAAAGACTCCATCAAAAATTATTAGACTTATTAAATGAATTCGCTAATGTAGCAGGATACAAAAGTAATGCCAAGAAACCTATGGCATTTCTATACACCAATAGTGAACTTACAGAAAGAGAGACTAAAAAAACAATCCCATTTACCATTGCAACAAAAAAAAATTAAGATACCTAGGAAGAAACTTAACTAAGGAAGTAAAAGACTTGTACTCAGAAAATTACACGATGTTGAAAAAAGAGAGGAAGACATAAACAGATGGAAGAACATACCGTGTTCATGGATTGGTAGAATCAACATCATTAAAATGTCCATACTACCCAAAGCAATCTATAGATTCAATGTACTCCCCATTAAGAGTTAATATCATAAAGCACAAAGTGCTCATAGATTCACTGTGTGAAAGGGTAAGGCAAGTAATGTGAGAGAATTGGGCCTGAGTCATAAACTTGGATGAGAAAGGATTGTTGGACTTAAGAGCTCACACCCCTTTGATAGGAAGCATCTGTTGCTCAACTCCATCTAATTGTTTACATGCAGGATTATTTCCAGGTCTGATTTTTTTCAAGAGAAACCAAAGATATAGATTTTAATGTGAAATCTCCTAGTTTTAAAAATGAATTTTTTTTTTTTTTACACCATGTGGACTAAACAATATATCTGAGAGCTAGATTTGACCTCAGATTGCCAGTTAGTTACTGTTTTATTCAAATATGAGAAGATCACCAAGATCCCAATGGGAAAATGAACCAAAGACATGAACATATTAATAGTCTCAAGAAATACAACTAGAAATCCATATGAAAAGAATTTCAGTCTCACTGGTAATTAAGGAAATATAAATTAAAATAATAAAATACTATTTTATACCTCAAACTAGACAGTAATAAAGCAGTATAATCTAGGGCACTCTGGGTTATGGGGTAGCAGGTATAATTATCCTATACTCGAGGCCCGGTACACAAAAATTTGTGCACTGGGGGGGGGGGGAGGGGGTGTCCCTCAGCCCAGCCTGCGCCCATTTGCAGCTCAGGACCCCTTGGGGGATGTCACCTGTTGACTTAGGCCCACTCCCCGGGGAATCAGGCCTAAGCTTGCAGTCAGACATCCTTCTGGCAGCCAGGGAGCCCTCAGGGGATGTCCGACTAAAGGCTTAGGCCCCCAAGGGATTGGGCCTAAACTGTTAGTTGGACATTCTTAGTGCTGCCATGGAGGTGGGAAAGGGTCCTGCCACCACCTCTGCACTGGCCAGCCATGAGCCAGCTTCTGACTCAGTGGCACTACTCCTCGGTCTGACCTAAACCCTAGAGATTAGTACTTCATTTTACAACTTTTTCTCGGTTTATAGGCAGCAGCAAACTCAGACCACACAGTCGGGTATGCAAGAAATGTTGCTTTCTTTATTGTTTAGTAACCAAACCTAACTTCAACTTCAACCCCCATTCTGCCAAGTGAGAAAACAAAAACAAAATATTATTTAACTTAGGTTCCCCACCCCCTTCTCTGGAGTTGTACTTCCATGTCAGACAGTTTATATCTCAGGCAGAGGTGCCAAAGAACCCAGCAGGGTCAAGGACATCTGGACCTCAGTCTTCTGTCTGGGTTGGCCCCCACCCAGCTGCCCTTGACCCTCACCTCAGAACTCAAGTCCATGCTGATCCCTGGTATATTCTCCTCATCTGGGCCTTAAGGCCTCTTGAGTCCAATTTGCTCTCTCCCTCCCTGCCACCTTCTCTCTCTCACACAAAGAGGTATTGGGCTTCTGGGGTGAGGTCCTCTGACACCTCCTCAGCCCCATTGCACGATCACCATCTTGGTGCCTAGGTCACGGCCACAATGCTGTGTGGCTGCTCTCAGACCCTCCGTCTCCTGCTGCCTTAGGGAGTGATTCAGTGGGAGGGGAGGGTCACAGTCCTTTTTACATGGCCACCAACAAACACTCTAGTTCCTTCCCTCTAGTTCTCCTTCTCCTTCTCACCCCAGTCCAGGCACATCTATGTGCAGGGGAGGGTGGGAGGCAGGGGTGTCCTGACCCAGCACACAGGCTTCCAGATCCACTGCTTCCCCAGGAGGCTTTCCACGCTCTGGACCTTGACACCCAGAACCTGTCCCCTCTCAGCTGCAGGTCTTTGCCCACAGTGGTCAAGTCTGTTTAGAGCAGCCGTGGGCAAACTACGGCCCATGGGCCAGATCCGGCCCGTTTGAAATGAATAAAACCAAAAAAAAAAAAAAAAAAAAAAAAAAAAAAAGACCATATCCTTTTATGTAATGAGGTTTACTTTGAATTTATATTAGTTCACACAAACACTCCATCCATGCTTTTGTTCCAGCCCTCCGGTCCAGTTTAAGAACCCATTGTGGCCCTCGAGTCAAAAAGGTTGAGAACCACTGGTTTAGAGGCTTGAAGTCAAGAAGTGCCTCTTTGTTCTCTGCTTTCTGGAGGCGGTCAGCGTGGAAACATTCCTGCCCTGGATTGGGGAGGGGTCTCTGGGTGTTAAGAATACCAGGAGGGGGAGCACAGACTCCTCCGAGAGCTCCGAGAGAGGAAAGGCAGCACCCCCTCACCTCTAACCCCAGGACGTTTCTTTAGAAGCAGAATCCTCGTCCCGTGCAGGACCCTGTGCTGGCTGCCTCAGTTTCTCAGAGACAAAGAATTTGATGAACATCTTTTCCCCACTGCAGTAGCTGCTTCATTTGTTCGTTCTCGCATTTTTCATTAGCTGCTAACTCGCCCCTGTGGCTGCAAACCTGTTGTGCCTGACTCAGCCAGCAGGGGGCTATGGGAGCTGTGCAGGGACAGGGGAAGGGAGAGGGGGGCCCAGACTGCAGGGAGGGTCAGTGGTGCCTGCCAGGCTGTCTCAGAGGATGTGGCTTAGGTTAGGTCCTGTCCTTTGGTGACTTTAGGAGGGGAGGCCATGTCCTCCGCTCCCCACTTTGACTCAGGGGCAGAAGTTCTTGCCTCTGGCCTCATAACTCAGTGGATCATGGTAGGATGCGGCAGGCAGGCAGCTTCTCGACTGCACATGGGCGCCAGCCTGGGGCCCAGGACCCAGATCCAGGTCCCGGACGGCAGGCAGGCGGCTTTTGGGGTCACACACGGGGGCCTGGATGGCAGCTCACACCAGCTCGTGCTGTTCCGCCCTGCCTGCAGTATGCAAATTAGCCCCCATCTTTGTTGGCGGTTAATTTGCATATCACGCTGATTAGCCCATGGGAGGTGTAGTGAAGGTACAGTCAATTACCATGTTTGTCTATTATTAGATAGGATAATAAAACCCTAACATGCAAATCGACCGAATGGCGGAACGACTGGTCACTATGACAAACATTGACCACCAGGGGCAGACGCTCAATGCAGGAGCTGCCCCCTGGTGGTCAGTGCGCTCCCACAAGGGAAGCACCACTCAGCCAGAAGTTGAGTTCACGGGTAGCAAGTGCAGCAACGGTGGTGGGATCCTCTCCCGCCTCTGAGGCAGCGTTAAGGGGGGGCCTAAGCCGGCAGGCATACATCCCCCAAGATGTCCCAGACTGCACTGCTGAGGGCCTTCCCTACCCCAGTGCATGAATGTCATGCACCGGGCCTCTAGTTTACTGTAAATCCTTTATAGGTAGAACAGTTTGACAGAACCCATAAAAATAAACCTGTCCTTTGGCCTAGGAACTAGTCTTAGGAATTAATTTCTTAAAAAGAATTCAAAAGTAGAAAAAGTAATAAGTGGTCAGATTTTTATAACTTTATATGAAAATGGTAAACACTTCAAAAGTTTGTTAAAAGAATTTGATATATGACACATACAAGCAATTAAGAATGGTAAATCAGATGGTTAGAAACATGGAAATATTTATAAATCTTTACTTGAAGAAAAGTACACACATTTGTACTTCTTATGACTACAATCATGATCAATTATGAACATTTAAGTGGTTAAAATTTGAAATTTAATACTTGCTGGCAATAATTGCTACATTAGAATGGTAGCATAAATGAAGCCCATATAAATAAATTAAAATAGCATTTGTCATGTTTAAAGTGATTTAGTAATTGAAAAAAATAGATTCTTTCAAAAGAGTATTTGTAAAAATTGCAGGATTTTTAAAAATGCATTAAATTTTTCTTCTTCTTTAGAAATGATTACATTCATCTTCTTATGCATCAACAACCAATGTTATTTGCTTTTAACTTATCTATTTCAGCTTTTACCCTTAAAGTTTTGGAATCACGACCTTGCCTTCTGGGGATGTTTGAAAATGGACAATAGTATTTTTTTTCTGCTCTTTAGTACTTTCTATTATTTTGATCTTGTTTATAACTTGATAGAACCTGTATAGCAGAATAATGCTTAACTGTATTTTTTGCTTTTGTTTTATAAGTTAATTTTTGTTAAGAGATTTCTAACATCATCAGCATCAGGTGATGTGTTTTCTTTCAGCGGTATCCGGAAGGAGCAGCACCAGCAGCAGCCCGCTGGCAGGGGAGTTTGTTAAGTCTCCAAATCAGAGTCTCCGCCTTGGCTTGTCTAGATTAGCACGTGTTAAACCTTTGCATCCAAACACTGCTAGTAGCTGAGTGTGGTAGTAAAGAAATGTTTAAGAGAATCACAGTTTGACAAGTGTGTTTATATTGTAATATAAAGGAATCCTTTAACGTCATATAAATTATCTCTACCCATTTTGTGATTATGTTCTCTGAAAAGCTATTCAAGACTTCAATAAGATTTGTTTATAAGAATTATCTTGTAATATCATTTTCTTCTGAAGAGAATATTCTACATCCTTATATATAAAATCAGTCACTGTCATTAGTGTTTGTCTATTTGACATGGAGGAAGTCCACATTATATGCTATTTTTTTTCCTAGTAACATGAGGGTTCTTTCTAGCTTTGACTAGTTTATGGCACTTTTGTTCAGAGTTTATCTGGCAAAATAAAACATTCCAATTTTTCCCAGGAGATATTTCTGGAATATGTTACTTAAGCTACATTGTCAGTTTTATTGCCAAGATGCTTATTATTTTAGTCAAATATTTTTATAGGAAGAATTCAGAATGAATTTCCACATTAAAACAGTTGCTATAATATGACATATTTTCTACTTAGGAATAGATGGTTATTATATAGCAGATAGAATTTCATGACATTTTGTGAAGTCCTCATTGTCAAAACCTTTAATAAATATGAAAAAGTTTTGATATGATCTTTTTCTTGATTCCATTGCATCCATCTGTCTCTTCTCTGACTGTCTGCATTTCATGATAAAATGAGTGCTTAGCCAAAAACATTAGCCTTTTGTTTTAAATATAAAAGGGGGCTGTTAAAGTAATCACTTTATGTTAAGTCAGTACTTTTGAGGGTGGCTGTTACGTACCTAATTATTCCTATTAGTTCATTTAGCTTTTCAGGAAACTTAGATCTGAATTTGTAAATAAAATAGTAGTAAATATTTTATATTGTGAAAATTCTAACCAACTCCTGATCACTTAATAAAAATTCTTCAAATTACAATAACCATTTTAAAAATGTGTAATATGGCCCTAGCCAATTTGACTCAGTGGATAGATTGTCAGCCTGCTGACCCAAGGGTTCCAGGTTTGATTCCTGTCAAGGGCACATACCTTGGCTGCAGGCTTCTCCCTGGCCCAGGCCCTGGTCAGAGTGTGTGCAGGAGGCAACCAATCAATGTGTTTCTTTCAGATCAATGTTTCTCTCGTTAGGTCTGATCAAATAATTGAATTGATACCTTCTCCCCTGGGGACTGACCTTTAGGCCACTTCACAAGGAACATTCCCTCTTGCTTAGACCACATTCCTCTTGCTAAGATCATTATCTCTCCCCTACAGACCTTCCTAGGATCTGGACCCACCCAGAGAATTCTCCGCCCAGAAAAAGCCCGCCTAGAGTCCTTTAAAATGTCAGACTCCCTGTTCCTGGGGGCTAGTGCCATTTAGGGACTCAGCCTATCTGGTATCTATATGACCTAATCCTATATGATAAAAGCATAGTATGTAAATTGTCCCCTTGACCGGGAGGTCGACAGGGACTTTCAACCAGGGGATGGGGCTGGCCAGGGGAAGGAAGGGAGCACCCACCCGGCAGCCAGCAGCCACTTTGAGACCTACCAGTGCACAAATTTCGTGCACTGGGCCTCTAGTAAATTCATAATCCTGCACCACTTTGGACTTGTGCGTTTCTCCTTTTGTGACCCTAACATCTCTGTCTTTCCCTCCCACTCTCTAAAATAAATTAAAAAATATCCTCAGGTGAGGATTAAAAAGTAAATTAAAAAATAAGTAAATAAAAATGTGTAATATGTAGCTCAGTTCTTTTTGATTTATGAAATCATGTGAAAATATGTAATTTAGAATTATGATTTAAGTAAGCATTTGTATTTTGCTATTGTCCATTTTTATTATCCAGTGGATATTTTTACACTGTCCTATACCACCTCACCTACCCTACCCCATTTTTAAACTATATTTTCCAGTTAAAAAGTATTGAGATACCCTATATGTTGCAGTTCAACAGTAAACATTTATTAAGAGCCCACCCTGTATTAGACACTGATGTCATTGTTTAATCATCTGGCACAAGTTCAATGAACCTGATTTCTCTGTGTAATTCATAGTTTCTGTTGAAACCCTAAAATTTCTTAAACTGGCCTTGCAGAAAGCATTAATGAGCTCATTAATGTTGCCAAATCCAGTATACATTTTTCTCACCTAATCTTGTAGAACCCTATTCATCATACTCTGGGTATGGGTAACACTATTCTTTCATAATTTCACCCCATCTCCCTGCCTACTCTTCATTATTTTGCAGCTTTCTAATCTCTGTCACACCCATTTCTCCCTTCATGGTGTCATATTCTGTGATTGTATTCTTTTCTGTCCTTTAAAAAGAAAATCCAAAAGCTTAGGTGATTTCAAGCTCCAGTGGTCACCTATGTGACAGTGACTGCCATGTCAGGAACTTTAGTTCAGAGCTCACTCTGCACAAGACTTGTTGCCTTGTCCATTGATAATTTGATGTATTAAATCATCAATAGCATCTCCCCTTGCCCCCAAAGTCTTCCCTCCTATATTTTATTAGTAAATGGCATCATCACAAACTCGGGTGCCTAAGGCATTGTCACCCTTCACATCCTATCATCAAGCTTTATTTTCCTCAATTGCTCAAAACTGTTCTCTCCTTCCACTGGTCCCTTACTCTAAAATATCATCACTTAACTACTTTTACCTTGATTCTTAACCTACTCTGGCTTACCCTCCATACCATTTTTGCCAGAGGGAGGTTTCTAAAATAAAGTTTGAGCATGAACACTCGCCTGCTTAAAATCCACGCACATACACCTTAGTCTGTTTAGCTCACAAGCTATTTTGAATTAGTCTGGCCCCTGCCTGACACCCATGATATTATGCCCTCAGAACCCTGGGCCTTCAGGTTGGCTCTTATTTGCCTTCTTTACATTGTGAGTTCTTACTTGTCTTGAAAACTCAAATTCAACTCAGCTTTTCAGAAAGCTTTATTTGGATGTCTGTTGCCGCTGTAGACCATACTGTGTATTCCCTGAGGCCACCCTGCCATCATCGTATATAATAAAAGCATAATATGCAAATCGACCGAACAGCAGAACAGGGTTGCTATGATGCGCACTGACCACCAGGGGCAGACGTTCAAAGCAGGAGCTGTCGCCTGCAGGCTTCAGGCCAGCCAAGGCGGGTGCCAGTGGGGGCCCCCCTATCACCCTGCTGGCCGCCCCACAGATTGGCCCTGATTGCTGCCCAGGCCTAGGGACCCTACCCGTGTACAAATTTTGTGCACTGGGCCTCTAGTTTAACTATAACTTTCCTTAGTTTTCCTGTTTTAAAAACCTGGTGCAGAAGCAAGTGCTCTAAAAGTGTTCATCTGATAAACACATGTATTCAAAACTTGTTCTATGAATTCTGGTAACCACAAACTTTGAAAAAGGAAGAGGGTAGGGATAATTTTACAAGTCTGCTCTTTTTTGGGCAACTATAATCTCTCCTTGGGAAGTCCTCCAATTCTTGTCCCAAACTTGAAAGAACTGGGGCAAGAGAATCGGAGCAGGATGAAAAGAGATGTGTTTTTCAGGTTGATGTAAAAGGTGGTTCAGGACTAGACCAGAGCCTTAAGTCCTTTCAGCTCCAGAGTCACAAAAAGGGCGGGCACAGTTTCTATAGCAACGGGAGGAGGGTGTGGCCCTCCAGCTGCACTCCCAGGCGCCAGCAAGGTGCCGCTCCTCCCAACTTCTACCCCCACCTGAACAAAGGGTAAGAGAGGCCACAGGGGCTCGCAATCCGCAATCCGCTAGGTCCCAGTGGCCCTTCCGGGGGAAGAAGCAACCAAGGCAATGGGGGAAGGAGGTTGGGTAAGCGGGGAGAATGAAAGGCCTACAGAATGCAAAAAAGTAGAAGGGGGCATGGGGGTCGGAGGAGAGAGGGGAGGCTCTGAGTACAGAGGGAAGGCAAGTAGAATTTTAGATCTTGCTCTGAGCAGCTGCATCCTCACAACCCAACATTGACAACGTTTCTGCTAATGGAATGTTGCATCGCTGACTTCAGCTGACTGCGGGTGGGGAGAGATGGATTTTAGGGAACTCAAGACCTACCCTAAAACTGCTTCCAACCCTGACCCCAACAACCCGGGACACAAATTTCCTACCCCCTTTCTTTATGTTCACTGTACGTCCAAAGTGAGTCCCTGACCATTCGTGGATGAGGTCTGGCTGCTGCTAGCCTATTCCTACCCAGCCCACAGTCCCACACCTCCCAGGCCAAACAGAGCCGAATCCTCGACACAAGAGCACTTTAAGGTTTATCCTTCAGAGCAACACTTTCAGGTGCTATTTGCCACTCCTCGGGGGTAATTCCCAGTATTAGGTGGGGTTTTTTTTGTTTGTATGTTTGTTTTCCTTAAAAAGGGGATGCAAAATTTGGGATTTTTCTTTTTTAAGTGTAGTTAATGTGTGGTATTTGCTACGTTTGAAGTGTCCATCAGCCAATTCAGGGCTTAAGTAACTTGTGACCCTTTGGACAATTTTTAAATGACTGACAGTCCACACAATCTTAGTTCATGCTTCACTGTTCAGGTTTAAAGGGAAACTTGGCAAAAGTGTGAGGCCATTTAAATAAAAAGTTCAAACTAAGAAACAACAAATATAAGTGTCCCTTGTGACTAGTCAGTCTTTTTTTAAATTATCTTTATGGTTGAAAGTATTACAGATGTCCCCTTTGGTGTTCCCCCTCCCCCCCATTAATACCTCCACCTGCGGCCACTCCTCCCAAGCCTTCACCACATTATTGTCTGTGTCCATGGGCTATACATATATGCATATAAGTTCCTGGTTAATTTCTCCCCCCCACTCACCGACCCCTGCCTTCCCTCTGAAATTCGTTAGTCTGTTCCAGGTTTTATGTCTCTGGATCTATTTTGTTCATCATATTCCACATGCAGTCTTTCTCTGACTGGCTTATTTCCCTTAGCATAATACTCTCCAGGTCCATACATATTGTTGCAAATAGTAAGAGTTCCTTCTTTTTTACTGCCAAATCATTTCCACTGTGTAATGGACCATAGCTTTTTTATCCACTCATCTGCTGATGGGCACTTGGGCTGTTTCCAACTCTTAGCTATTATAAATTGCACTGCTATGACCATAGGAGTGCACATATTCTTTCTGATTGGAGTTTCTGATTTCTTAGGATATATTCCTAGAAGTGGTATCACTGGAACAAATGGGAGTTCCATTTTAATTTTTTGATGAAACTCCATATTGTTTTCAACAGTGGCTGCACCAGCCTGCATTCCAACCAGCAGTGTAAGAGGGTTCCCTTTTCTCCACATCTTCACCAGTACTTGTCATTTGTTGATTTGTTGATGATAGCCATTCTGACAGGTGTGAGGTGATACCTCATTGTCATTTTAACTTGCATCTCTCAGACGATTAATGACTTTGAACATTTTTTCCTGTTTCTTGCCCTTCTGTATGTCCACTTTGGAGAAGTGTCTATTTAAGTCCTTTGCCCATTTTTAAATTGGATTGTTTATCTTCTTTTTGTTAAGTTGTATGAGTTCCTTATATATTTTGGAAATTGATCCCTTATCAGATATATCATTGGCAAATATGTTCTCCCATGCAGTGGGCTCTTTTCACTTTGTTGATGATTTCTTTTGCTGTGCAGAAGCTTTTTATTTTTATGTAGTCCCCTTTATTTTCTCCTTAGTTTCCTTTTCCTTAGGAGACATATCCATATTGCTACGAGAGATGTCTGAGATTTTGCTGCCTACGGATTCTTCTAAGATTTTTATGATTTCATGACTTACATTTAGGTCTTTTATCCATTTTGAGTTTATTCTTGTATATGGTGTAAGTTGGTGGTCTAGTTTCTTTCTTTCTTTCTTTTTTTTTTTTTTTGCATATATCTGTCCAATTTACCCAACACCATTTATTGAAGATACTGTCTTGACTCCATTGTATGCTTTTGCCTCCTTTGTCAAATATTAATTGAGCATAATGGCTTGGGTCAATTTCTGGGTTCTCTGTTCTGTTCCATTGATCTATATCCTTGTTCTTGTGCCAGTGGCAGGCTGTTCTGAGTACAATGGCTTTGTAGTATAATTTGATATCTGGTATTGTGATTCCTCCAAATTTGTTTTTCTTTCTCAAGATTGCTGTGGCTGTTTGGGGTCTTTTTTTGGTTCCATATAAATTTTGGAGTGTTTGTTCTAGATCTGTGAAGTATACCATTGGTTTTTTAATATGGATTGCATTGAATCCATAGATTGTTTTGGGTAGTATGGACATTTTAATGATGTTGATTCTACCAATCCATGAATACCATATATTCTTCCACTTGTTTATATCTTCCTCTATCTCTTTTTTACATCCTTGGTTAAGTTTTTTCCTAAGCATCTTAATTTTTTTGTTGCAATGTTAATGGAATAGCTTTTTTTAGTTTCTCTTTCTGAGAGTTCATTATTGGTGTATAAAAATGCCATAGATTTATGGGGTGTTGATTTTGTATCCTGCTACATTGCCAAATTCATTTATTAAATCTAGTAGTTTTTTGGGTGGAGTCTTTAGGGTTTTCTATGTACAATATTATATCATCTGCAAATAATGACAGTTTTACTTCCTCCTTTCCATTTTGGATGCCTTTTTATTTTTTCTTCTTTTTTGATCACTGTGGCCAGGACTTCCAGCACTATGTTGAATAAGAGTGGTGAAAGCAGACATTCCCATCTTGTTCCGGATCTTAGAGGAAATGGTTTTAGTTTTTGCCCATTGAGTATGATGTTGGCTCTAGGTTTGTCATATTTGGCCTTTACTATGTTGAGGTATGATCCCTCTATTCCCACTTTGCTGAGAATTTTTATTAAAAAATGATGCAGAGTGCTTGTTCTGCATCAATTGATATGATCTTGTGATTTTTTTAAAATTAAATCTTTATTGTTCAGATTATTATAGTTGTTCCTCTTTTTCCCCCCCATAACTCCCCTCCTCCAAGTTCCCACCCCACCCTCCGCCCTCACTCCCCACACACAGTCCTCATCCGTAGGTGCACAATTTTTGTCCAGTCTCTTCCCACATCTCCCACACCTCTTTTCCCCCCAAGACTAGTCAGTCCATTCCCTTTCTATGTCCCTGATTCATTATAATCACCAGTTCATTCTGTTCATCAGATTATTTATTCACTTGATTCTTAGATTCACTTGTTGATAGATGCGTATTTGTTGTTCATAATTTGTATCTTTACCTTTTTCTTCTTCTTCCTCTTCTTAAAGGATACCTTTCAGCATTTCATATAATACTGGTTTGGTGGTGATGAACTCCTTTAGCTTTTCCTTATCTGTGAAGCTCTTTCTCTGACCTTCAATTCTGAATGATAGCTTTGCTGGATAAAGTACTCTTGGTTGTAGGTTTTTGGTATTCATCACTTTGAATATTTCTTGCCACTCCCTTCTGGCCTGCAAAGTTTCTGTTGAGAAATCAGCTGACAGTCGTATGGGTAGTCCTGTGTAGGTAACTGAGTTTCTTTCTCTTGCTGCTTTTAAGATTCTCTCTTTGTCTTTTGCTCTTGGCATTTTAATGATGATGTGTCTTGGTGTGGTCCTCTTTGGATTCCTTTTGTTTGGGGTTCTCTGCGCTTCCTGAACTTGTAAGTCTATTTCTTTCACCAGGTAGGGGAAGTTTTCTGTCATTATTTCTTCAAATAGGTTTTCAATATCTTGCTCTCTCTCATCTTCTGGCACCCCTATAATTCTGATGTTGGTACGCTTGAAGCTGTCCCAGAGGCACCTTACACTAACTTCGTATTTTTGGATTCTTTTTTCATTTTGCTTTTCCGGTTGGGTGTTTTTTGCTTCTTCACATTTCAAATCTTGGACTTGATTCTTGCGCTCCTCTGTTCTGCTGTTGGGAGTCTGTATAATATTCTTTATTTCAGTCAGTGTATGCTTAATTTCTAGTTGGTCCTTTATCACAACATCGAGGGTCTCATTAGATTTTTTGTACATCTCATTAAGTTTATCGGCAGACTCTAGAAGACTCTTGAAAGACCTCAAAAGTGTGGTTTTGAACTCTATATCCAGTAGTTTGCTTTCCTCCATTTCTGTCATTTGTGTCCTGTTTCTTTGTCTTGGCATTTTTTATGCTTCGCTGTGTCGATAGAGTGGCTTTCTGTGCTCAGTGTCCCAATTACCTGAGGTAGACACTCTTGGTGCACACCCTTGTGGTCTTTGTGCGCAGTCTTGTTGTAGCTAAGCCTTGATTGTTGTAGGTATCACTGGGAGGGATTTGACCTCCAGGCCAACTGGCTGTGAGAATCAGCTGTGTCTGCAGTGGGAGAACTTCTGTCCTCTAGGGAGGTGCTAATCTAGCCTTTGCCTGAGGCTATCCCGCAAATGCCTCTGTGCAGGGCTTGGGCGGGGCGGGTCCCAGGGATCAACAGGGCGGGCGGAGCGAGCAGTTATGGCTGCTCTCAGTGCCGTCCCCAGAGGCTCTGCCTCTCAGAGTCCCAGCAACAGCTGCAAACCTTGGAGAGAAAGCTGCCCTCAAGATCCGACCGATGCCAGACAGTCCCGCTTCTCCCGTTTGAGTCTGGGTCCCTAGAGACTCGCCTGGAACTGGAGCTCAGAGCCTGAGACTCCTTCTGGATTGAAACAGACAACCACTCCCTCAGCCACCAGCCCACTCCACGCTCACCTCCACACCTTAGTATTTCACTTCCCACTGCGCCTCCTCTGAGTCTCGGTATGCTTTTCTCTTTCCTTCTAGTTGTGGAATTTCCACTCAGTCAGCCTTCCTGTGGTTCTGGGTGATGTCCGTTCCATCTTTTAGTTGTATTTTGAAGTGGTTGTGAGAGGCATCAATCTCCGGTGTTTACCTATGCCGCCATCTTGGTTTCCGTCGATCTTGTGATTTTTGTCTTCCAATTTGTTTATGTGATGTATCACATTTATTGATTTGTGAATATTGTACCAGCCTTGCATTCCAAGAATAAATTCCACTTGGTTATGGTGTATGATTTTTTTAAAAATATATATATTTTTATTTCAGAGAGGAAGGGTGAGGGCGATAGAAACATCAATGATGAGAGAGAATCATTGATTGGCTGCCTCCTGAATTCCCCCCATTAAGGATCAATCCCACAACCTGGGCATATGCCCTTGACTGGAATCGAACCTGGGACCCTTGAGTCTGTAGTCCAATGCTCTATCCACTGAGCCAAACCAGCCAGGGCTATGATCTTTTTAATGTATTGCTGGATTGGATTTGCTAATATTTTGTTGAAGATTTTAGCATCTATGTTCATTAGGTATATTGGCCTGTAATTATCTTTCTTTGTAGGGTCTTTATCTGATTTTGGAATTAGGCTAATGCTAGCCTTGTAAAAAGAGCTTGGAAGTGCTCCTTCCTCTTGGATTTTTTCGAATAGTTTGAGGAGTATAGGTGTTAGTTCTTCTTTGAATGTTTGGTATACCTCCCCTGTGAAGCCTTCCAGGCCAGGGCTTTTGTTTGCTGGGAGTTTTTTGATTACTGTTTCAATTTCATCAGTTGGTATAGGCCTATCCAGGTTTTCTGAATCTTCCTGATTGAGTTTTGAAAGATTGTATTTTTCTAGGAATATGTCCATTTCATCCAGGTTGCCCAGCTTGTTGGAATATAGTTGTTCCTAGTATTTTTTTTATGATCCTTTGCATTTCTGTGGAGTCAGTATTACTTCGCCTTTTGTTTCTGATTTTGTTTATCTGGGTCCTCTCTCTTTGTTTCTTGATGAGTCTGGCTAGAGGTTCATCGATCTTGTTTATCTTTTCACAGAACCAGCTCTTGGTTTTATTGATCTTCTTGTATTTTTTTTAAGTCTCTATGTAATTTATTCCTGCTCTGATCTTTATTATTTCCTTTCTTCTACTTACTCTGGGCTTTTCTTTCTGTTTTTTTTTTTTTTTTAATTCTTTAAGTTGTAGGGTTAGATAATTTATTAGAAGTTTTTCTTTCTTTCTTTTTTTTTTTTTTTTTTTTTTTTTTGAGGTAGGCCTGTAGTGCTATGAACTTCCCTCTCAAGTCTGCTTTCACTGTGTCCCAGAGATTTTGGGTTGTTTTATGTTCATTTTCATTTGTTTCCAGGAAGTTTTTTATTTCTTTCTTTTTTTTATTTTTTATTTTTTTTTATTTTTTTTTATTTTTTTTAAATCTTTATTGTTCAGATTATTACATTTGTTCCTCTTTTTTCCCCCCATAACTCCCCTCCTTCCAGCTCCCACCCCACCCTCCACCCTCACTCCCCACCCACTGTGTTCATCCATAGGTGCATGATTTTTGTCCAGTCTCTTCCCGCATCTCCCACACCCCTTTTCCCCCCAAGAATAGTCAGTCCATTCCCTTTCTATGTCCCTGATTCTATTATAATCACCAGTTCATTCTGTACATCAGGTTATTTATTCACTTGATTCTTAGATTCATTTGTTGATAGATGCATATTTGTTGTTCATAATTTGTATCTTTACCTTTTTCTTCTTCTTCCTCTTCTTAAAGGATACCTTTCAGCATTTCATATAATACTGGTTTGGCGGTGGTGAACTCCTTTAGCTTTTCCTTATCTGTGAAGCTCTTTATCTGACCTTCAATTCTGAATGATAGCTTTGCTGGATAAAGTAATCTTGGTTGTAGGTTCTTGGTATTCAGCACTTTGAATATTTCTTGCCATTCCCTTCTGGCCTGCAAAGTTTCTGTTGAGAAATCAGCTAACAGTCGTATGGGTATTCCCTTGTAGGTAATTGAGCCTCTTTCTCTTGCTGCTTTTAAGATTTTCTCTTTGTCTTTTGCTCTTGGCATTTTAATGATGATGTGTCTTGGTGTGGTCCTCTTTGGATTCCTTTTGTTTGGGGTTCTCTGCGCTTCTTGAACCTGTAAGTCCATTTCTTTCTCCAGGTGGGGGAAGTTTTCTGCCATTATTTCTTGAAATAGGTTTTCAATATCTTGCTGTCTCTCATCTTCTGGCACTCCAATAATTCTGATATTAGTCCGCTTAAAGCTGTCCCAGAGGCTCCTTACACTATCTTCACACTTTCGGATTCTTTTTTCATTTTGCTTTTTCAATTGGGTGTTTTTTGTCGAATCTTTGGTTTGATTCTTGAGCTCCTCTGGTCTGCTATTGGGTATAATATTCTTTATTTCAGTCCGTGTATGCTTACTTTCTAATTTCTTTATCGTAGCATCGAGGGTCTCATTAGTTTTCGTGAGGCTCTGCACAAATTTATGGCAAGCCCTCAAAATTGCGATTCTTAGCTCCATATCCTCCATTTCTGTCATGTTTTTTTGTCTCCGCATCTTTTATGCTTTCTTGGTGCACCCCCTTGTGGTCTCTGTGCGCAGTCTTGTTCTAGCCAAGCCTTAATTGTTGTAGTTAACACTAGAGGGATTTGACCACCAGGCCGACTGGCTGTAGGAATCAGCTGAGCGGAAAACGTCTGTCTTCTGGGGAGGCGCTAATCCAGCCTTTGCCTGAGGCGATCGGCCAATGGCTGTGCGCAGGGCTTGGGCGGGCGGGATCAACAGGGCGGGGGGAGGGAGCCGCTATGGCCGCTCTCAGTCCGTCCCCAGGGGCTCTGCCTCTCTGTCCCAGCAACCGCTGCAAACCTCGGAGGGGCCGTAGCCAGACAGTCCCGCTTCTCCCGTTTGAGTCTGGGTCCCTAGAGACTCGCCCGGATCTGTAGCCCAGAGTCTGAGACTCACTCCTGATTGAAAACGACAACCGCGCCCTCAGCCGCCAGCCCTCTTTGCGCGCGCACCACCTCACCACCGCACCACCGTACCTTTAAATTTTCCACACTACGCCTCCTCTGAGCATCGGAATGCTGTTGTTTTTGCTTCTAGTTGAAGAGTCTCTCCTCAGCCAGCCTTCCTGTGGTTCTGGTTGATGTCCGTTCCGACTTTTAGTTGTATTTTTGAAGTGGTTGTTTACGGCGGCAATCTCCGGTGTTTACCTATGCCGCCATCTTCGATTCTCCTTTATTTCTTTCTTGATCTCTTTGGTAACCCATTCATTGTTTAATAACATACTATTTAGCCTCCATGTGTTTTAATGTTTGAAT
Organism: Myotis lucifugus; assembly: GCF_000147115.1. Taxonomy (NCBI): domain Eukaryota; kingdom Metazoa; phylum Chordata; class Mammalia; order Chiroptera; family Vespertilionidae; genus Myotis; species Myotis lucifugus. The sequence continues at coordinate 1,163,386 of NW_005871215.1, read as the reverse complement.
GTTTTAATTGTAGTTGATTTCTAATTTCATACCATTGTGATCCTAGAAGATGCTTGATATGATTTCAATCTTCTTGAACTTGTAGAGACTTGTTTTGTGTCCTAACATGTGATCAGTCTTTAAAAATGCCCCATGTGCACTTGAGAAGAATGTATATTATGTAGGTTTGGGGTGAAATGTTCTGTAAATGTCAATTAATTCCATTTGATCTAGTTTGTAGTTTAGGATCACTGCTTCCAGTGATGTCAGTGGGGTGTTAAAGTTCCCCACTATGGTTATATTTCTGTCCATCTCTCCCTTAAAATCCTCCAGAAGTTATTTTTATATATTTGGATGCTCCTGTATTGGGTGCATATTTGTTAACCAGAGTTATATTCTCTTGTATTGATTCCTTTAGTATTATGAAGTGGTCTTCATTGTTTCTTGTTATGGTCTCCACTTTGAAGTCTATTTTGTCAGATATGAGTATTGCTATCCTAGCTTTTTTTTTTCCCCCATTTGCCTGGAAAATTTTTTTCATCCCTTCACTTTCATTCTGTGTGAGTCTTTTGTTCTGAAGTGAGTTTCTTATAGACAGCATATATAGGGGTCATATTTTCTTATCCATTCAGCTACACCTTGCATTTTGATTGGAGCATTTAAGCCATTTACAATTAAGGTTATTATTGATATGTACTTATTTGTTGCCATTCTTACTCTTGACTAGTCAGTCTTGCTTGTGGGATTTAATCACCTATATGTGATAGATACATAAAATCTAGAAATTCTAAGGAATTCTTCACAATGACTTGAGTCTGTAATTTCCCTTCCTTTTTTTAGTCCTTTTCAAAAGGGTAATGACAACCTGAAGGGAGTCTCTAGCAATGTGTCAGCCACTCTTCCTTAACATTCCCTTCTCATCTCCATATTGTCAACAACTTGGCTAGAATGCTTGCTTCTCAAACTAGGGAGCCCAGTGCTGGGAGTCAGTGGTATTGGCTGAGCACCAACCCAACATGAATGTGCTGTGACAGCTCAATAGAGCAAATACTGGTCTAGGTGCATTAATAGAAACACAGTGACCAGCTGAGAGATGTAGAAGTCTCACTGCCTGACTTAGCAGTGATTAGAGCATAATCTAGACTAGAAAACTTTAGACACGTTAAGAGAGGTCATAAAAAATTAGAAAACAGAGAGGGACAGTCACAATACAAGTTCTCTCTATTATGCTTGAATATTCAATCATATAAGGAGGGGTTTGAAATGAAACCACAGAATGCCTGGAGATGAGTAGGTGCAAGGGGAGACTAAAGGTCAGTTTTGAATATTCAATTTCCCTTGAGTAGAAGAGTGGGTAGTGTTTTCTTTGTTGCTCTGCAGAGGATAACAAGTGTCAGTGGAGGATATGTTGTTCAATATCATTTCTTCCGACCAACATTTAGTGAGCACCAGCCATATGTCAGTTAACAGCTGGGTGCAAATGGGGTGCCTGAAAAACAGTGAGATCTGTCACAGTAATATTTAAGTGGAGACCCATTGATTGCCATGGATACTCTAATCTAAAGAGGATTCCTGCCCAGGGTGGGAAAATGGGCGAGATGGCCTCTAAAACCTCTTCCAACTTTTAAAGTCTGTAAGTCTGTGGACCATGAAGAGTTTCCAGGAGAAATGCAGAGGGGCCAAGGAGTTCTCTTAGGCACAAATGAGAGTAACATAAATACATTCAGTACATTATCTCCTGTTCATAAAAATGCAAAGGGAATCCCTGCATGTCCTAAGTGGCCACAATTTCTGCCCCAAAGGCAGTCCTCCCTCCACCCCCAGCATAAAGATCAAGCTATTGACAACTGCACTAGAAATACTGAAATCATAGCAGGTAAATCTCAAAAAAGATATTTCCTTCAGGAGCATTGGCACTTGGTATACAAAGATAATTCATTACATATAAAATACTGTGCACATAGTAACACTGACAACCACTGTTTATGGGTCTGTTTTTCCCACCAGACTTTGAACTGAAAGCAATAATTCTGTTTTATTTATCGTTGAATCCCCCATGCTTAGCACAGAATCTAGCATGTATTTGATGGTCTGAAATTTTTTTGATGAATTGATATAAACTATTTTAGATTTCTCTCTCTTCAGCAAATTTGTACCAAGAGCTTTCAATAAATTAGCCATTGTCCTCAACCCTATGAAAAATATAAAAATAAAATACAAGGTCACCATTCGTATTCCCAAGAAACTCATGATGAAAATATATACACTTGAGATAATTAACACTAAAGCTGCTGACCAAGTGACAAAAATGGTCCCCACAGACGAAAGTGTTGAAATCTAGAGAGGAGATTGGTATAGGCTGTACAGATTGGTAGGGAAACTCAGATCTTTGTGTAAAAGAATAGGAGGACTTTTTAAATTTTAGTTTCCATTCCCAAAGTCATATTCACTCTAGCTCTGAGCTGAATTTATTTGTTATCTTTAATCCTTCACATAACACATAAACAAGTTATAAAACATATTTTAATTCCTTTCCTGCATAACTCAGCATGTATTTTGAAGATAAAAGTGACATTTGTGAAGCTTTGAGTGTGGGTTAAGTGTAATGGGTTAAGTGGAAGCTAGATTGAATGTATTAAGAAAGGCACAGAATTCTTTGATAACCAAGGAATAATCCAAAGGAGGGAAGTCATGGAATAAATCACAACAGAACTCACCCCTCGGACCCCACCCCCAATCTGGCAGTATTTAATAGAGTTAGAATCAAAGAAGTTTAGAACTGGAAGGGAAATTAGAGATCATCTAGTCTAGCTTCGTCATTTTATAGGTGGGGACACTGAATATAGAGAAGACAAGTGACTTGCTCAAAATCTATCTGGGACAGCACTGAGACTAGACTCCAATTCCTCGCATTTTCTTTGGGTTTCAGGTTCTCTTCACCTTCAGAGCTCCCAAAACTGAACAGAAGAAAGAGCTCCTCTTGCTTGGAAAGAGACACATCGGCATTTATTTTCTACTACTTCCCTGGGAAGTAGATGGAGGGAGCATCTGATACAGAGCCTTGGCAGGAGAAATTGTATTCATTCTTTCCCAGTGTTGGGATTTTACAAACGCCACCCTGAATTGATAGCCAAACTTCTACCAGTTCTGTCTCCAAAATTATTCCCAGGTTCATTCCTCCACTGTCCTCTGCCATTGCCCCGTGGAGGCCCTCATCATCTCTTGCTCAGGGTGGCTTTCTACCTGAGCTCTCCCAACCATGCTCCATGGGATTGTCAGGGAGATGGTCCTTAAAATACAAAGCTAGTATTGTCACCCCTAGAATAGCCACATAGGCCCCAATGCCCTACATGGACTATATTACATTTTACAATCTAACTCCTTCTCTGGCCCTCCACCAGCAATGTCCAGCGACTCAAAGTTTCTGGAAAAGGCAATGTTCTTTTATACTTTTGTGCTTTGCACAGTTTCATCCATCTGCCCTTGACTTTGTGCCTGTCCTGTTTATTCTTCAGGGACAGTTCTATTCTATGCAGTCAGGTGTGAAGACTTCCTCAGCATTCCCAACAGTTAGTCACCCTGAAGTGCGCTGTTAACTCTGCCCAGACCTCTGTTAGTGTGTTGGTCTCCAACACCCTAACAGCCTGTCTCCAGGGGTCTCCCTCCTGGAGAATGAGCTCTCCTTAAGGGCAGAGGCCATGTCAGGTGTATCAGGAGAATTGTTTCAGCAAATGTTTGTAGAAAGGAACGAAGGGGAGGGAGAGGTAAAACCATGGTCATTTGCAGAGAATCAACTATTACTTTTGCTTGCCTCTGCATAGGATTTTTTCATGTTAGTGTGTGTGTGTGTGTGTGTGTGTGTGTGTGTGTGTGTGTTAAAATTAATGTTCCCACTCACCTCCCCCAACCCCACTCCTCACTAAATGTTTTACAGTTTATTTTTTTAGATCCTTCAATATACCTGATAAAGACATACAAATATCTTTTTTCTTAAGTAAATATGGAATCATATTATCCATATTTTCCTGTCTTTACTCAATATATTATGGACATACATAAAGATTTACCTCATTTTTAAAATGACTATATCCTATACCATAATACATATGTGCCATATTTTTAAACTTCTCATATATAGACAAGTAATTTTTGATTTTTCAACATTATGCTCAATGTTGCTCTGACATCTTCAATTCTATGAATAACTTCAAAATTGTGATTCTGTCACTATGTATTATAGTATCTGCAAGAACTAATAGAAGTATCTGCAGAAGCTGTGATAGCATTTGCATTGATTCCTGTTCTGTCCCTATTTTATGTATTCCTAATTCCCTTGATTCTTTCTAGTATTAGGGGCTGAAAAGGAACTTCCAGGAGACCGGAGTTTCACAGTGGCCCGCTAACGGAGCAGGAGTATGTCAGTGGCATGAGAGCCCTTTAAGATGCTATCTTCCTTTTACATATATCACCACTAGACTCCATACGCTTATGTGAGTTATTTTTTCATCTTGCAGTGAGGTCTTTATTTGTAGAACTGTCCTCTGAACGAAGAAGGTGCCAAAGTGGCCAAAAGAGATCCAGGGACAGCATTTCTACCAATTATTTATCTTTTCTTTTTCTATAGGCATTAAACGACCAAGTAACTATTAATATATCTATATTTTAGAACAAGAGGTATTTGTGGCAAAAGAATGGCTTACTTTGCAGTTAACTAGGGGAAATGGGTCTTTTCTCTTGGTGTCCTAGCTGCTCACACCTCAGTAGGTCATCTTCCTCCCCTGGCTCCTATCACCCTCTCCCTGAGCACAGGACTAATGCTAAGATGTCCCTGCTCCACAGTCGCCAGAAGGGAAACAAAAGGAGCAGCAGAGACTCAGCCACTGCTTTTAGGCCTGCCACCTTTTTTCCTCCAAGCCTGCCCCGTGTTCTTTGCATCTCTGCATGTGGGGCCATTACTTACATTTTGCTCCTACTGCCAATTGATTTTTTTACTCTCCCTCCACGGGATTAAAATAGATGCAAAAAAGCCAAGGAAAGGTAGTTTGAAATACTTCCCAATATTAAAAACAAAAAGAAACCAAATGTCACTTTTGTAAAGGTAAGGATCCTGGAATTTCATTTGGGGAAGAGAAAGGTACCATCATGAAGACTTGGGGGCCCAGAACCCAGTGGTGATTGTTGTGCCCCAAGAATTTTGCAGAGGGGGGAAACTGAGATTCAAGTGAAATTAACTAGTCATGACCATAAACCAGTGAATGGCGGGCAAAATTTAAACACATACAGTCTTTTTTTTCTTTTACTTTTTAAAATTTTTTTTATTGATTAAGGTATTACAATTGTGTCTTTATCCCCCCATTGTCCCCCTTATCCCCCCAGTCCTGCCCTCACCCTCACCCCCTGTTGTCTGTGTCCATCGCTTATGCTTATATGCATGCATACAAGTCCTTTGGTTGATCTCTCCCCCTTACCCCCACCCTTCCCTACTTTCCCTCTGAGGTTTGAGCAGCTGATCGATGCTTCTCTGTCTCTAGATCTGTTTTTGTTCATCGGTTTATGTTGTTCATTATAATCCACAAATGAGTGAGATCATGTGATATTTATCTTTCTCTGACTGACTTATTTCACTTAGCATAATGCTCTCCAGTTCCATCCAAGCTGTTGCAAATGTTAGGAGTTTCTCCCTTTTTACTGCAGCATAGTATTCCATTGTGTAGATGTGCCAAAGTTTTTAATCCACTCATCTGCTTTTTTTCTTTGATTAGTATCTTTTTTATGTATTGGAGTGACACTGGTTAATAACATTCTATAATTTTCAGGTGTACAAGATTATAATTTGATATCTGTGTACCCTAATGCATGCTCACTACTCAAAGTCTTTTTCTTCCATTACTATATGTTTGACCCCCTTTACCCACTTTGCCCTCCCTCTACTCCACTTCCCCTCTGGTAACCACCATTCTGTTGTCTGTATCAATGAGTTTGATTTTGTTTGTTTTGCTAGTTTGCTTTATATTGCACATATGAGTGAAGTTGTATGGTTCATGTCCTTCACTGTCTAACTTACTTTACTTAGCACAATAATCTCAAGATTTATTCACATTATTGCAAATGGCAATATCTCATATTGTATGGCTGTGTAAGATTCCATTGTAGAAATGTACCACATCTTCTTTATCCAATCATTAGTCCATAGACACTTAGGTTGTTTCCCTTGTATTGGCAATTGTAAATAATGCTGCAATGAACATAGTGGTGTACATATTTTAATGAATAAATGTTTACTTTTCAGGTAAATATTCAAGGTGGCATTGCTAGATCATATGGTAACTCTACTCCTAATTTTTTGAGGAGACTACATGCTGTTTTCTATAGTAACTGCACTAATTTACATTTCCACTAATTCTTTGCATCTGTGCATTTGGGGGCCATTACTTACATTTTGCTCCTACTGCCAATTGATTTTTTTACTCTCCCTCTACAGAACTAAAATGGATGCAAAAAAGCCAAGCAAAGGCAGTTTGAAATCCTTCCCAATATTGAAAACAAAAAAGAAACCAAATGTCACCTTAATAAAGGTAAGGATCCTGGAATTTCATTTGGGGAAGAGAATGGTATCATCACAAAGACTTGGGGGCCCAGAACCCATATTCTTAACCACTCTATTCCATGACTTTTTGCTGAGTAATGTCAACTCTGGTAAATGTTGTTGTATACAATTCCATAATCCTATCTAATAAAAGAGAAAGATGCAAATTGACTGTGGCCCCGAATGCTTCCCATTGGCTAATCAGGGAGATATGCAAATTAACTGCCAACCAAGATAGCGGCCAGCAGCCAGGCACTGAAGCGAACAGGAGGCTTGCTTGCTCCAGTGACGGAGGAAGCCAAGGTTCCCCACCTGCTGCTGCTGGCCTCTGAGCTGCAACTCTAAGAAACATTGTTGCAAATATAGAAGCTAAACATTCCTCAGAAACCTGCTTTCAGCCAGCTGGGCTTCAGCCAGCAGGATCGCAACAGTGTTACAATTATAGAACCCAAACAAACCCAGATCCCTGCTTTCAGCAACAGAGGCCTCAGAGCTGGAGCCAAGCCTCAGAGCTAAAGCTGGCCCGGAATAAAACAAAAAAAGAAAGAAAAGAGAGGTTGGGAGCTTCAGTCACCCGCCAGCCTGAAAACGGCCCTCAGCCAGACTGGCCAGGCACCCCAGTGGGGACCCCCACCCTGAAGGGGGTGTGACCAGATGCAAACAGCCATCATCTCCTCATCCAGGCTGGCCAGGCACCCAAGCGGGACCCCCACCCTGATCCAGGACACCCTTCAGGGCAAACCAGCCGGCCCCCACCCGTGCACCAGGCCTCTATTCTATATAGTAAAAGGGTAATATGCCTCCCAGCACCAGGATCAGCGGAGCCTCGAGGCCTCCCGGCACCGAGATCAGCGTGACAGGGGGCAGCGCCCAAACCCCCTGATCGTCCTGCGGCTCTGTGTGTGACAGGGTGCGGCGCCCCAACCCCCCCCCCCACGGGCACTGCTCTGTGTGTGACGGGGTAGAGCCATAACCTCCCCATTGGCCCTGCCCTGAGTGTAACAGTGGCGGCGCCCCAACCCCCTGATTGGCCCTGCTCTGTGTGTGACAGGGTGAGGTGCCCCAATTCCCCCCCCCCAACCACGGGCCCTACTCTGTGTAAGTCGGGGTAGAGCCATAACCTCCCCATCGGCCCTGCCCTGAGTGTGACAGTGGCGGCACCCCAACCCCCTGATCGGCCCTGCTCTGTGGGTGATAGAGGGCGGTGCCCCAACACCCTGATCAGCCCTGCTCTGCGTGTGACAGGGGGCAGTGCCCCAACTCCCCTATCGGCCCTACTCTGTGAGTGACGGGGGAGCCCCCCAACCCCCTGATGGGCCCTGCTCTGTGCATGATAGGGGGGAGCTCCCCAACCCCCTGATTGACCCTGCTCTGTGCGTGACAGGGTACAGAGCCCCAACCCCCCTGATGGGCCCTGTTCTGTGAGTGACAGGGGGTGGCGCCGCAACCTCCCCATTCACCCTGCCTTGAGTGTGACAGGGTGCGTTGCCCCAACCCCCCAGTCGGCCCTACCCTGAGCGTGACTAGGGGTGGCATCGCAACCTCCCGATCCACCCTGCTCTGTGCATGACAGGGGGCGGTGCCCCAACTCCCCAATTGGCCCTGCTCTGAGCCCGACCAGGGGCTGCACCTAGGGATTGGGCCTGCCCTCTGCCACCCGGGAGCAGGCCTAAGCCAGCAGGTCGTTATCTCCCGAGGGGTCCCAGACTGCGAGGGCACAGGCCAGGCTGAGGGTCCCCTCCTCCCCGCTGAGTGCACAAATTTTTGTGCACCGGGCCTCTAGTATATTTATATTAATCTTAAGGAAAGTAAATTCTGTTGCAGTTACAGTGACAGAAATTGTAAAATTGAAATTAAAAATCACACTGAAGATAAATTCATTTATGTTGTATTTTTTTTATTAAATCTTTATTGTTCAGATTACATTTGTTCCTCTTTTTTCCCCCCATAACTCCCCTCCTTCCAGTTCCCGCCCCACCCTTCGCTCTCACTCCCTACCCACTGTCCTCATCCATAGGTGCACGATTTTTGTCCAGTCTCTTCCCACATCTCCCACTCCCCTTTCCCCCCCAAGAATAGTCAGTCCATTCCCTTTCTATGTCCCTGATTCATTATAATCACCAGTTCATTCTGTACATCAGATTATTTATTCACTTGATTCTTAGATTCACTTGTTGATAGATGCATGTTTGTTGTTCATAATTTGTATCTTTACCTTTTTCTTCTTCCTCTTCTTAAAGGATACCTTTCAGCATTTCGTCTAATACTGGTTTAGTGGTGATGAACTCCTTTAGCTTTTCCTTATCTGTGAAGCTCTTTATCTGACCTTCAATTCTGAATGATAGCTTTGCTGGATAAAGTAATCTTGGTTGTAGGTTCTTGGTATTCATCACTTTGAATATTTCTTGCCATTCCCTTCTGGCCTGCAAAGTTTCTGTTGAGAAATCAGCTGACAGTCGTATGGATATTCCCTTGTAGGTAATTGAGTCTCTTTCTCTTGCTGCTTTTAAGATTCTCTCTTTGTCTTTTGCTCTTGGCATTTCAATTATGATGTGTCTTGGTGTGGTCCTCTTTGGATTCCTTTTGTTTGGGGTTTTCTGCGCTTCTTGGACCTGTAAGTCCATTTCTTTCACTAGGTGGGGGAAGTTTTCTGTCATTTCTTCAAATAGGTTTTCAATATCTTGCTGTCTCTCATCTTCTGGCACCCCTATAATTCTGATGTTGGTACGTTTGAAACTGTCCCAGAGGCTCCTTACACTATCTTCGTATTTTTGGATTCTTTTTTCATTTTGCTTTTCCGGTTGGGTGTTTTTTGCTTCTTCGCATTTCAAATCTTTGACTTGATTCTTGCGCTCCTCTGTTCTGCTGTTGGGTGTCTGTATAATATTCTTTATTTTAGTCAGTGTATGCTTAATTTCTAGTTGGTTTTTTATCACAACATCGAGGGTCTCATTAGATTTCTTGAGGATCTTATCAAGTTTATCGGCAGTTTCTAGAAAATTATTGAAAGACCTTAAAAGTGCGTTTTTTAGCTCTATATCCTCCATTTCTGTCTTGTTTCTTTGTCTCCGCATTTTTTATGCTTTCTTGGTGCACCCCCTTGTGGTCTTTGTGTGAAGTCTTGTTGTAGTTAAGCCTTGATTGTTGTCAGCAATACTGGGGGTGAATTGACCTCCAGGCTAACTGGCTATGAGAGTCAGCTGTGTCTGCAGTGGGAGGGCTTCTGTGCTGGATCTCTAGGGCAGTGCTAGTCTAGCGTTTGCCTAAGGCTATCCGGCACATGCCTCTGTGCAGGGCTTGGGCGGGGCGGGTCCCTGGGGATCTACAGGGCAGGCGGAGCGAGCAGTTATGGCTGCTCTCAGTTTTGTCCCCAGCGGCTCTGCAACCGCTGCAATCCTCAGAGAGAAAGCTGCCTTCCCGCTTCTCCCGTTTGAGTCTGGGTCCCTAGAGACTCGCCCGGATCTGGAGCTCAGAGTGTGAAACTCCCTCCCGATTGAAAACAACAACCACGCCCTCTGCCGCCGGCCCGCTCCACATGCACCTCAGCACCTTAGTATTTCACCTCCGCACTGTGCCTCCTCTGAGTCTCAGTATGGATTTCTCTTTTCTTCTAGTTGTAGAATCTCTCCTCAGCCAGCCTTCCTGTGGTGGTTCTGGGTGATGTCCATTCTGTCTTTTAGTTGTATTTTTGAAGTGGTTGTTCGAGGCAGCAAACTCCGGCGTTAACCTATGCCGCCATCTTGGTTCTCTATATCCCATTTATGTTGTATTTTATGATAGCTACTGGCAAATTGATAATATCACTTAAGATACCATTTCAACTTACACTTATTATCTTTACATTGGTAATTATTCTGATGGGCCCTAAACAAAAGTCTTTCCACCATCTGTTTATTTTCTCCCAATGGACTTATCATCCAATGAATTGAATAGGCTAAGTAAGAAAATGCAAGCAAGTCAATAACTTTCCTCAGAACATAAAAGCTAGAGTTTCAGTGGACAATTATATTAACGAGAATTAAAAGAATGAATTACAACCCCTTCACCTAAAACAATAGTGAAGATGAGCGAGCTATGTATCTCAACTGCCCCAAGCAGGTGTTGAAATTTTTTTGATATTTAAATAAATTAATAATTTATATTTATTTCATGATATTTAATATGTTATAAATATGTTTATAATAATTAAATAGTTCTATATGAGTCTTGGTAGTATTTCAGCTAAGGGAATTTATTAAATGTGATTGTTTAATAATTGATTTCACCTGGCTTTAAGACAACAAGTCTTAATATAGTATTCAATAATATACGATTACTAATATTTGTAATAGTAACATATGATTATAACTAGAGGCTCAGTGCACAAAAATTTGTGCACTCGGCGGGGGGGGGGGGAGGGTGGTCCCTCAGCCCAGCCTGTGCCCTCTCGCAGTCTGAGACCCCTCAGGGGATGACCACCTGCTGGCTTAGGCCCACTCCCCGGGGGATTGGGCCTAAGCTGTCAGTCAGACATCCCTCTGGCAGCCTGGGAGCCCTCGGGGGATGTCCACTTGCCGGTGGGGAGCAGTCCTAAGCTGCAGTCGGACATCTTTAGTGCTGCTGAGGAGGCGGGAGAGGCTCCCACCACCACCGCTGTACTGGCAGCTGTCAGCCTTGCTTGTGGCTGAACAGAGCTCCCCCTGTGGGAGCACACTGACCACCAGGGAGCAGCTCCTGCATCGAGTGTCTGCCCCCGGGTGGTCAGTGTGTGTCATAGTGACCAGTCATTCCCAGTCGTTCTGCTGTTAGGGTCAGTTTGCATATTACCCTTTTACTATATAAGATAGAGGCCTGGTGCACGGGTGGGGGCCAGTTGGTTTTCCCTGAAGGGTGTCCCAGATCAGGGTGGGGGTCCCGCTTGGGTGCCTGGCCAGCCTGGGTGAGGGGCGGAGGGCCGTTTTCAGACTTGCCACACCCCCTTCAGGGTGGGGGTTCCCGCTGGTGTGTCTGGCCAGCCTGGGTGAGGGGCTGATGGCTGTTTGCAGGCTGGCCACGACCCCCAGCCACCCAAGCTCCCAGTGGAGGCTGGCTGGAAGCACGTATCTGGGATTTATTTATCTTCTATAATTGAAACTTTGTTGCCTTGAGTGGAGGCCACAGCCGGCCAGGGCAGGTGGGAAGCTTGGTTTCCTCCATTGCCAGGGCAACCAAGCCTCCTGCTTGCTCCAGCTCCATGGCTGCTGGCCGCCATCTTGGTTTGGTTAATTTGCATATAGTTGCTCTGATTGGCTGGTGAGCATGGCTTGGGGCATAGCAGAGGTGTGGTCAATTTGCATGTTTCTCTTTTATTAGATTAGACAATATACAGTAAATAGTAGTATACAATTTTTTTTAAAAAATGAACCCTTCCACTTATCTAAAACATGGTAAAATATTAAAGATCCTTCTACCACAGAGAGTCCTTTGTGTTTGATGTCTATGGAGAGTCTCCATCCTTGCTTAGCTGTCAAGGGTCATAGAACTCTCATAGTGGGTCTTGGTTACACAGGCTCTCTCTGCCCTTCAGGAAAACGCTTTCATGCTAGAGTGTAGGGAACACGCCCTCCTCAGGAGCTCAATTGTCTCAGCTGGTCAGTTGGAGGAGTTTTTACTCTTCTGTACCTCTATTCAAAGAGCACAGTGTTGCCTTGCAGTCAGCTTCTGGGACTGGAGGAGCAAGCAGAACTGCAGGGTCTCAGGTTTGGCCATCCTAGGAGAAGAACCTGGGAGAGGCCTAGGGGAGGGAGCTCTGTTAAGTTAGGATGTTACTTTACAATACCCCTGACAATTGCTGAGTAAGTGATATACAGTATATCTGAAGGCATGCTTAAGACACATTTCCTATTTTCAGCACTGGAAGATTAGGTACTTGTGTTATTTCTCTTCTATCCTATCCTTTAAATCATTCCATGCTGAATACCATTTTTTTTTCTACCACATGGGGACAGATGTCTACATAAACACCAGCTATGAGACCCTGGTTAGGTTATTAAGTCTCTGTTTGCTGGTTGTGAAACTGGAATAGTTTTTCCTACTTCTCCTGATTGCAGTGGGATTAAATGAAATAAGAGAACCTGGGCTTGCTGCCTGGCAGATTCTGAAAATCCAATAAATATTGACTGCATCTACCTTCCCCACTTCTCTCCCTTTAACAGAAAGTAGTTTCCTGTAGGTGACCTACTTATTAGTGAGTCTCCCACAGTAGAAGAGGGTATCTGAGGGCCATTCATTCAGGCTCATTTGTGTATCTCATTATTACTTCACTAGTGGCCTGGTGCACGAAATTCATGCACAGTGGGGGAGGGGGGGTGTCCCTCAGCCTGGCCTGTACCCTCTCCAATTTCGGACCCCTCAGGGGATGTCCAACTGCCGGTCCCACAAGAATCGGGCCTAAACTGGCAGTCGGACATCCCTCTCGCAATCCGGTACTGCTGGCTCCTAACTGCTCAACTACCTGCCTGCCTGATCACCCCTAACCACTCTGTCTGCTGGCCTGCTCGCCCCCAACTGTCCCCCCCTGACAGCCTGCCTGCCCCCAACTGCCCCCCCTGCTGGCCTGCTCGCCCGCAACTGCCTCCCTGCCAGCCTGATCGTCCCCAACTACCCCCCACTGCCGGCCTGCTCATCCACAACTGCCCTCCCTTCCTGGCCTGATCGTCCCTAACTGCCTCTGCCTCGGCTCCACCACCATGGCTTTGTCTGGAAGGTCTTCTGGTCTAATTAGCATATTAGCTTTTTTATCAGTATAGATAAGAAAAACAAATAAACAAACAGTCTGGCCATTTGGTGTTGCACAGGAACCGAATTCACAGTCAATTATAACTGAAGAGAGAGCAAAAAGCATGGATTCCATCCAGTTGCCAGTTTTGTCTAGGTTTTCAGTGTGCTACACTATTAATTATGGTAAAGAATTTACCTTTTAAATGCAAGTGGACCATTACCTTTTAATAGTCACAGAACTAAGAATTAAAACATTTAAACTATAACCACAAACAGCCAATCTACAATTGGTGACTCAATAAAAAATGGTCATACAAGGTGGGGCAAAAGTAGATTTACAGCTATTCATATGGAAAGTAAGACAATAATTAATAAGTAATTGTACAAGAATAAATTTTCTGTTTCATGTATTCACAACTGTAAACCTACTTTTGTCCCACCCTATATGATACAATGTAACATCTATGTTTGGGGTGCACTTGGGGTTCTGAGAGAGACCACTTACCTACTTTTCCCCATTCTCTCCTAGGGCCCCACTCTTCCTTCCAGTATCTACAGAGTAAGTACTGATTCCTTTGTTCCGCATTCCCATTGAGCTCTCAGTTAGGGGCGAGAGAAGAAAGACTTGAGTTTACCTTCAATCGCTATGACTAGGATGCGAAGCAAGTGGGCATGGGGACCACCTCTTAATCACAGCATTAATAAGAGAGAATAGAGAACTTCTCTCCAAAAATTCCTCAGACCATGACAAATAGAGTCTATCTGTTTGACATTGGAAGTGAGGATGAAGATATGTTAGAAAGACAATCCCCACCAATATATGTGTTCAGCTTTTTACATTTGCTCCTTTCGTCACCCCCATTTTACAGAGGAGGAAACTGAGACCCTAAGACAGTGGTTCTCAACCTTCCTAGTGCTGTGACCCTTTAATACAGTTCCTCATGTTGTGGTGACTCCCAATTTCATTGTTACAAATTGAACATAATTAAAGCATAGTGATTAATCACAAAAACAATATGTAATTATATATGTGTTTTCCAATGGTCTTAGGCGACCCCTGTGAAAGGGTCGTTTGACCCCCAAAGGGGTCTCGACCCACAGGTTGAGAACCGCTGCCCTAAGAGATTAAGCAAGTTAGCTAATTCTGCTAATAAAAGCTAAAATGAGGATTCTGATTTTATTTTGTAAGTCATTCATGCTTTTATAAAAAAATGATTTTTGATATTCTTTTTTAAAATATGTTTTTATAGATTTCAGAGAGGAAGGAAGAAGGGAGAGAGAGACAGAAACATCAATGATGAGAGAGAATCATTGATTGGTTGCCTCTTGCATGCTCCCTACTGGGGATCAAGCCCACAACCTGGGCATGTGCCCTTGACCAGAATCAAACCCGGGACCCTTCAGTCCACAGGCCATTGCTCTATCCACTGAGCAAAACCAGCTAGGGCAGTCATTCATGCTTTTTTAAAGATTGATTGTTATTATTAAATATTGAGTATATATTAAAGAATAGTAAGTATATGTGTAAGGTATCTACTTATATAAAAACCATGGGTGGTGGTCATCACATACAGATGAACAGCCGCAACCGAGCAGAAGGAAGTCAGTCCTACAGGGGTTGTCTTGGCAACGGCTGCACCCTCCCCCAAGCTGTTTCCCAGAGCTGTTTCCTGTAAGGGCGGAGTTTGAGGCAGGAACCTGCCCTGGGAGCGTGGAGGCAGATCTTTCTAAAGTGTGAACCTGAGTGGGGTGGCTGAAAGGCTTAGAAAAGACAGACAAGAGAATGAAAGCCGGGTCTCGGTGGGACGCTGCTTCTCTGAGAGACAGCAACCACGCCCACAGCCATGCCTTTATTTTATAGCAGATGCTATGAGGCAAAGTAAGGGCGTGACCAAGATGTTTACAAACATTCTCCTGGGTTTCAATCCTACTCAACTATATGCACCTGAACTCTATCAAGCCCACATCACTCAGGCGCGTGGGGCCACGTGTTCGGACCATAGGTTCAAGCTTACAACTATAGCTGTTGGCTATAATTGTGCTGGGAGGGCCCTGCCCTCCAAGCTGGGACTTGCACATGGCAATGAGAGGACTGTGCCCTCTCATCAGTCCAAGGCTTGACCCTGTCCAAAACACTGTAGCGGCTCCCCACAATAAAGTTTTAATTCTGTTTCTTTGTTACTAATGTTGTGGCCCCACCCCATAACAAAGGAACAAAGGAAAATTTCCCCATAGAATTTCTAAATAGTATTACTCCTTTGGGAATGCCGTGTCATAAATTAAAATTGAAAGTGGGTGCAATCATCATGCTATTGAGAAATCTCAATAGTAAATGGGGTCTTTGTAATGGTACCAGATTTATTATCAAAAGATTACGACCTAACATTATCGAAGCGGAAGTATCAACAGGATCTTAACAGAAGAAGAGGCTGTTCTGATTCCAAGAATTAATTTATCCCCATATGACACTGGCCTCCCATTTAAATTGATTTGACGACGGTGTCCCATGATGCCAGCATTTGTGATGACTATTAATAAATCACAAGGACAAACTCTAGACAGAGTAGGCATGTTCCTACCTGAACCTGTTTTGCAG
>NW_005871215.1:1117587-1147071 GCF_000147115.1 Myotis lucifugus | reverse complement strand
AAACATCGATCAGCTGCTCTACACACTCTCACTGGGATGTGCCGCATCAAGTACATGCCCTTGACTGGAATCGAACCAGGACTCTGAGTCTGCAGGCCGATGCTCTATCCACTGAGCCAAACTGGTTAGAGCAATTAATTCCCTTTTAATGTGCACGAATTTCATGCACCAGGCTACTAGTAAAGAATAATAACACAGTGAACACCCTTGTGTATATCCTACATGTAGTTTAAGAAAGAAGTACTCTGGTGTTTTCCCCATCTTATCTCACCCTGTTCACTGATCCCTCTGAGATAATGGCTGTCTTGAGTTTTATATTTATTATTCTATTACTTTTCTTTTTTGTTAATCCTCACCGAGATATTTTTCCATTGATTTTTAAAGACAGTGGAAGGGAAGGGGAGAGACAGAGAGAGTTAGAGATCGATGTGAGAGAGACACATCTATTGGTTGCCGACCAGGGGGTAGATCGAGCATGAAACCGAGGTATGTGCCCTTGATAGGAATTGAACCCTTGACCCTTCAGTCTGCAGGCTGATGCTCTAACCACTTAGCAAAACAGGCTAGGACTCCATTACTTTTCTTTCTATTTTTCTAAGTCTCCTAAACTACTTACTGTTTAATTTTTCATGTTTTTGTGGGATATATAAATACATGAGATCCTACTATTTCGTTTTCTTCTGCAACTCACTTTTCATGCTTAGTACTAAGCTAGCATACATGGCATAGCATTCTGCTGGCTTTCTCTTGGGTTGGTCAGGCCTTCATTCTGACTGACCAGTGCCTGTACCCTGTAGATACTATGAATATCAACTCTGTTCTTGGGAACCTGTTTATAAATCAATTTCAATGTTATATTCAATTGTATGACATATCACACTTATTTGACGGTTGGTGGGCATGTGGCTTTTTTCTTGTGTTTTTGCTATTTAAAGTGGTGCTGCTGTGAACGTTGTTGTGTGGTTCTCCTAGTGCTGTGGTCGGCAAACTGCGGCTCGCGAGCCACATGCGGCTCTTTGGCCCCTTGAGTGTGGCTCTTTCACAAAATACCGACTTCTGCGCATGGGCCATGAAGTTTCAATCACACTGTATTTGCGCGCCTGCACGTGGTATTTCTGAAATATTGGTACTTTGCCATTAGTAGTGTGTGTGAGTTCCAGTTGTTCCACATCCTTTTTATCACATGATATAGTGTGGCTTTTAATTTTACCTATTTAGTTGATGGGCAAAATATTGTAATGTATTTTAATTTGCATTTTGATGAATGACTGTTAATGAAATTGAGCTACTTTTTATGTGCTTATTGGCCATTTGTTTCCTCTTCTGTGAGTTATCTGATCATGACTTCTCTGGCTTAAATATTTTTTGTTGTGTTATCTTTTTCTTATTGATTATAGAATATATAAAATATATTTTACAAAGAACAATTCTACTAAATAATTCTACGAAGACAATATAAAAATATATAAATAATATGTAAATAAATATATACATATATTTATTTATAAATAAATACAAGCTTTTTTCAAAGAATTTACTAATCTTTTGAAATTGTATGTTGGCTTGACCATTTTTAAAAATTATTATTTTTTAAGTATGTGTTTCATTAATTTTAGAGAGAGGAAGGGAGAGGGAGAGAGAGATGGAAACATCAATGATGAGAGAGAAACATCAATCAGTTGTCCCATCAAGTGACATAGTTACAGGGCTTATAATTCACATTTTCTTAAAATGAATGATGCCCTCTGGAGTTAAGCAAACTGCTGCATGGTGAGCTGGAGGAAGGGCATTTCAGGCAGACAGAATAACATATGCAAATGCATAGCATAAATCTAAAACAATGGGAATAGAGCCTTAGAAATCATCTACTATAATCCTCTTACATGATGCACAAATCCACTTTATATTATAGGGAATTTAGTGTCTAATTTATATAGTTAATTTAGAAAGGACACTTGCTTTCTTTTTAAAAAATTCTTTATTGTTTAAAGTATTACACATAGTATTACATATGTCTCCTTTTTCTCCCGTTGACCTCTCCTCGGTCATCCTCACCCCCCAGCACATCTCCTCACCCCCCTAGTGTCTGTGTCCATTGGTTATACTTATATGCATGCATACAAGTCCTTTGGTTGACCTCTTAACCCGCCCACAACTTCCCCTTCCTTCCCTCTGAAGTTTGATGGTCTGTTCGATGCTTCTCTGTCTCTGGATCTATTTTTGTTCATCAGTTTATGTTGTTTATTATATTCCACAAATGAGTGAAATCATGTGATATTTATCTTTCTCTGATTGGCTTATTTTGCTTAGCATAATGCTCTCCATGTCCATCCATGCTATTTCAGATGGTAAGAGTTCCTTCTTTTTTACAGCAGTGTAGTATTCCATTGTGTAGACGTACCACCATTTTTTAATCCACTTCTCTGCTGATAGGCGCTTAGGCTGTTTCCAAATCTTAGCTATTGTAAATTGTGCTGCTATGAACATAGGACTGCATATGTTCTTTCTGATTGGTGTTTCTTATTTCTTGGAATATATTCCTAGAAGTGAGATTACTGGGTCAAATGGGAGTTCCATTTTTAATTTTTTGAGGAAGCTCCATACTGTTCTCCACAGTGGCTGCACCAGTCTGCATTCCCACCAGCAATGCATGAGGGTTCATTTTTCTCCACATCCTCACCAGCACTTGTCATTTGTTTATTTATTGATAATAGCCATTCTGACAGGTGTGAGATGGTATCTCATTGTCATTTTTATTTGCATCTCTTAGATGATTAGTGACTTGGAGCATGTTTTCATATGTCTCTTGGCCTTCTGTATGTCCACGTTCAAAAATTGTCTATTGAAGTCCTTTGCCCATTTTTTTATTGGATTGTTTATCTTCCTTTTGTTAAGATGCATGAGTTTCCAATAAATTTTGGTGATTAGGCCCTTATTGGAAATAACATTGGCAAATATGTTCTCCCATGCAGTGGTCTTTCTTGTTGTTTTGTTGATGGTTTCTTTTGCTGTGCAGAAACTTTTTATTTGATGTAGTCTCATTTGTTTATTTTCTCCTTAATTTCCACTGCCCTAGGAATTGTATCAGTAAAGATATTGCTACGACTATGTCTGATATTTTGTGGCCAATGGATTGTTCTAAGATTTTTATGATTTCCGGTCTTACATTAAGTCCTTTACCCATTTTGAGTTTATTTTTGTGTATGGTGTAAGTTGGTGTTCTTGTTTCTTTTTTTTTCTTTTTTTTGCATCATGTATCTGTCCAATTTTCCCAACACTATTTATTGAAGAGACTGTCTTGACTCCATTGTATGCTCTTGCTTCCTTTGTCAAATATTAATTGAGCATAATGGCTTGGGTCAATTTCTGGGTTCTCTGTTCTGTTCCATTGGTCTATATGTCTGTTTTTGTGTCAGTACCAGGTAGTTTTGAGAACAGTGGCTTTGTAATATAGCTTGATATCTGGTATTGTGATCCCTGCAACTTTGTTCTTCTTTCTCAAGATTGCTGCAGCTATTCAGGTTCTTTTTTTATTCCAGATTAATTTTTGGAGAGTTTGTTCTAGGTCTCTGAAATATGCCATTAGTATTTTAATGGGGATTGCATTAAATCTATAGATTGCTTTGTGTAGCAAGGACCTTTTAATGAAATTGATTCTTCCAATCCATAAACACACATGTTCTTCCATTTGTTTATGTCTTCCTCAACCTCTTTTTTCAACATCCTGTAGTTTTCTGAGTACAAGTCCTTTACCTCCTTAGTTAAGTTTATTCCTAGGTATCTTATTTTTTTTTGGTGCCATGGTAAATGGGATTGTTATTTTGTTTCTTTTTATGAGAGTTCATTATTGGTGTATAAAAAAGCCATAGATTTCTGGGTGTTAATTTTGTATCCTGCTACCTTGCCAAATTCATTTATTAAGTCTAGTAGTTTTTTGATGGAGTCTTCAGGGTTTTCTATCTACAATATTATGTCATCTGCAAATAATGACAGTTTTACTTCTTCTTTTTCAATTTGGATGCCTTTTATTTCTTTTTCTTGTCTGATTTCTATGGCTAGCATGTCCAGCACTATATTGAACAGGAGTGGTAAAAGTGGTCATCCCTGTCTTGTTCCTGTTCTTAGGGAAATGGTTTTACTTTTTGCCCATTGAGTATGATGTTGGCTGTAGGTTTGTCATATAAGGTTTTTATTATGTTGAAGTATGATCTCTCTATTCCCACTTTGCTGAGAATTTTTGTCAAGAAAGGGTATTGGAATTTTTCAAATGCTTTTTCTGCATCAATTGATATGATTATGTGATTTTTATCTCTCAATTTGTTTATGTGATGTATCACATTTATTGATTTGTGGATATTGTACTATCCTTGCATCTCCAGAATAAATTCCACTTGGTCATGGTGTATGATCTTTCTAATGTAATGCTGGATCTGATTTGCTAGAATTTTGTTGAGGATTTTAGGATATTGGCCTGTAATTCTCTTTGTGGTGTCTTTATCTGGTTTTGGGATTAGGGTAATGTTGGCTTTATAGAAAGAGCTTGGAAGTGTTTCTTCCTCTTAAGTTTTTTTGTAATAGTCTGAGGAGGATAGATTTTAGTTCTTCTTTGAATGTTTTGTAAAACTCTCCTTTAAAGTGGTCTGGCCCAGGGCTTTTGTTTGCTGGAAATTTGTTGATTACTATTTCAATTTCCTCCTTAGTTATCGGCCTGTTGAGATTTTTTTTATTCTTTCTCATTGAGTTTTGGAAGGTCGTATTTTTCTAGGAATATGTCCATTTCTTCTAGGTTGACCAGTTTGTTGGAATAGAGTTGTTCATAGTATTTTTTTACAACCCTTCCTATTTCTGTGGGGTCTGTTGTTATTTTGCCTCTTTCATATCTGATTTTGTTTATTTGAGTCCTCTCTCTTTGCTTCTTGGTGAGCCTGGCTAGAGTTTCATCAATCTTGTTTATCTTTTCAAAGAACCAGCTCTTGGTTTCATTTATTTTATCTTATTTTTTTATCTCTATGTCATTTATTTATGCTCTGATCTTTATTATTTCCTTCCTTCTGCTCACTCTGGGCTTTTCTTGTTGCTCTCTTTCTAATTCTTTGAAATGTAGAGTTAGATGATTTACTACCATTTTTTCTTGTTTTTTGAGATAGGCCTGTAGAGCTATAAACTTCCCTCTCAGGACTGCTTTCATTGTGTCCCACAGGTTTTGGATTGTTGTGTTTTCATTGTCATTTGTTTCCAGGATGTTTTTTATTTCTTCTTTGATCTCTTTAGTAACCCAATCATTGTTTAATAACATGCTATTTAGTCTCCAAGTGTTTGATTTTTTGAGATTGTTTTTATTGTAGTTTATTTCTAATATTATGCCATTGTGATCTGAGAAGATGCTTGATATGATTTCAATCTTCTTAAACTTGAAGAGATTTTGCCTGTGTCCCAATATGTGGTCTATCTTTGAAAATGTCCCATGTGCACTTGAGAAGAATGTATATTCTGTAGCTTTGGTGTGAAATGTTCTGAAGATGTTGATTAAGTCCATCTGACCTTTGAGTCATTTAAGATTGCTTTTTCTTTGCTGTTTTTTTGTCTAGAGGATTTATCCAGTGATGTCAATGGGGTATTAAAGTCCCCTACTATAATTGTATTGCTGTCAATCTCTTCCTTGATATCTTCCAGAAGTTTTTTGTTTTTGGGTGTTCCTGCCTTGGGTGCATATATGTTTACCAGAGTTATATCCTCTTGTTGTATCAATCCCTTTAGTATTATGAAGTGGTCTTCCTTATCTCTTGTTATGGCCTTCACTTTGAGGTCTATTTTGTCCAATGTAAGTATTGCTACTCCAGTTTTTTTTGTTTTTTTTCATTTCCATTTGCCTGAAAAATATTTTTCCATCCCTTCACTTTCAGTCTTTGTGAGTCCCTTGTTCTGAGGTTGGTTTCTTGTAGACAGCATGTATATGGGTCATGTTTTCTTATCTATTCAGCCACTCTATGTCTTTTGATTGGAGCATTTAGTCCATTTACGCTTAAGGTTATTATTGATAGATACTTGTTTGTAGATATTTTTATTCTTTATACCTGTGTTCCTTCTTCCCTTTCTTTCTTTTTACAACAGTCCCTTTAGCATTTCTTGCATTGCTGGTTGGGTAGTGATAAATTCCCTTAGTGTTTTTTTTTTTGAAGCTCCTGATTTCCCCTTCAATGTTGAACGATATCCTTGCTGGATTAGAGTATTCTTGGATTCAGTCCCTTGTTTTGCATCACTTTGTATACTTCATTCCATTCTCTTTTAGCCTGATATGTTTCTCTTGAGAAATTATTTGATTATCTAATGAGAGATCCTTTGTAGGTAACTCTCTGTCTCTCTCTTGTAGCCTTTAAGATTCTCTCTTTGTCATTAACATTTGCCATTGTAATTACAATGTGTCTTGGTGTGGGTCTTTTGGGGTTCATCTTGTCTGGGACTCTGTGCTTGTGTGACATTTTTCTTCCCCAAATCAGGGAAGTTTTCTGTCATTATTTCTTTTTTTTTTTTTTTTTTTTTTTTTTTTTATGTGCCTCAGGCATGAAACAGCTCTGGCCACCGACACAGGCATCAAGTCCCAAAGTTCCCTTAGGCTCATCTCCTGCTTTCTAATTTTTTTATAAGAGCAACACCACCAATCAGGTGTCTCCTTGCCCATTGCCAGGGGGTCTGTCATTATTTCTTCAAATAGGTTTTCTAATCCTTGCTCCTTTCTTGTCCTTCTGGCACCCCTGGTATACATATGTTACTTCGTTTCATGTCCCAAAGTTCCCTTAGGCTCACCTCCTGCTTTCTAATTTTTTTCTCTAGTTGCTGTTCAGATTGGGTGTGTTTTCTGCCCTATATTCTAAATTACTAATTCGATCCTCCACTTCTTCTAGTCTACTTCCATCATGTTTTTTTATTGTAGCTATCTCATTCTTGATTTCATCTTGATTCTTACATAAGTTGTAGATTTTCTCATCCATCTGATTTATGAACTGCATGACCCTTACTCTGAATTCTTTTTCTGACATGTTGCATGCCTCTGTTTCATTTAGCGCCTTTTCTGGCAATCTTTTTCTTTCCTTGGGGGGTTGTTTCTTTGTCTCCCCATTTTTGCTGTCTCTTTCTGGCCCTGGGCACCCTGCTTGGGGTTTGAGAGGTTGAAGATCCTATCAGAGCAATGGTCTGGAAATCTTTAGCCCAGAGGTTGGGTCTGCCTTGAGTCTCATGCCTTTATTTTCTCTGCTCTTAGTTGTATCCCCTTCTCCCACAGAACTGGTCCCTTAGTTGTCTGCTTTAGATGCTTGGGGTGGTGGGAGCATGTGCACAATTCCTCTGATGTGCGCGTCCCTGTGAGGACCCAGAGCCCTCTGGCATACAATTCACTGTGTGGCCCCGGAACCTGTGGCAGGGTGACACCCTAGGTCCCTCTGGTAGTGCACTTGCGGCATGGTCCTGTGGCTCCTGGCTTGGCACACCGGCTTGCTCCAGTTCACCCCGGCAGCACTTTCTTATAGCCTGAGTGAGGCATGTGCTTGGTTGCTCCGGGTAGCCCCTGCAGGACTGTTTCAGGGGCTGGGGAGAAGCAGGTGCAGGTTGCTCTGGCTCGCACTATCAGAGGTCCTCTGTGGCCTGAGTGGGACACGTGCTGGGTTGCTCCAGGTTGCCCGGAAGCAAGACCCTGGGCTCGGGATGGAGTGGGTGCGGGTTGCTCTGGGTCACAGTCCCTGCTTGTAGCCCAGAGTGAGGCACACGTGGGGTTGCTCCAGTTTGCCCTTCCTCGGTGTGGAGTGGGGTGTGTTTCCCTGGATCACTCAGTCTGCCCTTCCTTATCACCTGGGGTGAGGTGTGCACTGGGTTGCTCTGGATGGCACTGGCAGAACTCTCCCGGGGGCCAGGATGGAGTGGGCACAGGTTTCTCTGGGTTGCATAATCAGAGCTCCTCTGTGGTCCAGACAGGAGTGTGCTCTGGGCTGCTCTGTGTTGCTCTGACAGCAGGTCCTGGGCCTCAGGGTGGAGCAGGCTCCAGGTGGCTCTGGGTTAGGCTAGCAGCATGGTTCTGGGGTCTGTGGTGGGGGTGAGGCACAGGGTTCCCCCTGGCTTGCACTCACTGCAGGGTTTTGAAGCCGGACCCTAGGACGCTGGGTCCCAGTGGGCTGGTAAGAGGCCTGGTGAGGGAACTCACTCTGGTGGCATACGCTCCCTGCAGACATCTGGGAGCCTCCCGGGAGGTACTGTGCCACTCACTGTGGGGCATGGTGGTGGTTCCACACAAATTATGTCTGGCAAGCAGCATTCTCTAGGCATCCTCTGCCCTTCCTTATGAAAAATTGTCTCCTCAGCTGTATCTAATTTGTTAATTCAGGGTGGATGGTCTCCGATTCAGTTGCTTTTCTGGCCTGGCTCTAGGAGGAGGTGCACAACACTGCTGCCTATTCAGTTGCCATTTTCTCTGACCTGCTTAACACTTGCTTTCTGAGTATCTATTGTCTACATCACAATATAGCATGATCTTACTATTAATTAGAGACCTTTACAGAGAATGTACTTTATAATCCCTTCACATCCAGGTTCATGGCAGGACATAAAATAGGTCAGAGGACGTCATCTGATGGCAGCATGATGCCATAGAAGGGCACTAGGGGGCATAGATTCTAGACTCAGGTTCCTGACTGTTTTGTTATCTTGGACAAGTCTTAGTTTATTTTTCAATTCTGTATAGTGAGGGCATTTAACTACAGGTTCTCTAAGGTGACTTCTAAGACCATGATTTTCTAAGCTCCGTGTCCAGAGGCCCTGAACGAGAAGCTCCCCCAAGGCTTTCCAGTGAGTGCATTAAAAAACAGCTCCAAGCTTCTGGGCTTACAGGCTTATGCTCTTGCCCTTCCCTTGAGCCCTAAGGGTGGCCAAGGTCTTCTTCTACCATTACCAGGGCATAGCCTGATGGGAAGGCCCCAGGGAGGACATTCATCAGCCGGATGAAGGCTTGATTCTCTCTAGAGGCTGGTCACATTCACTTTACTAATGGGTCTCCAGGGGTCAGCCTGGACTGTGGGTATATTGGAAGGCCACTTCCCTCTGGCTAGGCATCCTGAGCTTTCTCATATACAGTAAAGGGGCTTTAAGACCAGAATCTGCTAGAAGAGGCAGTGGGAGAGAAGCTGTGGTTTGCCTAAAGTCTGCCAGTGATAGTAGCTTAAAAATGTGAGGAGCCTGGCACCTCCCTCTATCTCCCAGCTCTCTGTGGTGCTCTGCTGTGCGAATCATGAACTGGTGTTTTTTAGAGAATCCCCAATTAGAGACCAATTAATTTCTCTTCTCTCTCCTCATCATACCCTCTCCCTGCATTAATGCATTTGTTTTGATCTTTTGGTTGTTATGGCTTCTGAGAAGGAATTGTGGAGCCTGCAAGGAGGAAGCTATGATTTGAAATCAGATAACTTGACATTTATCTGCCCATCCAACCTTGATAAGGCACTTAGGGATTTTTTTTTTTTTAATGGGGAGGAGGCAGAGACAAGAAGGATCCAGCTGAGAAAAATTTAAAAAATTGTGTGATCAAGGAAGTGTAGTTTGATGGAGGTGTGCCTTTCTGAGAAGGCTGGGTGACTTCTGGGCAGGGGATCAGGTGGTTCTAATGCCTGCTGAGAGCCAATTGCTTTCTCTCCTGAACTTTACAGATGAGGGCATCCAGGGTCCCATCCAAGGTAATAAGATGAGGTCATGTGTCTCTGGGTTCTGCTCTAAGTAGCCCTACATAGGGACCAGCCATATTATTCTTTAGCTCTCAGCAGGAAATGTACTCCCCTGTGACCAGTGGGTAAACTGTGCATGTTGGGGGTGGGGGTTTGGCATGATGAAAAGGCAAAACAGAGAAGCGGAAGTGGAGTGGTACCGGGGAGAGGACACTGATGCCGGACATAGGACTGGAGACTTCACCTTTCTGTGCACCTCCTTCCTCCATTGTGATGTAGAAGTGACAAGTCAGTGACTCATAGGAATGGGCTTCTGCCTGAGAGGGTTTGTAGGACCTTTCTTTGCTAAAATGAGCCATCCCTTTCATCCAGCTCCCAGTGCTAGGAAGTCTTCTTTGAGTAGAGGTTTATTTATTTGGAACAAATAAATTTCTGAGAATTCTCTTTGAAAATGCAATTGCCTTTGAGATCCGCATATGGAAGGGGATTCGCTTGTGTGAATTAGCTGATTAGAAGGATTTTCTTCCAAAAGGAAGTCCAGGGAGCAGGAGAGCACTGGTCCCTGGTGGGAGTGGAAGCCATGTGGAGTGGCCACACTGGGAAATGCATGGACTACCAACCAAGGGGATACTGGAGTCAATGCTCATCTCAAATCTTTGAGGTACTAGTGCTTCCTGCTCTCTCAGTCTCTCCCCCTTCTTTCATTCCTTCCGTTTGCAAATATATAATGCCTATTATGTGTGAGATACCATGTTAGGTTTTGGGATTCTGAGATGAGACTCAGATCTTTTATTAAAGAGTCTTATAGTCCAGCAGAGGAGGACAGATGTAAAACAACCTCGTGCAACCAACCTTTGCAGGTCCTGTGAATGGAGCATGTACGGAGCATGAGGTAGCAGAGGGTTACAGATGCAAGAGGGATGGTGACAGGCTTCACAGAGAAAGTGGTACTCAAATGGGGGCGGATTCACCAGGTGAATGACAGGAGCTTGGAGTGGAGGAAGTGGTGATGGGGTGGATGTTGGGAAAACATTCCAAGAAATAGAGCAGGATTAAAAGGGTTGAGATGTGAAATAGCATGGGCATTTGAAAACTGCAAGTCATTCATAACGGCTGGAGCTAAAAGGCCAGGGCCACCGCCATGGCAAGGGATGAGGCTGGGAGGGTTTTGTAGGCCAGGACTTCTATGCCCCAGGGATTTAAGCATCAAAATCAGATGTTCGTGTTAATTTCTAAGGTCACTTGGGCACTGGGGGATGGACTGCAAGAGGGGCAGGAAACTGCTGAGGAGACCATTACAATAGATACCTGAACTAGGGATACTGCGGGCAAAGTGTCTTGAAGGAATAGCTTCTTTCTCACACAATTATGCTCCTCATGGTAAGAAATGGTAAGTGACAATTTGCAAGTTTGTAAAAATATTCTCACTCTCACTACTGCAGGTGAAAGGGTCCTATTCACTGCAGTCAGCGTGTGTTGATTGATCTAGATTTTCAATAAAGACACTTTCTCATGGTGTCGTATAGAGAGGCAGCCTTCATTAGAAGCAACCTGCAGCTTATCCTGCTACCTCAGCAAAAAAAGATGATACTTAATGAAGACCCCATCCCCATCCAGAGACACTCAGCACATCCAAGATTGGCTCTAGAGGTGACCCAGCTCAGTCTTGTGATAAAGGCATGGACGTCAACACACAGGCTAGGCCTGGGGGATGAGGGTGGGGGATGGGGGGGGTCAGACCCCTAGATGAACCACCCAGAGGGACTGCTCTGGAGGGCTGGCATGTGGTGGAAGGGCTAATGTTTGCCATCATAGGAGCTTGTTGTGGGGAGATAAGCGCTCATAAAAAATTAGGATGGGTACATCAACATTAATGACATAAAGAAAAACCAAGTTCAGAGGTGGGAGAGATTAGTTCCAAAGGGAGGGTTCCAAATTTGGCTGCCAGAACTCACTTGGGGAGTTTTTTAAAGATGAAAGGTTTCTGGGCTTTACCACAAGGGAGATTTTGTATTATAAACTCTCCTCAGACAAATTTGAATACCCCTGGACCATGTGATTGTACTTAGCACCTGCACATAGATGTGCTCAGTAAATGTGGAAGAATGATGTGTCTCCAGGGTCCATCCCCACTCTGTGATTCCATGCATCTCCCAGCTGGGGAGACAGGAAGGAGCTGTTCTAAAAGAATCCTTGAGTCACAGGAACCAGTAACTGGAATAGTTTGGCAACTTTGCAGCTATTTTGTATGAATGCCGGGGATGTAAGGGGGATGGGGGGATGGTGCTGGTGGAGTAGCTGGGTTTCAGCTTTCTCACCTTTCTCTGGATCAGCTTTTAAGCTGAACTCAGCTTCTATTTGAGAAAGGTGAGCTGGCTTTTGCAAGGGAGTGAGATGGAATTTGTCTTTGTTTTTTTGTTTGTTTGTTGTTTTTTTCTTGAGAAAACGAAAGAAGTGTTAGAACCCAACAGCTTCCAGCTCAGAAGACAGAGGCACAAGAGAGGTGGAGGAGGGGCCCAGGATCAGGATATGAGGCTTGAGGCCCCTGATCAACTCCCCTGGTGCAGTTGGTGCCCGGCCCAGGCCCTCAGGATCTGTCACCTGCCATGACTAGCACAGCTGGAGAGTGGGGCAGTGGAGGGGAGATCCCAACATTTGAATGTGGGCCTGGGTAATGGAGAATCTTAGCAACCTGAGCCTGCTGTGAGCGCAGGGGTCTCCCTCTCTTCCTTTGACCTCCACAGTGTGGTCTCCATGCTCTGAGGCTCTGAGTCCAGGTCCCCTGACAGCCTCTTCTCAAGTCCAATTCTCTCTGCTCCAGGCTCTCAGGGTGCTCCCTGCTGTTATTAGTCTACCCCACCCGCCTTGCACTGCAAGGAACCATTTAGAATTTTGCCATATATATATTTACACATATCCATAAATATTTCTGTATGTAGCCATCTGTACCTATATATATATTTGTTTTTAAATAATGGTATTTTTAAATGATAGGCAGTAAATGTTCATATAGAAAGTTTGGAAAATAAAGGAGGTTCACATTGACTTCTGGTGTTGAGGCCTCCGAGGGCTGTGATGCACAGACAGGAGTCCTGAAAGGGCCCTGCAGACTCCCTCTGATGCCCTGCCTTCTGAGCTCCCACCTGCAGAGGTTTTGCCAGCCACTGCTCAGCTCTCAGGTCTCAGCAACGCAGGGATCACTTATGGTAGGTACTCCTGTGAACAGACTCCTTTTCACTCTGAGGAGTCTAAATCTGGATACAGAGTTCAAGACTGTTAGAGAGATTGCTACTATATCAGCTCAGAGGTCAGCAGGGTTCACAGAACAATGTCATGAAACTCACTGTTAAAGGAAAAATTCTGTTTCGCCACCTGAATACAGGAGCTCGCACCTTCTTCTTTCTGCCTCCGGGGGAGTGCTACCAAAGAATGAAGTGCTGTTATGGAGCATTGTGTGTCTCTTGAGGAAGATGTTTAAGACAACAAACCACTAAGCAAGTTCATAAACTTGTGCAACATACT
The DNA here is from genome assembly GCF_000147115.1 of Myotis lucifugus. Classification (NCBI taxonomy): domain Eukaryota; kingdom Metazoa; phylum Chordata; class Mammalia; order Chiroptera; family Vespertilionidae; genus Myotis; species Myotis lucifugus. The sequence goes on along the minus strand of NW_005871215.1, from coordinate 1,133,848 downwards.
GGTATCCATGCACGGGGTGTGGTGTGCAAAGATGTGGAGGCTACCAGCTCTCAAAGTGGCCTGGTCAAGCCTGGGGCAGCTGGAACCCAGGGCTGGTAGCTCCTGGCTGAGAGCTGCCTCTGGTCACCTCAGCTTGTCATACAAATAGTATTGCTTATGTGTACATGATGTGACAAAGGCTGGGGAATACTGTTCCATGCAATGGTTCTCAACCTTGGTTCCACATGAGGATGAAGGTTGCATTCCAGACATACTGAATGACTTTTACAGGCAGATGTGATCTTGGCGATTACATCTTGCTCAGCCTCAATTCTATGCACATTTCTCACAGATGCTACTAGGTGGGCTCGGACTCTTCCAGTGATGGAAAGCTCACACCTCACGAGGACTCGTGTTCCATTCTTGGACAGCTCTAAATTTAAGAAAATCCTTCTTTTTATTAAACCGAAAGCTACCTCTTTATAAGTTCCACACTTTGACCAGATCCTGTTCTTTGGACCATGTAGAACAAGTTTGTAATGTGTCATAAGCAGATAGTACAGAATTCCCACATACCACTCCATACCTTGTGCCGGTTTCCCCTATTATTAGTGTTAACGTAAAACAAACAAACATTGAAACCTGTAAAGAATTTTTGTGAGTTTATTTGAGCCAAATTATCGACACATGCCGGGAAGCAGAACCTCAACGAATTGAGATAATGCTCCGGATAATGGCAGGGTTACATTTGTATTTATACATTGCAATCAAAGGAGGGATGTAGGTGGGTTACATGAAATTCATTGGTGATAGATTAAGGAGGGATAAAGCAAAGCAGGGGAAGCCCCTGGGATTGGATAAAAAGTAAAATGATGGATACTTAGGTGGGTGCAGGAACAATTAACATGATAAACAAGGAATTTGCGGTATCTGTCCTGGCAGCCAGCACCTTTGGTTGTGCCCCAGGGGCTCCAGAAAAAGGAAAGTTACAAGTTACCTAGACATTTCAAGAGTATGTTACCATAGATGCAAAAAGACAGATAGGCTCAGTTAAGGTAAAGGTTGACCTTGTCAGTGAAGATACTGGCCTAGGACATAACTGCCCACCATAACTACTTTTAAAGTTTAACTTCAGACCATCCTTTGTGGTTACTTTAGGTCTCTGAGTTTGCAAGACTGCCATGCAGGCCTCCCCCTGAGCTTGTCAGGTCAGCATGTGGCCCCTTTTGTCCACATTAGTAGCTTACATTTGTATGGTGCCTTAGTTATAATTCATGAACAGATATTGAGACATTATTATTAAGGAGACTCCATACTTTAGGCAGATTTTCTTAATTTTTACCTAATGTCCTCTGTCTGTTCCAGGGTTCCAGCCAACATACCACATTATATCTAATTCTCATGTCGCCCCAAGCTCCTTCCTCTTGGCTGTGATAGTTTCTCAGACTCCCCTGACCCCCTTTTTTTATGACCTTGACAGTTTACTGGTTTGGGATTTGTCTGTTTTTCTCGTTATGAGATTAGGACTATAGGTTTTGGGAGGAAGTCCACTGAGGTAAAGTACCACTTTCACCAAATTCTATCAACGGTACATACTGTCAACATGATTTGTGACTGTTGATGCTGCCCTGGATTACCTTGCAGAGGCAGTGTTTGTCTGGTTTCTCTCTTTCCACGCTGGGCTTGTTGGAAACCAGTCACTATGCACAGCCCATGCTGAAGGAATGGGCATTGTGCTCCTCCCCCTTCAGGGTGGAGTATCTATGTAATTTATTAGAAATTCTTCTGCATGGAAGACATGTCTCATCTCCCCTTTGTATTTCTTTATTAAATCATTTATTTACATCAGTATGGAATCACAAATATTTACTTTATACTTAGAGTTATCATCCAATATTACTTTGTTGCTAAAATTGTTCCAGTTTTGGCCATTGGCAGCTCTTTCAGTGGGCTCATGTACTTTTCTCACACACTCTCATCATTGTCGGGTTGGGTTTTTCTTTGAACACTTCTTTACTTTCTGTCACTACAAGATGCTCCAGGCTCATCTCATACATTTCCTGCCCCAGTCCTAAAATCAGTTATTTCTCCAAGGAGCCTTCGTTCCTCTTATTGGAGAAAGGAATTAGAAACCAGGATCTGAGTGCTAGGTGTGCTTGCTTTTACTGGAGTGTTATTTCCTTTATGATCTCTCAGCTGACAAAGCAAAGAAGTGTGTGTATGTGCACATTCGAGTGCTAATGCATATATTTACACATATCCATAAATATTTCTGTATGTAGCCATCTGTTACCTATATTAAGTTAAACATGAGTTCTTGCTGATATGTCCAACTCTAATCCATTATCCATGATGGTAATGTTGATGTTGAGCATGATTATCTATTAATTTCCACACTAACAGTGAAAAACCTGGTTTCTACCATCTATCATCCATTTATTAATTGTTTGACTCCAGTATAATACATGGCAGTATCAGAATTTTTAATCTCTCAGAAGTTTTGTCTTTTTTTCAGATTAATCATCCTCAGCTCCTTAAATCATTTCAGGCCCCACACCATCTTGTGCATCCTGCATCACTTCTAAGTCTATGGTTTTCGTGTTTCACAAGAAATGAGCAAAGATCTCTCTCTCTCTATTTTACCAAATAAGGAAAATGAGCTCTAGCAAACACCCTTAGCATATACATGACACTGCTTTAAGTTCTTTACACATATGAATTCAATTAATCTTCACAACAGCCCTATGGGGTTGGTACTATTATTATCCCCATATTACATTAGGAGAGATTAGTAACTTGCTGAAGGCCAAACAACTAATGAGCAGTGGGGCTGGGATTCAAAACCAGCGTCTGCTTCAGAGTCCATATTGATGAGCATTGTTTTATGCCACATTGCTGCTAGAGGGATCTTTCTGAAATGCTGCTTTGCATATGTAACTCCCAGTCTTGCACACTGGCACAGTGGTTCACGGTTGCCCACAGGATAAAGACCATGTGTCTTAGTTTAGCATTGAGTGTCTTCCACAATCCAGTGTACACTGTCCTCCAGTTCAACTGCATGAGCAGTGAAGACCCCTGGAGTGTGCCCAGATACTGTTGTTTCACCTAATAAACTTTCTGCCCTTCCTCCCAAGTACAGTCCAGAACAAGCCACACCCCTACCAAAGAGCCTCCCTTTATTCTCTTGGGCAGACTGCATTCAGAGTGATCTCTTCCTTCTTTGTTGACACTCATTCTCCATGCTATTCATTGGGCATTTAGTCTGAATTGTGTTTTGTTGATGTACTTTTCATTTATCTGTCCAGTCTCCCCAACTCATTCTCAATGCCAGCTTGTCAGTATTGATGATTATAAGTTTTAAACCCCACAAACTTATTTGATGAGAAGTTGGGACTCACTAAGATTTGCCATTGCAGTGTTTGCTCGGATAGCACCATTGTCCATCCAATAGACAATTTAATCCTGTATATAGTACACATTAGCTAATGAAATGAGTTTGGTCGGAGGCCATGGCCCATGCTCTATGCAGTCCCCTCTCCCTATCATAACTCTATTCCAGAAGATTGAGATAGACTATATAGAATAGTCCACACCATTACAGCTCTGTGGAGGGCTTAGCTGTGATAGGAGATATTAAGTTGAAGTATTGTACCCTGTGCCTATTTCAATGCAGCCAGTGTACTAAGTTTTACAGGTGTGAGTCTGGTACCAGCTGTGCCTCAACTTTGGATAAATTTCATTCAATTTGTAAGAGAGGGCTGGAAGGAGACCCCTGGGTTCTGCTTCAAAGAACAGGACCTAGATTCAAACTGCAGGCTGTTTTTGCTGAACTTTAGTCATTTCTCAGTGCTACCTTCATGATTTTTGTCATATCTATATACTCACATTGTTGTTTTCTAACTTAAATTTTAGTCCTATTCTAAATAATAACCACAAAATTACAGGTTTAATATGTTAGTTATAGTTTTTCAAATAAATATTAAAATAAATGAATAACTCTTAGATAACTGTTATCTGTGTACTATTCACAATTATGCCACATGCTTCATTGTGTGCTTACCAACCTTTAGGACACACTGCTGTTTTCATCTCCTCTCTCCAACTCTTTTTAGATGTGAAATCTCTTCTGATAAGGTCACTGGTGTTCTGGCTGGGTACCTAATACTCTAGTCACTAGGCTAGAGTCTAGTAGGTTCCCTTCAAAGCCACTCTGAGGGTGGAAACATTCCTGGGCAAGACTATGGGCATTTTCTCCTCTTTAGCAAGAAAACATCAGCTTTTATCTCTTCCCATGTCCTGAGGTTCTAGTTACAATTTTATTTGATAAAAGGGTTATGTGAATTTTTAAAAAATGTGTGCAAACCATAGGACAGGTTAATCCAGGATAAATAATGCTAGAAAGATCATTTGTCTGAGTATTCACTCACTCAGTCCTTTAGACATTCATTCAGCACTTTTTTGAGCCCCTCTTAGCCCATCCTAGCTTTGAGGTCAGGATAGCTGGCTTAATATGTATCTTGTTTACTGTAATGAAGCAAAATAAATGTCTGAGTGGCTTAAGATGAAACCATGTGAAGCATTATTCCAATTCTCTTCCACTTGATCCAGATTGAGTGTAACCGTTGTTTTCAAAATGAGAAGATACCTTCGAAGATCACGAACCAGAGAATGACCCGATTATTGCATAAGGTAGGAAGTGATGCTTAGTGTCTTTTCTCTAGGAGAGGATGAGGGCAGGTACTTTGTAACAGGCATTTTTGTTCAACTCATCACAACATGATGAGTACATTCTTTCCACATCACCATGCCCCATCTCCACACGATGTTAACTGTTCTATTAATTCATAGTCAAACTACCTCTTTCCTAATCAATCAGTCACTCAATCAATGCAGGGTGGGGAAGGAATCCAAGTGAGTATGTCAAGTCAATAACGTAGAGTAAGTAGGAACTCTGTTGTACCAAGGAAAATTTGCAGGAAGAACTTTCCCATGTTAAGGTTGTAAGATATTGTAGTGATGATAATAATGGCTAACACTTATGGACTGTCCTGCATAGATTGCCTTATTTACCTCACAGAAAGTATGAGGTAGGTCCCATTGTTGTCCCCATGGTAGTGATGAGGTAATTGCAGCTTAGATAGAGTATGATCTGTTTACAGGGATTCAAACCCAGAGGCCATCTGCTTGATCACTCTGATTTTCTCTCCAAGAACTTTAAAAATGAATCTCAGAGAGAAGGAGGGGGATGGGAAGAGATTAACCAAAGAACTCTTATATGCATTACCCATGGACACAGACAATAGGTGCAGTAGGCCTGGGGGTGGCAGGTGCAGGGTGGAGGTGGTCAAAGGGATAAATGAAAGGGACATCTTCAATACTTTCAACAATAAAGATAAATTAAAATTAATTAATTAATTAAGGCCTAGATTTGGTTCAGGCTCATCCTTGCTGTGGGGAGGATGCTGGGAGAAATGACTCCCAGAGATTTTTTCTTGCTTGAGGCTTCTGTAACTTTTCCACTTTCTCCTTCTATAGGATACAAACACCAGCATTACTTCACTCCCTTTTGTGGATACCAAGGGGAATAAAAACATGGTTAACTTCCCACACATCAGCCACAACATCATGCTGAATCCACCTCTGCTGTATACGGTGAGTGCTGGGTGCTGGGCATGATCTGAGCAGGAGGTGATGACTTGATTTCAGTCCAGAACCAATGTTTAGAAAGGCCCAGGAAGGTGGGAAAAGCCCAAGGCAGCCAAGGAGTCCGGTTTTAGTCCTGTTTTCACTCTACAATGAATGTAATTTTCAGCAAATACTGTTAAGTCATTGACTTTTTTTTTAATCTACAAAATGAGCTCTTCTAGGGTTGTCATGAGGATTCACTGAGGAAAGGAAAATGAAGTGTCTGGTGTACAAAAAAATTTTTTGCCTCCATTGTTTCCTCCCTCTTTTGAGATAGGACCAAATGAGATAATGTAAGAAAGTGCTAAGTTAAAGGGTGTTATACATTCATAAGTATAGTGTTTGTGTCCTGGGACAAGTCACTTTATCTAGTTAGGAATTGTCCTTCTCAAGCAGCAGTAAAATACTGTTCCATACATATCCTCCTGCAGTAGAGGTCACTGGAGCTGTTAAGTGCATACTGCTAATTGCATAATGTACATGGATCTCACAAAGATGAGTCAGACAGATACAGTGGGGCCTTGACTTACGAGTGTCCCGACTAACGAGTTTTTTGAGATACCAGCTGTCTCTCAGCGGATTTTTTGCATTGAGTTGATAGAGTAATTTGAGTTAACGAGCTCCTTAACGAGCTCGGTCTAGGAATGAATTAAACTCATAAGTCAAGGCCCCACTGTACTCTCTTTGAGGGAAAGACTGAGAACGCCTATTGTCTCATTGTTACCATTTCTCCCTGGAGAGGAAGGAGTAGAGCCTGTCTGGATATAGGTGTTCTTGGTCAGGTGAATAGTTTAGGACACCCAGGAGAAGCTTAAGGAGTTTATCACAAGTTCTTTCCATGAACAGGAGAATCAAAATCAGAACCAGATGCTGGCCTCTGAACACAGGGCTTCAGAAATGTCTTCCCTTTCAAGCGCCAACCCCCAAGATCCCAAGTCCAAGGAGAAGCCACGAAGGAAGCAGAAGGTGCCTCTGACAGCGGCAGGTATGCCTTCAGGGCAGTAGCAGGGTATGGTGAGGTGGTTATCCATGGTCAGGTGTGAAGAGCTGAGCTGAGCTGGAGAAGGCTAAGCTGCTAGATATTGGATTAGTCAATTAAGGCAACAAACCAAAAGAAAGTAACAGTCAAACCTTTTGTAAGTAGGATGCTAAATAGGAGAAAACACTGACCCCCTCTGTTCCTCCTCTTCTCCCCTCCCCCACCCCCCATGGACTGGCACCAGGTCAGAGTCTCAGGTACCAGCAGAGTCAGAGGCACTAGCCCACTGCCTGGAGAGCCTGACCAGGCTCCTGTACTTTATAGAGGAGAGGGGGAAGAGGAGTGCTAGAAGCGGAAAAGTACTGAGTACTGAGTCAGAGTGGGGAAAAATGTCTTGAAGTTTGTCCCATCTTCTTGATAAAGAGATCTTGGCAGAAGTACCTGCAGAGGCCTCTGAATGGAGGCTCCTGGGTTAGGTATATATAAGTGCATTGCCAGCAAGAGACCCTAAGTCCTTGACTTAAACTCTTCCCAGATGTTAATGCATTTGGCTGTGCACCAAGGCTGGGGACATGACAGCTTCCCCATGACATCTGCCAGGTAAAGCCTTCATAATTGCCTATGGCAGTGGTTCTCAACCTTCCTAATGCCGCGACCCTTTAATACAGTTCCTCATGTTGTGGTGACCCCCAAACATAAAATTATTTTCGTTACTACTTCATAACTGTAATTTTGCTACTGTATGAATCGTAATGTAAATATCTGATATGCAAGATGTATTTTCATTGTTACAAATTGAACATAATTAAAGCATAGTGATTAATCACAAAAACAATATGTAATTATATATGTGTTTTCCGATGGTCTTAGGCGACCCCTGTGAAAGGGTCGTTTGACCCCCAAAGGGGTCGCGACCCACAGGTTGAGAACCACTGGCCTATGGTCAGGCCTGAAAGCTTACACATCGGTTTTTGGCCAGGAGCTGACTCCTCACAAGGTTCAGAGATTCATAACCTATTAAGGTTCAAAGGCAGAAAACCCAAATCCACTGAGCATCTATCATGTCCCAACACTATCTGATGCTCAGAGCTGTTCTCCCACATCTTTGAAATTGGTTGTGCTGCTGCTTCTAAAAAGCTCAGGAATAGCCCTGGAGGAGATATTCTAGTTCTGAACTAGTTTTGCCTTTGAAGAGCTGCTATGTGTCTCCCTGCTCTTTCAGGCCTCAGTTCTTCTGGGCCAGGAACATGCCTTGGTCAGCTTACACTGTATATATGGAGACATACACAGGTCTTGTCCCCCATAAGTCTTTTTTATTCCCCCCCAATAATTCCTTCGCCAACTCTTCAGCAGTTTGTTAAATAACACCGTGCCCCTTCTTCTCCCCCATCCTGGTTTCCCTCCTCTCAGCACTCTCCAGTTTATCTACATCTCTCTTAAAGTTTGAATCCCACCCCACCCACCCCCAGACCAAACACAAGACCCTGATGTGATTGGGCCAGGGTAGGGTAGAGAAGAGCTAACACATGTTCTTTATAGTCTGAGGGACTCACTGGCTCAGCTGGCAATACTTCCTGGGCTTTGAAAGTCATATTTATGTTACCTGCTTGACCCCTGAAGACATCATAGCTTTTAGATCCTCTCAGGATAAACTATTTGTGCAGCCCAATACCAAATTAACTTGGGCTGAATGCTCCCTTTCACTTCCTTTGTGTTTTCCTCCTGGGTTGTTGAAATCAGTACACCTTGACCTGTATCCGTGTTATAGTTCAACCCTGTGAGACTCAAGATGCATAGTCCTTAGTAAGCCTCCTAGGTGCGGAAAGGGCTCACCGGCTCACAAACTGGAAGAGCTGCCATCGTCTCCACCTTGGGCAGATCCCTGGGTGCCTCACTGAACTGACAACCACAGTTTTTTCACACAGAGGCCCTAAGGTGTTTTAGGAACGAACTGTCTTCTTATGAGCAAAGTGAAATCCTGGGCTACACAGAGCTGTGGTTCCTGGGGCTCAAAGCCAAGAAGCTCCACGTGGATCCTGAGAAATTCAGCAAGACGAGTTTTGATGATGAGCATGGCTCCTATATGAAGGTGATGGGAGAGTAGGTCATAGAAACTGCAGGGGTTTGGGACTTGGGGACAAAAAGGCTTAGAAAGGGAAAAAAGTGTGGGGTATTTTATAGCCTTTGGTGCTGATGTATCTGGGACTAGGCATCCTGAAGTATTCTAGTAGGTGCTAACCCAAAGAAATGCCATTTTTATAAATGGGAAAACATGCAATTAAGACACAAACTACTCTAGTAACAGAATATAATTTTCTCTAAGAGTATTTGGGTTAACAGTTTCCTGGGTGAACTCCCACAGGCTCTTCTCACAGCCCTGGACCCACTGGTAAAAGGCTGAGTATGGAATATGATGCGGTCTCCCCAACATTCCCTTTTTTGTCCCCACACCAGCCCATACATGGACCTTTTTTCTATTTTATAATAAATGTCATTTCTCCTACAGACAAAAAATAAAAATAAAGAAAAAAAAGCTTTTGCCACTATAGTCCCTGGTGCATAGAGTCCCTGGTGATTGACTTCCTTCAGTTTTCTGTCTGTATCTCTGTGGCTTCCCAGGACAGGGCCTCTCCCCAGCCTCAGGTGAAATCTGGGCAGTGGAAAGTATCCCTATTGCTTCAGGAAGTGATTCCCACTTCTGAGGATGTCCAAATAAGTGATGCTTGTTCCACTAGGCTGGTGGGCTTGTGGGAATTTCCTTCTCTCTTCATAACTTGATTAGGTTTAGGAGGATTGGCCTTTGATGACTTCACAGAGAGGCAGATTGTTTTAATAATATTTAGGGTTGTGTTTCTCTTAGCTTTACTATGCACACAAATCACCGGGGGATCTTATTAAAAATTTGAATTCTTATCCAACAGGTCTGGGGTGGGACCTGAGATTTTTGTATAAATATATATTGATTTCAGTGAGGAAAGGAGAGGGAGAGAGAGATAGAAACATCAATGATGAAAGAGAATCATTGATCAGCTGCCTCCTGCACGTCCCTTACTGGGAATCAAGCCCACAACCCAGGCATGTGCCCTTGACCAGAATCGAACCCAGGACCTTTTGGTTCACAGGCTGACGCTCTATCCATTGAGTCAAACCAACTAGGGCTGATTTTTGCCTTTCTAAAAAGCTTCCAGGTGATGCTGATGCTTCTGGTCTTCAGACCACACTTTGAGAAGCAAGGATTTAGAGTTTCTGGCACACATCCTCTATCTAGAGCCCTTGTTCTCAACATTTTTAGGTCAAGAATCCCTTTAGGAATCTGATAAAAGCTATAAATCCTTACATCAGAAAAGGCACCCTGCACAGACACAAAATTTCAGTGGGGTGGGGGGATAGTTAATGGGTCCTTGGTTAATAATCTTTAATATAAACCTTACCACCATTTCAGACAAACTTCCTCACATTCTCTCTTCCCTCCTCTTCCCTCTTCCCCTCATCTGGGCCTAGAGTCTCTGAAAAATTCCCCAGGGATTTCAGTACTACCTTTAAGTTAGTACTGAAATTCAGTTCCTCGATCTCAAGTCTTCGAGAGCTATGTTTTGGTTGGGGGTGGGGGTGTGATATGTGTGCTTTCTGTATGCTTGGAATCTCCATCTTTGTTACATTCTAGTGTATGCACAAATATTCAATGTACATAGAAAATTTCCAAACAAGCAACACAATCTCATTCTCACATTTATTCTGTCAGCAAATATTAATTGAGAACCTATCATATACTTGGGCATCTGCTACTCTGAATAATTATGATCTTCCAAACTGGTCGCATGTAGAAGATATGTACAAATGCCAGGGAACCCCATATATCTTTACATCAACATGTGCAGAACCTTTACAAGTAGAGCAATCTATTTCCACATATCACCGAAGTTGTACATGTGCATGGGCTTGATTCCTCCTATGACAATAGATCCCCCCACACACAATCACAAATACATTCTGAGGACTTGTACACGAACACTTTTCCTTCACCTCTCCCAAATTCATGAGTTTAACACTAGGAATCACAGATTCTCAGAGCTGTAAGGTCTTAGAGATCATCTTATCTAGAACCTTCAGTTTCAGATGAAGGCACTGCAGCTTAGAGTGGGTATGTGGCTTGTCTGAAGCCACCCAGAAAGTTTTTTTTAATGTATAATTTTCTGTTGCTTTGTAGTTTCCACCACATGAAGGGGCATGGATGATTCTGGCTCTTGGAAATGATTTCTCTTTATAGTTAATAAAGGTCCAAGTTACATAACTTGGTAACTTGCTAACTCCAAGGTAGAATAAATCTGTATATGTCAAGAGGAGAGCTAGGTCTGGCCAGAAGGACAGAGAGCAGACACAAAGTCTTCTCTCATTGATGGAGACACATCAGGGGTCAGAAACAACTTCCCCCAAACGGAAGCTGCTCTTCCCCAAACAAGACCCAATGTTCTTTGCATCACCTGACATGGATAGAGCCTGTGGGACTTTTCCTAGTATCACCTGGGTAGCATGGGATCAAGACAACAACCTAACTGTTGCAGTAGCAATGAGATGAGGGTGGGAGTTGCACTAGTGCCCAGTGCGGTTCAGAAAGTTCCTGCTAGGAGTCAGCCATGAGCTGAGAATGGGTATCCAGGGGCCTCAGTGTCAGGGAACCTCAGAGTCTATGGCTCTGCTCCTCACCCTTTGCCTGGCTTCTGTAGGTCCTGCATGACCACATTGCCTACCGCTACGAGGTTCTGGAGATGATTGGGAAAGGGTCATTTGGACAGGTGGCCAAGTGCTTGGATCACAAAAACAATGAGTTGGTGGCTTTGAAAATCATCAGGAACAAGAAGAGGTGGGGTGGATAGCAGCATAGACTATAGAGGAGGGACTGCATGATTCTGGCCCCTCCATAATGCCAACCCTTCCCAACTCTGCCCCTTCCTCTGATCTTTTCTTTCTTTTTTGCCTATCTGATTCCATGGTGGGGTGAAGGGGAATGTATGGAGAGTGTAGTGCTTTCTGCCTTGCCAGGGTCAAGGGAAGGAGCTGAGGAAATGGGCTACTGCTGCAGCATGATATGACAACCATGTCTCCTGTCTCCATTTCTCATCCTCCCTGCCCCTCCCCAATCACTTCAGATTTCACCACCAGGCCCTGGTGGAGCTGAGGATCCTGGACACTCTCAGAAGGAAGGACAAGGACAACACCTACAATGTGGTGCACATGAAGGACTTTTTCTACTTCCGCAACCACCTCTGCATCACCTTCGAACTCCTGGGGTCAGCTGCTTTTTCTTTTTAATTCATTTACTTTCAAAAAGTGGCTTAAGGTGACAGAAGAGAAACTTTGAGGTCAGACACTAGATTTTTCTGGATGTAAACATTTAATGACGAGAATGGACATATAGAGAAAGCCTAGGAGCGAGGAGACTGAGCCAAAAGCTGCCAATCTCACCCCATCCCTTCATCATGCCTGTCACCTGGGAGCATACACAGGCTGTGCCACCAGGTGCTGGGTGCTGGACTGGGTGACATAACCAAAACAAGGCTTCTGCCCTCAAGAGTGAAACTGAAATATGTTGAAAAGGACTTTTTTTTTTTTTTGCTACCATTTCCCTATTTACTGGCTTTACCACCCTGTGATGCAGAGGTTGAAACTCAGGGAAGCAGGCAAACTGGCTGCTTAGAGTGGGGAAAGAACTTTTTTTATGCGCAAATAAGGACAGGAGCAGATTTTTTTTATAAGAGAGCAGAATCTGACTAAAATAGATTGGCATCACCTGGTTGAATATTGGAGCTGACAGAGTGTTCTAATTGGAAGGACATGCTAATTTGATTACTTTTCTCTCTGAGAAGACCATCTGATAAAATTTAAATAAAACCAGAGACCTAGAATGTATTTAGCAAAGGAGAATAGTTAGAGATGACCTCTCAGAAGCCCAGTATTATCAGCTTTACTGAGCTGGTAGCTTGGTGTTCCCATGACACCATTGCTGAAATTCTAGAAACTGGCTAAATTTGAATCAGGAGTGAAGTTGACACTCTCCTCACCTTCTCTGATGATTACAAAATGTCCACTTTCCACAAGCGAATTCTCCTCCTGTGACGACATGAACAACCCAGGCTGCCTGATTTGGCCATTAAGCAAGTGCCCAGTTAGCATGTCATTGTATTGAAAGTGCTCTGAGAAGTCAGGAGGAGCAGTGTATGTGGGGGAAAGCCAAAGCTCAGAGAGGTTGCAGAGTTGCCCAGGTCACAGAGCTGCTTAGGATGAGGCCACTATCCCCATCAAAAATGAATGGCTTCCTAAATACAGGCAGAATTAGATAAAGTTTAGAGAGAGAAGATTAGGAGAAATCAGAAAGAGGCCGATGCAGAGTCACTTCTGGGCTATGTCCTATCCCTCCCCTCTCCATCTTACAGTTTGTACAGAGGTCATAACCTGGTAACCCACAAATATGTTTTTCTTGTTAAAATGCTTTGCATTAGTTTCCAACATTTGTAAGTCAGCAGATTTCATATAATATGTTTGGTTTTCATATAATCCTAGAGGCATGAAATTTGTGCACAGGGTGGGGGGGCCCTCAGCCCAGTCTGCACCCTCTGCAATCCGGGACCCCTTGGGGGGATCAGGCCTAAACCAGCAGGTGGACATCCCTCTCACAATCCTGGACTGCTAGCGCCTAAGTGCTCACCTGCTTGTCTGCCTGATTGCCCCTAACTACCTCTGCCTGCCTGCCTGATCACCCCTAACCCTTCTGCCTGCCTGCCTGATTGCCCCTAACTGCCTCTGCCTTGGCCCTGCCACTGTGGCTTTGTCCAGAAGGACATCCAAAAGGACGTGCAGAAGATGTCTGGTCTATCTGGCCTAATTAGCATATTATCCTTTTATTAGTATAGATTGCAGGCTTCTGCTTGTCTAGAAAGTTTAGGAAAATCTGATAAGAATTAGATCTTATTCCTGCAAAGTGATGGATGGAACCAAGTGGTCAGGTTTGGTATAGATAGGGTAGGGTGTCTCTGTTTTACCCCAGCCCCCATCTGTCCACATTCTTGCTCCCTTACCTGTCAGGAATCTGACATCTTTCTTTTTTGTTTTTTTATTTTTAAATAATTTTTTAAAATTGACTTTTTAGAGAGAGGAATGGGGGGAGGAGAGAGAGAGAGAGAGAGAGAGAGAGAGAGAGAGAGAGAGAGAGAGAGAAAGAGAAACATCAATGTGAGAGCAAAACATCTATTGGCTGCCTTCTGCAAGCCCCGCTACCAGGGATGGAGCTCACAACCCAGGCATGCACCCTGACTAGAAATCAAACCCAGAAACCTTTCGGTGCTCGAGACGACACTCAAACAACTGAGCCACACCATCCAGGCCAAACCTGACATCTTTACGTAGTCTTTTTAGGCTTGGGCAGAAGTGGCTGCTGGGTTGAGTAACTGGTGGACTTCCTGGATTCTTCTCAAGGGCCCGAAGAACTATGAATATTTTAGAAGTTTGGTCCAATGTCTTAACACCCACAACATAACAAAGTTATTTAATGACCTTCTCATGTAAGAAATGAGGGCACATCTGAGAGGCCAGCACAATTGAGTGGCACCCTGGAGTCCCCATGAATCAATGGAAAAGTTGAGTTTATAGGACACAAAAGCCCTGCCTCCTGGTCTGACACTTGCCTATTACCAGAGGGAAACCAGGTAGTATGGGATTGTTTGCTGGTTCAAACTTAGAATTACACTTTTTACACTGATGCACATTACTTTCTCTCTTTCCCAGAATCAACTTGTATGAGTTAATGAAGAACAATAGCTTTCAAGGCTTCAGTCTGTCAGTAGTTCGGCGCTTCACCCTCTCTGTTTTGAAGTGTTTACAAATGCTTTATCTAGAGAAGATCATTCACTGTGATCTCAAGCCTGTGAGTACAATTTCTATCCTGCCAGGGTAGCTGGTTCCTACCCTCAGAAACTGTCCCATTCTCTTCCCAAGCGATAACTAGACAGCATCATGGCCAGAGCTCTCAGATGGAGCCAAGTAGTCATAGGTTGTGAAGAGTAAGGGATGGTTTGGAAACAATGAAGGGAGATTGTGTCATTGAGGTAGATAGGAATAGAAAGGTCTAGGGCTTTCCTGTGGAAGGTGTGCAGAAATGTGTCATTCAGGGGGCTGGATCTCTGCTGTATTAAATCCTCACTATCTCCATTCTACTCTGAATTGGTCCTAGGGTACAGCAAATCTCTGACTACTACTTCTACTCCAAATGGATGTGCCCTTCCCTCATGTCCTGCTAGCATCCTATACTTAGCTCTGTTACTTCACTGATTGCTTTCTATAGGATTTGTTTGCTTATGTGTACCTGCCACTGAACTGCAAGTTTTCTCAAGGTCAGGAATCATGTCTTCTCACCATTTTATTCTCAGGACCCAACATGGTACCTGACAATAGATATTGCAGTCAATATGTAGGTAAATGTTTGTTAGATGAATTAATGATTGTAAATGTGAGGAATACAGAGAGGTATTTAGAGAAAAGGTATAAAAGTATGAAGATATGAGGCCAGGAGCTAGTTCCCAAATCAACCTGACTCTCACAGATACTTAAATATCCTTTAATTTTTCCTCATTCCTTTCTCCTCACACCCCAAAATGGTTACTTTTAAAAAAATGTAATCCGTTGGATAATTTGGGATATTTAGACAATTAAGGATTGTCTAAATAGAGATGTTCTCTCAGGGCTGCCTGGAGGAGCCTCACAATGCCAGTACATTTATTTATTCTCCACACTCACGTTCCTAATCCTTAGCTTTGCAGCTTCAACAGGTCACAATAACCATGGTCTTTGAGCTTAGGGGACTGACTCTCACCAGGAAATTCACAAGACACCTGGTAGCCAAAATATTTATTTCCTTGAGAAATAGGTCAAGTAAATTGGAATGCATGTGCCCAGTAGGGGAAGTATGCATATAACCAACAGAGTGATGAATGTGGGTTCAAGAATTGGAGTTATTCTTACAAACTTAATGTTTAGTATCAAAGACCTGTGATGCCCTGATGCATCCATGACACCCCCCTGTCCCCCCCAAGTGGTTTCTGCCAATAAATTGTAAGGCCAGTTCCCTCTAGCTAAGGAGCCTTTTCATTGACCTAGAGACACACAAGAAATTCTCATTCTTTTAAGACTTGCTGACCATACTCTTTCAGTTAACACAAATACTTTTTAGAAAAAGGAGTGGGAACTAAATTTGTACTTTCTTTCTTTCTTTTTTTTAAATGAAATCTTTATTGTTCAGATTATTACAGTTGTTCCTCTTTTTCCCCCCATAGCTCCCCTCCACCCGTTTCATACCCCCCTCCGCCCTCACCCCCCCCCCACTGTCCTTATCCATAGGTGCACAATTTTTGTTCAGTCTCTTCCCGCATCCCCCACACTCCTTTTCCCCCCAAGAATAGTCAGTCCACTCCCTTTCTATGCCCCTGATTCTATTATAATCACCAGTTTATTCTGTTCATCAGATTATTTATTCACTTGGTTTTTAGATTTACTTGTTGATAGGATGTGTATTTGTGTTCATAGGTTTGTATCTTTACCGTTTAATTCTTCGTCCCTCTTCTTTAAGGA
>NW_005871215.1:1059604-1117487 GCF_000147115.1 Myotis lucifugus | reverse complement strand
CCTTTCAGCATTTCATATAATACTGGTTTGGTGGTGATGAACTCCTTTAGCTTTTTCTTATCTGTGAAGCTCTTTATCTGACCTTCAATTCTGAATGATAGCTTTCTGGATAAAGTAATCTTGGTTGTAGGTTCTTGGTATTCATCACTTTGAATATTTCTTGCCACTCCCTTCTGGCCTGCATAGTTTCTGTTGAGAAATCAGCTGATAATCTTATGGGTACTCCCTTGTAGGTAATTGACTTTCTTTCTCTTGCTGCTTTTAGGATTCTCTCTTTGTCTTTTGCTCTTGGCATTTTAATTATGATGTGTCTTGGTGTGGTCCTCTTTGGATTCCTTTTGTTTGGGGTTCTCTGCGCTTCCTGGACTTGTAAGTCTATTTCTTTCACCAGGTAGGGGAAGTTTTCTGTCATTATTTCTTCAAATAGGTTTTCAATATCTTGCTCTCTCTCTTCTTCTGGCACCCCTATAATTCGGATGTTGGTACGCTTGAAGCTGTCCCAGAGGCTCCTTATACTATCTTCGTATTTTTTGGATTCATTTTTCATTTTGCTTTTCTGGTGGGTGTTTTTTGCTTCTTCGTATTTCAAATCTTTGGACTTGATTTTTGCGATCCTCTGGTCTGCTGGTGGGAGTCTGTATAATATTCTTTATTTCAGTCAGTGTATGCTTAATTTCTAGTTGATCCTTTATCACAACCTCGAGGATCTCACTAGATTTCTTGAGGGTCTCACTAAGTTTATTGGCGGTTTCTAGAAAATTCTTGAAAAACCTTAAAAGTGTGGTTTTGAACTCTATATCCTGTAGTTTGCTTTCCTCCATTTCTGTCATTTGTGTTCTGTTTCTTTGTCTCTGCATTTTTTATGGTTCCCTTTGTTGATAGAGTGGCTTTCTGTGCTAGGTGTCCTATAGGGCCCAGTGGCTCAGCCTCCCCAATTACCTGAGGTAGACACTCTTGGTACACCCCCTTGTGGGCTTTGTGCACAGTCTTGTTGTAGTTAAGCCTTGATTGTTGTAGGTATCACTGGGAGGAATTGACCTCCAGGCCAATTGGCTGTGAGAATCAGCTGTGTCTGCAGTGGGAAAACTTCTGTGCTGGAGACACCCCTTCAGGGCAAGACTTTCTTCAATGGGGCTTTGGTGCTCACTGAGTCTGCCCCCTGAGTGTGTCATTTATGGGTCTGAGGAGCTGCAATCTGGATGGTCCCACTCTGACCACCAAGCACACTGGCTCCTGGATCTCTAAGGAGGTGCTAATCTAGCCTCTGCCTGAGGCTACCCAGCAGGAGCTCAGCTGTGAAGCAATGCAAGTTGCCCTGGGGCCTTGGGCCAGCTGCAGTTTGTTAGGTGATTATCAGATTGCAAAGGCCCAGGCCTTTCATATGCAAAAGCCTCTGTGCACGGGGCGGGGCCCAGGGGATCAACAGGGCGGATCAAGCAGTAA
This sequence comes from Myotis lucifugus, assembly GCF_000147115.1. Lineage (NCBI taxonomy): Eukaryota > Metazoa > Chordata > Mammalia > Chiroptera > Vespertilionidae > Myotis > Myotis lucifugus. The sequence goes on along the minus strand of NW_005871215.1, from coordinate 1,116,044 downwards.
TGGCTGCTCTCAGTCCTGCCCTCAGAGGCCCTGTTTCTCAGTGTCCCGGCAATTGCTGCAAGCACCCCCGAGAGAAAGCTGCCCTCAAGTTCCAACCGATGCCAGACAGTCCAGTTTCTCACGTATGAGTCTGGATCCCCAGAGACTCGCCCGGAACTGGAGCTCAGAGCTTGAGACTCCCTCCTGATTGAAAAAGACAACTGTGTCCTCAGCCGCCAGCCCTCTCCACATGCTCCTCTGTACCTCTGTATTTTACTTTCACACTGCACCTCCTCTGAGTCTCGGTATGCTTTTCTCTTTCCTTCTAGTTGTAGAATTTCCACTCAGCCAGCCTTCCTGTGGTTCTGGATGATGTCCGTTCCGTCTTTTAGTTGTATTTTTGAAGTGATTGTGCAAGGCAGCAATCTCTGGTGTTTACCTATGCCACCATCTTGGTTTCTCCCTAAATTTGTACTTTCTTAGTTTATGGTGCCAGAGGTTTTGGATTAATCCTGCTATTCCATATCTAGAATGGTAAGGGACTGAGTAAACAATTCATTCTTCCAATATTCATAATAATCAATTCATCTGATATCCAGATTCTTGAAAACACAATTAGTAGTTTAATCTTCCAGGGGATTACTGTCATGCTACTGTCATGCTTGTGGAGGCGAGCCCAGGAGGTCTGCCTCTCTATCCATGACACTACTAGAACTCCTGGTTTCACATTTCCCCCAAAGTCAGCATAAGAATCACAAATTCCAATCAAATCATTGTCTTTTTGTTTGTTTGTTTTAGTCTTCTACCTTCATAGCTGTATGTGATTGGGCACTTAATGGATACATCAGATTCTGTCAGTTATATTTCTAAGGCCTTATGTAAGCAAGGCATAGGACCAGGTGCCTAGGAGATAAAAAAAAAATGCATAATCTGTATTGGGAAAGGGACAAAATACATGTAAAAGAAATACTGCAAAGCAGCAAATAAGAGGTATATAACACAAGTCAAATGGGATGTCAAGGTAGGTAAACACATGGGATTTGGAGAAAATGTGGGAGGAGTCTACCATGAAGTAGTCTAATTTTGGACTGGGTCCTGGAAGATGGCAGACATTTAGATCAATAGAAGGCCTGGACAACATTATTAAAATGTGACATATGTCCTTCTTCTTTTCAGGAAAATATCGTGTTACACCAGAAGGGCCAAGTCTCTATTAAAGTTATTGACTTTGGATCAAGCTGTTATGAGCATGAGAAAGGTAAGCCCCATTCCAGTCTCTTTGTCTGAATTTTCCTATTGAGATTTCTTTCCCTACTGAAACAAGTTCTTCATAACGAGTTTACTTGGGTTCTAGTCTGGCCTTAGTTGTTAAAATTGCTTGCATGATTTTGCACAAGGTTCTTCACTTCTCTGAGACTAAATTTCCACCTCTATAAAATGAGAAGGTTGGATTTAAAGCCACCAGATCTCGCCCAGAAGCCTGCCACAGAAACACTGTGGTGCATGGGCCCTGATCCCCTCTGCTGGGCCTCAGGGATAAGTTTGGCTACAGACATAAAAAAAAAAAAAAAAAAAGCCACCAGATCTCATATTCTGTGGATTAGGAATTACCCAGGAGCACTGGGTCCTCAAACTAACTAGATGGGCATCAAAATCACTTGTGGCCTCTGAAAAATTATAGCTTCCAGGGCCTCACCCCCAATGTGCCAAATCTAGTTTTCTGGGGGAGTACCCAAGAGTCTGCACATAGCCATTCTGAAGTTTGGGATTCACTGCCCTAGGCTCCCTAGGCTTTATACTTCTTTCAAGCTAGAATCCAGCAAACAGCCCTGAGAACATTGGCACAAACTGCTGAACTTGATTTGCTAGTCTCTACTTTGGGCTTTTATCAAGTTTGCTGTTGACAACAATTACCATTCTACAAAGATTTATCGAGTATCTACAATGTGTCAGTCACTGTCCTGGATACCAGGAACAAAAAAAACCTGTGCTCAGGTTGCTTATAGTTCAATGGAAGACACAGAAAAATAACATGATAGGTGCAGTGATCAGAGATACACACAGGCTGTGCTAAGAGCATACAGAAGAGGCAGCCTTCATGGTGGCAGGGGTGGCAGAAGAAGCCTCCTGAGATTGAAAAAATAACTATTAGAAGGATGTTTTCAAATATTCTGCAGCACCACTTTGAAGACATGTGTCCTTTACCTTTTATGGATCCCATAAGAAATTCCAGCTAGAAAACAGTATGCCTCCCACAAAGAACCCGTGTGCTTACTCTTCTCGGCTGGAAAAGCAGTGTAACCTCTCAGTTACCATTCTACTGTGGCTGGCAGAATGCTCAGAAGCAAACTTATAATTATTTTATCCTTGGTTTCTGATAGTCATATCCCTCTTTATACATTTCCCTTTATCTTTTGTTTAACTGTGTGACAGTATAGAGTAGAGACACTAGACTTGAACTGCCTGGATTCAAACCCCAGTTCTACCACTTATAGATGAAAGACCTTGACCATTTATTTAATCTCTGTATGCCTAATTTTTCTCATTTTAAAATGGGGGCAATAATAGTACCTCCTTCATAGGGTTGTTGTAAGGATTGAAAGAGTTCATCTGTATAATACACTTGGAATAGTGGCTGGCACATAGTAAGCACTATGCAAGTATCTGTTAAACCCAGTTTTTAACACTACCCTGTATGTATGTACTTTAGTTGAAAAGTGCTTCAAATCTATTTTGGAAGCAGGCAGGATATGAAAGTGATTTTTATTAAATCTTTATTTTGTCTTTAGTCACAAAATTATCATATCCTTACTATAACCAAGACAAACAACAAAGAAGGGATTACAGAATCCCCGCCCTGACCCATGCAGAGAATCACCAATAATAGCACTTGGAAACAATGAAAATGTCCCATTTCTCCAACCTCGGTCTTCCTATAATATCATCTTCCATACAGCCTCGACTCCTGAGATTCCACTGAGCTTTCCCGTCCACATTTTACATTAAACAACATATGTGCATAATATATTGAATATACATTTTTAAATTGTGCCTTTTGTGTGCTTCTTTTTCAGTTCTCATACGCCTCCTCCTTTGCCAAATCACAATACTTTCAGAAGATGTCTACCCCAAACTAATATGACAGTTTGGAAAGTCAGCTTGATATTAGTCTTACGTTTCCTTTTTTTATTTTTATTTATTTAAAATATATTTTATTGATTTTTCACAGAGAGGAAGGGAAAAGGATAGAGAGTTAGAAACATCGATCAGCTGCCTCCTGCACGCCCCCTACTGGGGATGTGCCTGCAACCAAGGTACATGCCCTTGACCGGAATCGAACCTGGGACACTTCAGGTCGACACTCTATCCACTGAGCCAAACCGGTTAGGGCGTGTTTCCTTTTTTTAAAGTTTAGCTGACTAAAATTGATTTCCTAGAACCATGGGGAAATAGAGTTCTTTATCGATAAAGTGAGGATAATAACCTCTATAACAAGGCTGCACTGTAAGATTTGATGAGATTAGATACAAGATGTGACTCCTGAGTGCCGCTCGGTTGTACTTCCAGTTTTCTGCAAAGCCCGTAGAGCAAGCATGTCAAACTCAAAGGCTAACATGGGCCAAATAAACAAGGTTTAAGTTTATGTGGGCTGCAAAAAAACAAAAGCTTCCATTTTTATAGAAATGTAGGTTTATTTCTTTTTCAAATTTAAATATACTTTATTGTTTTTTTACAGAGAGGAAGGGAGAGGGATAGAGAGTTAGAAACGTCGATGAGAGAGAAACATTGATTAGCTGCCTCTTGCACACCCCCTACTGGGCATGTGCCCACAACCAAGGTTCATGCCCTTGACCGGAATCGAACCTGCAACCCTTCAGTCGGCAGGCCGAGGCTCTATCCATTGAGCCAAACCGATTAGGGCAAAATGTAGGTTTATTTCAATAGAGACATGCTGAATACAAAGGGCTGAAATAAATGAGTAATCATTAACATAAAATAATAGAACATTTTAATAAAAATTAATATTTTTTCTTGAACATTAACTTACCAGACACTGAATAATGGCACAAATTAGTAAGTGTAACGCAAATAAACCTATTTTTCTTGTTTTCCAAAAGTGAAATAATTTCCTTTTGTGAACACCAAACAAGTCAGTTCAAGACTAATGATGTGGCAATCAGCTGCTAAAATATTCGCTGCTAGTATTAGTGGAGAGAAATGGTGCACCTGCGCATAAGGCACATAAGTGAAATGAATGCAACACGATTATAGCAATCAGTCATTAGCGAATGTTGTAGTTTGTTATTAATAACTAGGGGCCCAGTGCACGAAGTCATGCACCTTGAAAGGAACTGTTGGCCGCGAGGCTGTGGTGGGCACAGGGATGGGTCTCAGCCCATCCTCCGCACCCCCGGCCTGCCCCTCCAGCCACGGTCCCCAGTCCCCTGTCTGCCGGCAGCCCACTCCTGCCACTGCTACTCCCACGTGCTTACAACACCACCCCGCTCGCACCCGCTGACAGCACAGAGCTATTGGGGCCGGCGCCAGCAGCGGATGCTAGAGGGGCCAGTGCCATCAGTGGGTGTGAGTGTTGGCTGCTGCCCTGATTGCCCCTCAGGAGCAGGGGGAGGTGGAGAAGCCCTCAGGGGCAATCGGGACCTGCAGCCACCGCTCACACCTGCTAATGGCGCTGAGCAATTAGGGCTGGAGCTGGGCGCCGGCAGTGGGTGCAAGCGAGGCCTGCGCCGGCAGCAGGTGTGAGTGCCAGGTGGGACTGTGACACGCAGGAGCTAAGAATTTTCAGTAACCACCAGAGGCTCACCCTGATGACAGCAACCAGCACCCCGCCTTGGTCTAGTGCCTCCACTCATCCCACCACGACTGACGCCTGCTATGTTCTATGCTCTGCCACCTGCTGCCGATGCCCACCATGTTCTGTGCACACCCCCTGGTGGTCAACACTTGTCATAGCGACCGGTTGTTCGGTTGTTCCGCCATTCGGTCTATTTGCATATTAGGGTTTTATATAGAGAGATTATGTATAACAGGATATTGTAAAAATTAAGTTACGAAATTTTTATTACGTTTCTTATATACCATTATACTGGCTGGGCTGAAAAAATATTTGTTGTGGCCCTCAGGCCATGAGTTTGACGTGCTTGGTGTAGGGAATAGTAGTTATCATTCACCCATACCTGAGAGGTTTTCCTGGAGAAGGATGCTCTGGGGAGGAGAAGGTTTTCCTAGGGGAGGTTTCTCTTTCTTTTGCTCATAGTGTACTCGTACATCCAAAGCCGGTTCTACCGATCGCCAGAGGTGATTCTGGGCCATCCATACAACATGGCTATTGACATGTGGAGCCTGGGATGCATCATGGCTGAACTGTACACGGGCTACCCACTGTTCGCCGGGGAGAATGAAGTGGAGCAGCTAGCCTGCATCATGGAGGTGAGGGGGTGGACTGGCCACGCTGCACTGGGCGGTGGCAGGACAGCTTGCTTCCACTCTCAAAGTTTGGGTTGTATCAGGCTCACTCTAGGGCAGCGGTCTGCATACTCTTCTGTTTTGGAGTAGATGTTCCCTAAAAGTATTTTTGAAATTATGTATCCCCTTTTACATTTTTAAGTTGACATCTAACATTTTTTACCATTAATAATTATAAAAGATGTAATTTTCACATATTGTGAAGTGACATTTAAAAATAAAACTGTTATACCAGTCTTTCAAATATATTCAAAAGACTCTAAAACCAGAGTGACATGACACCCATCAAAATCTATGTGTTGTTTAAAAAAAATCTCTGTGTCATTCAGTCATTAGTCATTAATTTTCTTAGCTTTCTGGGAAGTATATCTCCCAATAAAAAGATACATCAGATGATCATTTATTATGCCTATTATTCTTTTACTTAAACGCCTTTTGTTATGAAATTAAATTAGATAAAACAGGAGTAAAATAACCTTAAGAAATAGAAAATTTCTAATGAACAAAGATATTTTGATTGTGAACAAAAAAGGCTCATTATCTATCTATCTATCTGTCTATCTATCTATCTATTTCTTTTTACCTATCTATAAAAATCTCTTTTCTAAAGTGTCTCAAAGTTACAACTCAGAGACACACACATACCCTTGAGAATTCGTGCATGAAATTCGTGCAAGGGTTGGCCCTTGCGGTCCCGGCTGCCTTGGTTCTTGGGGCCCCACCCCCTGCACACTGGTTTTTCTGAAAGGTCATTCCAGAAGGTCATTCTGCCGTCTGGTCTAATTAGCATATTAGCTCTTTATTTTATAGGATAGTTTAATTTCATGGTTGAAAATAATAAAGTGTTAAAATAGCTGTAAACTGGCATGAGAATCAGTAAACCTGGAGTTTCATTCTGGATCTTCCTCTTTGGCAACGTACTTTCCTGCTCTGGATTTCTAAAAAAAATGTAAGTATCCATATAGATGGCTTCTAAGGTTGATGATGGATGATTTAATAAAGCCCCCCTGAACTCTTTCTGCTTCCAGTACCAAGGAGAATGAGGAATATGGGATCTGAGCTGAGTTCCTACTGCCCCAGAGTCCGCTTCCTCCTGACCTCAGTGTCAGTGGGGCTGAGGAGCAGGGGGGGCAGGGTCTGCATGGATATGGCTGGGAACCCAGCTGCAAGTGCAGATGACCCTGGGCTTAGGGTGACACCTGTAATTTCTCTATCTCAGTGCAAACTATAGATTGCAGTGAGGACAGGTAAACAAGTAAGTGCTACACTTTTTTTTCAAGTAGGTATTTTGTGATATAGTGTTTGATGGCCACCTGTTTTTTCCCTTCTCCTCTTCCTTTCCTCCCTCCCCAGTGCTCTGAGCCAGGATGTGATATTCCTTAGCTCAGGGCTTTCAGCATGGATACTGACTGGGTTGTTCAATGTGATAATGACATCTGGCTACCATCAAGAGTGCCTACCTCTAGTTGGTGCCGATGCCTGTTTAGAGTGACCTGACCGGTATTGACGCTCAGCGTGCTGAGACAGCCCTGGGTTAGGAGTCAAAGACCCAAGCTCTGGGCCTGCTCTGCCACTGGCTTATAGCACAATGTCCTGGGTCTGTATCTGTAGAAGGCAGAGTTTGACCAAAGGCCCCCTCAGCTCTAACAGTCTTGGAATGTGTGACTTACAAGAGTGAAGCAACTGCGTTTTAATTGTTGAAGGTGCTGGGCCTGCCACCATCTCACTTCATTCAGACGGCCTCCAGGAGACAGACATTCTTTGGTAAGTCCCCAGGTCTAACTCTCTTTATCCCATTGTGGCCTATGAGGTAGCACAGGCCTTGAAGACATCTCCCACACCCCAAACCCCATTGAGTGCTCTTCCCCTGGCCCCATCCCAAAAGACCTGCTATGATTAGGGATCTCTTTCAGAAAAGTAAAACGATGCTGAGAAGTGGTACCAGATGGATTGGTGGAGACAGGATGGGCATGAAGTCTTAGCAGTGAAAATATGTAGGAACATGAAAACAATCAGGTTTCTGCTCAGAAGATATATCCGCAGATCTTGGAACCTTAAATATTATGACTATACCCTCTCCTGTAAGTTCTCCTAGCCTCTCCAAGCAGTTAGCCCCCTCACACCATGCAGTGTGCAGGGAAATCAAAGAGCAGAAGGTTCTTTTCAAGAATAGTGAAAGTTTCATTGCTATATTCTGTCATTAATGGAGCATTATTCTTTTTCTACTGAAATTCTCTTATTTCTCCAGAACCTTACTATCTCAGTTCATTACAACTTTGGAATTAGATGGGTAAACAAGGGCTCTCAGTTTTGCTGGAGGTGTGTTGTGGCTTGCCAGTTATGTGCAGGACATCTGGCTAATTACTGGGGTTAAGCCTCATCCACAGTCCCATGATGCCGTCATCACAGTTCCCACACTTTGGAATCTATGATCCTCTGCCTTTTTATTCAAGTGGTGCTGTGCAAGATGGACAGGTGGATCAACAAGGTCCAACTAAGGCAGGGCTTCCAGGGCACTATTGACCAAAAAGACAAAATTAGTCTTATATCTAAAATCCCCTTGAAGAGCTACAAGAAGCTAAGGGATTCCCATCTAGAAAAAAAAGCAATCGTAGCCCAAAGGTCATCCCAGTGAAGTGAAGCCAGACACGAGGAACGGGGGACTCCACAGGCAGGGACTCCATGACATCTGGAACGACATTTCTGACCAGCCATAGTCAATGGGTTAGTTCACAGGCTCATACTGCTATGGAATCCCAGTCATTCCTAACCCTCCCACCTCTTATTTTTCACCTGAGAGTGGTCTCAAAATGAAAGGCAATCGCATAATTTCTCTCCACAACTTGCCCTGTCAATAGGAGAGTCAAACATGCCCTCATGGAGGATCCTCTTGGTTAGTGTTTCAGTCATGTTGGTGGTCAGTGGGTATGCACTGGTTCAGCCATGTGGTGGTTAACATGTAGACTATTTCTGTACCCTTTTAGTAAAATGCCACAGCCTCAAGCCCCTGCCTGACCCATCTCCTAGGACTCCTTGGATTCCCCATGACTTAGAAACTAAAAGTTTAAGGCCTGGCAAGAGGAGGTCCTCTATGATCTACTTCAGTGCCAAGGATGTCTGTCATCCATTGTGATTGTACAGTCCCCTGCCATTCCAATGGTTAAATCTTTTAAACATCACCCTGAAGTCATGGCTGGAGCTTTGAAGACCTTGCCTCTGAGTGGGGTCAGTGTCTTGGTAGCCTTAGTATGCTGCTTGCACATTAACTAACGCTTCCAGAGCAGTCTGATGGCAGACAGAGGATCTGGCTGACTGGCTGCTTAAACATGGAGCAATGGAACTGGTCTTTTGATCCCAAACTGGTCTTTTGGATTTCAAAGGATTTAGGGAAAGAATAGTAGAAATATTGGTGTTTCCTCCTTCTAGACAAAGACATTGTGGGAAGAGCCATATCTTATTTTTAAACCCCCACCCCAGGATATGTTTTTATTGAAGAGAGAGAGAGAGAGAGAGAGAGAGAGAGAAAGAGAGAAGAAGAAGAAGAAGAAGAAGAAGAAGAAGAAGAAGAAGAAGAAGAAGAAGAAGAAGATAAAAGAGAAGAGAAGATTGATCAATTGCCTCCCTCTTAACTATAACACTAAACTCAGGAGAAAGTATGAGTGGGGACTGAAAGGAAGGGAAATAGAGCATCTTTGAGAGAGTACCAAAGACATATGCATGCCCATTTTATAGGGTATCCGATTTTTACCATCAGCACTAGGCTTTACAATGATGATGTGGTTTTGGTAGCAACATCCACATATACTCACTTCCTGCATAAGAAAGAATATTATTGGGAGCTGCATCCTCTTCAGTGTTTCTCAAAGCCTATCTGATTATAAGAATCACTTGGGTACTTGACAGTATGTTAATTCTCATGATCCTCAAGGGCCTATGTTTTTAACAATAGCTCTTTGTGATTCTCATGGTACAGTGAGCTTGGGAAACACTATGTCCACTTCAGTTCTTGGCTCCCTTCCTCAGGTTGGGTTGTCAACTCCCAGCCACTCCTTGTAAATACCACTAATTAGTAGCGAAGTGATGTTGCCTCAAAGGTAAGATACTTAGGAGTTCCAGGCAGCAAGAAGGAGATGGAGAGAACAGGTGGGGTGAGAAAAACCTGTACAAGTAAATCAATTACGTAATGACGACTTTAGGAACTATGTCATTTATAAGCCTTCGAGCCTGATTCTTCTTTGGTTATTTGTAAAAAGAGCAACATAAAGGATAAGGTGGGGGTGGGGCCACTGGTGCCACAGTTCAAAAGGGAAATAGAGATTTGTGTGAATTCACAGCACCTATACCCTATGCCAGTGGTCGGCAAACTGCGGCTCGTGAGCCACATGCAGCTCTTTGGCCCCTTGTGAGGCCACGAAGTTTCAATCTCACTGTACGTGCGCGCCCGCACGTGGTATTTTGTGGAAGAGCCACACTCAAGGGGCCGCAGTTTGCCGACCACTGCCCTATGCCATGCATTGCATCCTTATACAAATAAATACATATATAAATACACGTCTGTGTATGTACACACATACACATATGCACATTCTTGGTCCTGCCAGGAATTAAGAGCAGATGTTCTTTTGGAGGCTCCACAAATTGCACTGATTACAAAAGTAATGAAAGCTCTTCATTATGCACCTTCCAGAAGGTCTGTTATATGAACCCTACTGAGTTTTTGTGAGAATTCAGTTTAATCTGTAAATTGTGTGTACATGAGTGTATATACATACCCACCCATTCACATGCAGATTTATAAGGTGTGAGCATAAGTGGTCAACTTTTCTGGACATACACACCAGAATCCAGGTGTCCAAATGAGTGGTCTCACCTGCACAGCATTGCACACAGCACCTTGGGAACCTTTGGAGCTGTCGTCAGGGCTTCTTTCCAGGCACGACAAACCATACATGTGGTGAGGGCTATAATTGGTGAAAATGACTGAAGAAAGTCACTTCAAGCTGTTCCCTAAGAAGCAATCAAGTTTGATTTCCAATTATGGACAAAAATTTTTGATGTGACTACAAAGAAGTAATGAGACTAATTTGTCTGTGTGGTTTGTAAGTGGGCTCTGAAAGCAACTCATTCTCCTAAAATGACTTTCTTATTATGCCCCATGATGTCCCAAATTCTCACTTTATTTAGTTAGTGGGGAAGAAGCTAAGGCATCAGTAATCTGAGAATGAACAATATCCTTTTTGTTCAGAGCTGAACGTTTTCATCATCTCAGATTTATTATTATTGTTATTAATCCTTATCATTATTATTTTACCTAAAATCATTGATTGATTCAAGGAGGAGTTGGTGGGAAGGAGACTCAGAACATAGTAAATAGCAGGGAAAATTGATCTAAAAGGTAGTTAAATCCATTGGATACTTCACACGTGGTTATTTCAATTGAGTGAGACTGCAGGTGTGTTTGTATGAAGGGGGCGGTGAAGTACCGGGAGTGAGAGAGCTGCAAAGACCACCCAAGACAGCTTGGATGAGTGAACAACTGTGATGTGACCAATGAATATTTACAACTGGAACTAAACACCGACTGTTGTATCTCTAAAGATTCCACAGGTTTTCCTAAAAATATAATTAACAATAGTGGGAGAAAAAGATACCCGGATTCCAAGGATCTCACGATGGTGCTGAAAACCTACGACGCCAGCTTCCTGGACTTTCTCAGAAGGTGTTTAGTGTGAGTTTGTCAAGGGTGTCTTTGTCTCTGACTCTCCTTTTAAATACTGTACTTTCCCACATGTTTGCTGGTGGAAGTCTGGGGCTGGGAGAGAGTTGTAAAAACAAGTGCTGACCAAAGACCTTTAGAGTCTACAAAACGCTTCCCCATCTGTTGCCTCATCAGTCTGCTCTCCCCACCTCCTGTGTGATTGTCTGGGCAAATGATTTGCTCTGTTTTGAGATATGACAGCTGAGGCTCAAAGAGATTAAGTGACTTTCCCTGGATTAGAATGTGTGTAGAGCTTGCCTTCTCCCTGGCCTCCAGCTGCCTGGCAGTGAGGTGGTAGGCAAGTCCTAAATGTCTTCTGCACATATTCCCAAGGCCTCTCCCCATTCCCCGGGGGTTTAGAGCCTAAATTCTTTAGGGAAGGGAAAGGGTGAGTTATAAACCATTTATTATGTGCAGCTTTTTGAATCTACATGGGTATTTTAAGTCTTAGAAATCAAGTTTCATACTTAAGTCAATCACTGTAAGAAAAGAAGAGCACACGAAGCACCCACCTAGTACAGTGCCTAGTTAGAAGGTGTTTGGAAAATGTCAGCTACTATCATTTTTTAAAATATGTTTTCATTGATTTTTAGAGAGGAAAGAAGAGAGAGAGAACGTCTAAGAGAGAAACATTAACATCGCTCAGCTGCCTCCTGCACACCCCTTGCCAGGGCATGTGCCCTGACCGCAAATCAAACTGGTGACTTTTGGTGCGTGAGTCAAATGCTCAATCACTGAGCCACATCATCTGGGCACTACTGTCTTTTTTTTTATTGTCTAAAGTTTTACATATGTCTCCTTTTTCCCCAACTGACCCCCCCGCCCCGCCAGGCCATTCCCACCCCAGGCAAGCACCTACCATCCCAGTGTCTGTGTCCATTGGTTATGCTAATATGCATCCATACAAGTCCTTTGGTTGCTCTCTAACCCTGCCCGCCCCCCACTCCTCTACCATTTGTCTCTGGATCTATTCTTGTTCATCAAATTATGTTGATCATTATATCCCACATATGAGTGAGATCATGTGATATTTATCTTACTCTGACTAGCTTATTTTGCTTAGCATAATGCTTTCCAGTTCCATCCATGCTGTTGCAAATGGTAAAAGTTCCTTTTTCATAGTGGCGTAGTATTTCATTGTGTAGCTGCACCATAGTTTTTTAATCCACTCATCTGTTGATGGGCACTTAGGCTGTTGCCAAATCTTAGCTATGGTGAAGTGTGCTGCTATGAACATAGGGGTGCACATATCCTTTCTAATTTGTGTTTCTGGTTTCTTGGGATATAGTCTTAGAAGTGGGACTACTGGGTCAAATGGGAGTTCCATTTTTAACCTTTTGAGGAAACTCCATACTGTCTTCCATAGTGGCTGCACCAGTCTGCATTCCAGTGCTTTTGCTAATCAGCAGTGCAGAGTTCCTTTTTCTCCACATCCTTGCCAGCACTTGTCGTTTGTTTTGTTGATGATAGTCATTCTACTACTGTCATTTTTTTAAAAAGGTTTTGCCAGTTGGTCTGTACCGAATGGCAACTAGATGAGCGGTGTGATATTTGGCAAGTCACTGTCTCTCTCTGGGCCTGTTTCTTTTTTGTATATAAAGGGGTATTCCCAATGTCCCTTCTAGTGATAAGCAGTCCTATTATTGTTCAGTAAAGACCACCACATCTTCATGTTCTGTCATTCTTCCAGGGTGGGAGGCATGGAGTAGTTTTAGCAAACGCTCTTCTGGCATTTGTGCACTTTGGAATTTAGGTATTAGCTCAGAGGATAAACATCAGGTACTGCTGAAAGTTTTCCCATCTGGAGAATCATGCTGCTCCTCTTGGAAATTGAGATAAAAAGGATCCTGTATCTCCATTACCCCACCCTACTCAAACCTCTTGCTAAAGCTGTAGAATGAATGTGCATTAACAAATGACAGAAACTCATTACTGACACAGAGGTGACTGATCCAGAAACCCCAACCATCCAGAACACAGCTTAGAACCAAGAAAGACATTATTTTTTTAATTAAATCTTTATTGTTCAGATTATTACAGTTGTTCCTCTTTTTTCCCCCCATAGCTCCCTTCCACCCGGTTCCCACCCCACCCTCTGCCCTTACCGCCCCCCCGCCACAGTCCTCATCCATAGGTGCATGATTTTTTTCCAGTCTCTTCCCGCATCCCCCACACCTCTCCCCCCCCAATTCTATGCTCCTGATTCTATTATATTCACCAGTTTATTCTGTTCATCAGATTATTTATTCACTTGATTTTTAGATTCACTTGTTGATAGATGTGTATTTGTTGTTCATAATTTGTATCTTTACCTATTTCTTCTTCTTCCTCTTCTTAAGGATACCTTTCAGCATTTCATATAATACTGGTTTGGTGGTGATGAACTCCTTTAGCTTTTTCTTATCTGTGAAGCTCTTTATCTGACCTTCAATTCTGAATGATAGCTTTGCTGGATAAAGTAATCTTGGTTGTAGGTTCTTGGCATTCATCACTTTGAATATTTCTTGCCACTCCCTTCTGGCCTGCAAAGTTTCTGTTGAGAAATCAGCTGACAGTCCTATGGGTACTCCCTTGTAGGTAACTGACTTTTTTTCTCTTGCTGCTTTTAAGATTCTCTCTTTGTGTTTTGCTCTTGGCATTTTAATTATGATGTGTCTTGGTGTGGTCCTTTTTAGATTCCTTTTGTTTGGGGTTCTCTGTGCTTCCTGGACTTGTAAGTCTATTTCTTTCACCAGGTAGGGGAAGTTTTCTGTCATTATTTCTTCAAATAGGTTTTCAATATCTTGCTCTCTCTCTTCTTCTGGCACCCCCATAATTCGGATGTTGTTATGCTTGAAGTTGTCCCAGAGGCTCCTTACACTATCTTTATATCTTTGGATTCTTTTTTCTTTTTGTTTTTCTGGTTGGGTGTTTTTTGCTTCTTTGTATTTCAAATCTTTGACTTGATTCTTGGGATCATCTAGTCTGCTGTTGGAACTCTGCATAATATCCTTTATTTCAGTCAGTGTATGCTTAATTTCTAGTTGGTCCTTCTTCATATCCTCAAGAGTCTCACTAGATTTCTTGAGGATCTCACTACATTTATTGGCGGTTTCTAGAAAATTCTTGAAAAACCTTATAAGTGTGGTTTTGATCTCTATATCCAGTAGTTTGCTTTCCTCCATTTCTGTCATTTGTGACTTGTTTCTTTGTCTCTGCATTTTTTATGCTTCCCTGTGTTGATAGAGTGGCTTTCTGCACTAGGTGTCCTATAGGGCCCAGTGGCTCAGCCTCCCCAATTACCTAAGGTAGACGCTCTTGGTACACCCCTTTGTGGGCTTTGTGCACAGTCTTGTTGTAGTTAAGTCTTGATTGTTGTAGGTATCACTGGGAGGAATTGACCTCCAGGCCAATTGGCTGTAAGAATCAGCTGTGGTTATGGTGGGAGAACTTCTGAGCTGGAGACACCCTTCTGGGGCAAGACTTGCTTCAATGGGGCTTTGGTGCTCACTGAGTCTGCCCCCTGAGTGTGTCCCTTATGGATCTGAGGAGTTGTAATCTGGATGGTCCCACTGTGACCACTGGGTACACTGGCTCTTGGATTTCTAAGGAGGTGCTAATTTAGCCTCTGCCTGAGGCTACCAAGCAGGAGCTATGGAGAGATCATTAGATTCCTCTTCTTTGTTTAGGGCTTGGAGGTGCCCAGATGAGGCCCAGCTGTGAAGCAATTCAAGCTGCTGTGGGGCCTTGGGCCTTCTTTTGGAATTTCTGGGTCTCTCTGACCCAGCTGCAGTTTGTTAGGTAATTTTCAGATTGCAAATGGCTAGGCCTTTCATATGAAAAAGCCTCTGGTCACAGCTTGGGTGGGGCTGGATCTCAGGGGATCAACAGGGCAGAGCAAGCTGCTATGGCTGCTCCTCAGTCCTACCCTAAGAGGCCCCACATCTCAGTGTCCTGCGGTAATCGCTGCAAGCACCTCTGAGAGAAAGCCGCCCTCGAGTTCTGACCAATGCCAGACAGTTCAGTTTCTCCCCATATGAGTCAGGGTCCCCAGAGACTCACCCGGTACTGTAGTTCAGAGCAGTTAGGAGCTTGAGACTCCCTCCCGATTGAAAAAGACAACCATGTCCTCAGTTGCCAGCCCTTTCAGCATGTGCCTCCGTACCTCTGCACTTTACTTCCGCACCTCCTCTGAGTCTCAGTGTGCTTTTCTCTTTCCTTCTAGTTGTAGAATTTCCACTCAGCCAGCCTTCCTGTGGTTCTGGATGATGTCCGTTTTGTCTTTTAGTTGTATTTTTGAAGTGGTTGTGTGAGGCAGCAATTTCCGGTGTTTACCTATGCCGCCATCTTGGTTTTAAGGCATTATTTTTTAGTGAAAATGGCTGGTTGCTCACAACTAGCAAGAAGTAGTCAAATTACTGGAGCCTACTACTTCATCACTCCATATTTTGCTAATCAGCAAATCTTGGAATGAGAGACTAGAAGTTTTTAACAAATTTAACAGTGGTGAATATAAAGTGCTGGTTTAGGTTTTATAGACTAACTCTAGTTCTAGAAGTCTAGAAGAAGAAGGCAGCTGTAGCTTAATAGCAGTTTATTTGCCAAAAACTGGGAATTTCAGTTGTGTATGGCCTTGATGAGTCTAGGACAGCGATGGCGAATCTTTTGAGCTCGGCGTGTCAGCATTTTGAAAAACCCTAACTTAACTCTGGTGCCGTGTCACATATAGAAATTTGTTGATATTTGCAACCATAGCAAAACAAAGACTTATATTTTTGATATTTATTTTATATATTTAAATGCCATTTAACAGAAAAATCAACCAAAAATATGAGTTCGCGTGTCACCTCTGACATGCGTGTCATAGGTTCGCCATCACTGGTCTAGGATATAATGACCTGCAGTTAGACAACAACTGAAATTGCCTATCTAGGAAGGTGGCAACCACATCATATGATCAGCAGTTAGTTGTGTAAATGTTTTTCAGATACTTGCAGAATTATAAAAGATGGATTAGTTGTCTCAATCCATATAATTCTGATGGGTAGCATAATATATCATAATATATGACCTGGGTCAAAGTTACTAGGCTTAAAATTCTGAGGAAGTGAATTTTGGCTTATAAAAATGAAAAACTAAAGAATTGTCATTTTAAAAAAATGTGGTTCTGTGAGTTAGTGCCTTGCCACTAAAACTACTAAAGGACAACAGGATGATTCCACACTAGGGGTTCTGTCAAATGTATTTTGTTACTGCATTAGAATTTTGGCTGGATTATATCCAAGTCCCTTATAATCTTACCTGGAGGCCCGGTGTATGAAATTCGTGCATGGGGGGTGGTCCCCTCAGCTCAGCCTGCACCCTCTCCAATCCGGGACATCCCTTTCACAATCCTGGACCACTGGCTCCTGCCTGCCTGCCTGGTCACCCCTAACTGCCCTCCTGCCCCTGCTGGCCTGACTGCCCTGCACTGCCCCCTCAACTGCTCCCTCCCTGCTGGCCTGGTCACTCCTAACTGTCTCCCCCGCTGGCCTGGTCACCCCTTACTGCCCCCCTGCCAGCCTGGTCACCCCCAACTGCCCCCCTGCCAGCCTGGTTGCCCCACGCAGCCTGCTTGTTCAGTCACTTGGTTGTTCCTCACTAACCCCCCTACCAGCCTGGTTGTAGGCAGCCATTTTATGAGGGTGTGATGGTCAATTTGCATATTACTTCTTTATTATACAGGATATTCTATCATTCTATAGTATTCTTTTTTAAAAAATATGCTTTATATTCTTCAGAGAGAGATAGAAACATCAATGATGAGAGAGAATCATTGATCGGCTGCCTCCTGCATGCCCCCTACTGGAGATAGAGCCCACAAGCTGGGCCCGTGCCCTGACAAGGAATCAAATCGTGACCTTCTCATTCATGGATCGATGCTCAACCACTGACAACACCAGCCATGCTATAATATTCTTTGTGATATATTTGTAGGTCCAAGTTCTATAGTTTGGGAATTAAAATTAAGCATCTTTTTGTTTTGATCTTCTTAGTTTACAAATCCAAAATCCCATTGGTTAAGATTTCCTATATTTCTTATAAGGAAATTTTTAGAACTCTGGGAGACTTGAACTCTATTACATTCCTTGGCTTGTCATACACATTTACCAAAAATGATTATCCAATAGTTGTTTCCAATACTTTAAAATTATATGTAATAATCTCTGTTCTTTAGTATCTTTGAGTTATTACATAGCTTAAATGGGCTTTTTAAAAATGAACCATTTATATTGTTCCTTATTTAGATTTTTTATTGGAGTCTTTGAAAATGTCTCATTATTAAAAATAAAGCAATAATCCATGCTGGGCTTTGTTGGTGTGTAGATGGGAACCTTCTCTTCGCATGACCCCTGACCAGGCTCTCAAGCATGCTTGGATTCATGATTCACGGAATCTCAAAACACGGCCCAGGCTCCAGACCCTGAGGAAACTCAATCTCCCTTTATCCTCTGAGGCAAGAAAAGACAAGGTTCAAGGGCATCACCACTTGGATAAAAAAGGTACTGGCCCTCAAATAACAAATCTTTTTCCCATAGTTTAGGAGGTAGGCATCTCTGGAGGATTGCATGTCAGCTTCTCTGAACTCAACCTTGGATAATTATTCTGGCTACATCACTACTGGCCTGTCACTTCTTACTTTTCGGATGTTCCTTTCAGGAAACTTGGTTGTAGCCCTTTTTTTGCTACCTTGTTGTTAGGATTTTCCATTTTTCATCTTATTTTCAATTCCCTTTCTGCTACTTTTTCCCCCCACTGTGTCCTTTTCTGCAGCCCCATAATTACCTTTTGAATTTTTATCAGATCATGGAATTAGTATCTTCTATATACAAATAAACTACTGATTATATACATGGTCATTGGAATTAGACTGCCTGGAATTAAATTCAAGCCCTGTCATTTTCCAGGTGTGGGCCCTTGGGCAATTTACTTACCTCTCTGTATCTCAGTTTTTCCATTTATGAGAATAAGAGTTATGCCTTTTTTCTATGGTTGTGGAGAAAGGATCAAATGAATTAGTAAATATAAAGTCCTTAGAAGAAGGCCTGCAACATAGGATGTGCTTTATAAATGAATTGATTTAATATCATTTTGTCCAGAATTTTCCTGCTAATGGACAGTTAGAATTCACATTTGAACACTTGCTCCTTTGTCTTCTCTCTCCTTCAGCAGATGTGATTATCAAAGAGACCATAGACAAAATAAAAGATGGCACCACCAAGCAGTTTCAAAATTCAGGTGATCAGCAGGGCTCTCTCCAGCATGCTGCTGAAGTTGTCCAGCTGCCTCACCTAGCAGAAGCTTCCAGTAAACCAGAGGCAGTTGTCAGGCCAGAGGAGTCCAAGACCTCCACAGAGCAACAAAGCAAAAACTCCTCCCCCAAGAACACAAGCATTTTACCACCTATTGTATGACCTCTGCTGAGGGCGTGTCCTGTTCCTTTTCACCAATGATTTGTATTAGAGACCACACTTATATTGTACAATACATAAGATTGTTGTTTTTAATGCATAAAGGTTTGTTTAAAAAACAAAACAAAAAAAAAAAACAACTCTATTCACATGGCCAGTTGGCATGATTCCTGATATGAGGGTGTGGGAGAGAATGTCCTTGCATCTATATTCCCTCCTTATGCCCTCAACCAGATAAAGCAATGGGGGTGTGTTTGTATGGGTTTGTGTGTGTGGAGGGGATGTTAAACACTCAGTTATATCATCACTAATAGAACTCTAAAATTTTTTTTTTGCCCATGACAGGATTCTTGTTTGAAAATGAGAGAAGCTGAATTCAAACTAGTTTAAGCAACAAAGGACATTTATTGGTTTATATAATTGGGCAATCAGAAGGGTATGTGTAGTTTCAGGCACAGCAGAATCTAGGAATTCAAACAAGGTCATAGGGCTCAGACTCCCTCTACATCTTAACCTTGCTTCTTTTTATGGTTAACCTCATTCTGAAGACAAGCTGTGCCCAGAGTTAAGATTATCATTATCATCCAATCAAATATGCAGTCTTCCTTGCTGCCAGGGAAGTTTTAGAAATGATTGGTCTTAAACCAATCACTATGTCTGAGATATTGGGATCCTTGATTGGCCAGACGGGTCACAAGTCCATACTGAGATACTGGTGCAAGTGATAGCACCAAGTCTGATGCTTCTCTAGGACCACAATAGCAGGATGTGTTCGTCCACCCACCACTCCCATAGTCTAATTAAGTTCATTTACTTTTTTTCCTTTCTAGTCCTTAGCTAATGTGTACATAATCTCTATATATTGTAATTTTAGTACCTATAAAATTTTACAAGAAACTCAAGATCGTAATGCCATAGACATGAAAAATATACTTGGCTTCATAGTTTTCCTTTTAATCACTGTGTAATATTCTATGAAGAGACACACCAGAGAACTGAAGCTATGGGTTTGCATAAAGTCAGGCAGGAAAGATAATACAGGGTGAAAATAGCAGAGGGTCAAGAGAGTCCTAGGAAAGATAAATATGCAAGTGGTTGACAAAAGTAGAGTTCCAAAGAGACAGGAAAATTAGAAACCAAAGGAGGAGAAAGTTTCTAGAAGGAAGGATCAATAATATAAAATTATATAGGTCAGGATAAAAACAAAATGCTTTTTAAATGGGGTGATCCGGACATTAACCCTTTGAGTGCCAACCAATATCCTAGGAACTATGCTAAAATTGCCAAGGCATTTTTGCTGATTTTACAGCAATTTAGGAAAAAAATTATGAATCGCAAGTAAATGAAGTTACATATTCAAAAACTTAAGAAAACCTTTACTACATTTGTTTTCATCTTTAACATATATTGTTTGCTGATTGTTTTATAAAATACGAGTAGAAAAAAAATTTTGAACAAAACATATAAACTAGAGGGACACCCTTCTCCAATATCTTCCACAAAATCGTCATCTTCACAGCAAGAATTGACATATTTAGTAATATCATCATCACTAATAAAAGCAAACTTAGAACTGGACGCTATTTCAAAGCTTTAGGGCCACAAAATCTGAGTAAACTTCATAAAATCGTAGTACCTGTAAAAAATTAGGCAGATAGATGCCAGTGGTCAATTTTAGAACTACAAACATTCGGCATCATAAGTAATCTGCACTTAGGTGCCATCTGTCAATAAAGAGTGAACTACTAGCATCTAATAGTGACACTGCAGGAGGAGCGCGATAGCACTCCCAGCACTTTTGGCGAAAGACAGGAGGAGCGCGATCACACTCCCCGGCAGTCTAGGGGTTAAGTCAGAGCAGTATCATGGGAGAGGTAACTTGTCCCATGTCTTATAACCAGGAAGGTACAGAACTGGCAAGAAATCTCGAGTCTTCTGGACGTATCTTCAACCATGGATAAAGTTGAGGTGGACAGTTTTGTCCTTGAAGCCAAATCCTTGATACTATAATTAGGATGATTTAGGTTGGACATTAAAAATATTTCCCAATTTGCATGGTTATAGAAAACTGAAATGAGTTGATAAGTTCTGTCTTCCTATATTTAGGGAACACTTTAAAGAAGGGGAGCTGCAAATTGTGACAGAATGGGGGATACATTTTCTTATGCTATCCATCTGATTATTTTTTCATCCCTGAGATTTCTTTACCTTATTGCCCCATTGGTGCGGAAAGCCATCCATTGTCAATACTATCATGAGAGTGCATCAAGGAACACGGAAGGCTGATGAAACTTGAGCTTTAGCAGGGTTAAAGCTATGCACCAATTGTTCCATGTTGAGATAGCGATGGCTTGAAGCAATTTCCTGACCTGATAGCCTCAAAGTAAATCTTTACTGATCTTTACTGACCTTTGAGATGGTCTGTCTGCTACCTGTTTGCTGTGCTTTACTGAGGGCAAGATGTGTATTTAAAACTGAATAAAAAGTGGATTGGCCAAAGTTTCGGTGTGCTCTTCACAAAAGAGATACCCCTGGCCCCCTAAAGCCTTCTAAATTCATATTTCTTGTCTAGCATTTTCATTTGTGTGAGGCCCCTTCTTCAGATCCTGAACCCCCGCTGCAAAAGGTTGTGGCACATTGGATCCCAAGGAAACCATACACAGGAGCCCTTTAATGTAATTTTATTTTATTTTATGTCCTTGCTCGCATGGACAGGAAAATCTGCAAAATCCAGTGACTAGCATAAGATGACATGTCTTTGATGTGAGTGGGATGAAGATAATGTTAGGGCTCTGTGAGGATATAGAGAGGGGAGCTGTGGAAATGAAAATGAAGGGAGGGGGCAAGGCTGGGCCCACTTCTGGAAAAGGGGAAAGCAGTGGGTGGGTTCCCATCACAAGTTCGCCATCAGCCAGTCCAGCAGCTGCAGCCGTGTAACGTTTCCCACCGCCTCATCCAGCTGTCGCTCCTTCTCGTAGCGCAGCACTGACTGCAGAACCTCCCCTACGCTGCGTCCTTTGTCCACAGCGGCAGCTGAAAGTTGAAGTAGCTGTGGAAAGGAAAGAAAACAGTAGTGGAGGGCAGAACATCCCAGAACAGGCCAGAAAGGTTCTGCCAAGGCTAGAACAAAGAGGTCAGGTAGACTTGGAGAAACGTCAGCAGAAGGGATTCAAAGTAGATGTTGAGACTTCCTTAATTGTAAAGTTTACTGAACTGTTGCCGGAAGAAAGTTGGTTATATCACCTTCAATTTAAAAAGATATTAATATCCATCTGTTCATGATATGGAAAATCTAATTTCCTTCTAGACTAAAATCTTCCTGCTTCCAGTGGCTGTTTGGTCAATGGTATTCTTGCTTTCTAAGAATTCCAGTGTTTTTAAGTTTACATAATATCATCAAGCAGTCCCCATCATTGTCCCAAGACCAACAAGGGCAAGAGAGAAATATGTTAAAGGACAATGTGGATGCTGTCCCATGCCCCACAGATGAGAGACCCTTCAAGTGTTAGAGAAGGAATGCAGTTCAAAGATCCATTCAACCTTCACTTGTCATAATCAGATTGCTTAAAACATCTTCATGAAGATGTTTCCCAGAGAGGTGAAGAGACTTGTCAGTGCTAGAAATTAGCAAGGGTAAAATTCATACCCAAGTCTCTGAATCAATGTTTAGTTTTCTTTCCAAGTATAAAATGAGAAAAAATATCCAAAGCAACTGTTCTAATATGAACATAGTAGATTGCCATTCATCTGGAATCATAGCAGCAACAAACAAAAGTAACCTAATTTTTATTTTGTACATTATGCACCTGACTCTATGATGAAAAGTCAAAGAGCAAGGAAGCAGGCCAATATCAGGAGCTCTTTCAGAAGGGAAAATTTCCATGTGAGAATTAAAGTACTTACAAATACTGTTGACACAAATGGAAACACAAAAAGTCTTGGCATAAAGAATAACCAAATGGAAATTTTAGAACTAAGACAAAAAATTCAACATGAAAACTTGTTGGATGGGCAGAATAAAGATAGAGGAAAATCAGTAAACTTGAAGATAGAACAATGGAAATTAGCCACACTGAAAAACATAGGATTGATTAAACTTCAAAAAAGATTAAGAAAATAAACAGAACTACAGGGCCTGTAGGACAATACAAAATGTTTTACATTTATGTCATGAGAATCCTAGAAGAGGAGGAAAAGTGTGGTATAGAAAAATACTTGAAGAAATAATGGGTAAAAACTTCCCTAACTTGCCACAAGACATAACAAATTTAAGAAGCTCAGTAAACCTGAATAAGATAAACTCAAAGAAATTCACTTTAAGACTTGTCATAATCAGATTGCTTAAAACAAAACAAAACAATAAAAAATCAAAAGCAGCCATAGAGAAATGCTATATTATAAGGGAACAACAATTTGAGTGACAACGGATTTATCAGAAACCATAGACACCAGAAGGATATGACATAGTAAAGCACTAAATGAAAAGAACTTTCAAACCAGAATTCTACATCCAGTAAAAATATACTTCAGGAATAAGGAAAATTTCAGGGAGTGGGCAGGGAGAAGTCAATGGGGGAAAAGAGAGACATATGTAATACTTTCAACAATAAAGAATTTAAAAAAATTTCAGATGAAAGAAAACAGAGAATTCATTGTCAGATAATATGTTCTAGTTCTTAAGACAAAAGGATAGTGATATCAGAAGGAAACTGGGAACAGTGAGAATAAATAAAGAACAACAAATAGTAAAAATTTCAGTTTTATAAAATACTTTTATGGTTGAAAGTAAATATAACATTGTATGAAAGTTTTTTAAATCTACATGGAGTAAATACATGAAATAACTAAATATAGAGGAAAGTGTAAAGGGGCCTAAATGGTAAGATGTCTACATTCAGTTAAAGTGGTAACTATCGCCAAAACCGGTTTGGCTCAGTGATAGAGCGTCGGCCTGCGGACTGTAAGGTCCCGGGTTCGATTCCGGTCAAGGGCATGTACCTGGGTTGTGGGCACATCCCCAGTGGGAGATGTGCGGGAGACAGCTGATCGATGTTTCTCTCTCATCGATGTTTCTGGCTCTCTATATCTCTCCCTTCCTCTCTGTAAAAAAGAAATAAAATATATTTAAAAAAATATGAAAAAAAAATAAAGTGGTAACTATCTTACATAGACTGAAAAGTTAGGTATATTCTAATTCCTAGGGAGAAAAAAACACTACAAAAACTACACAAAGAAATATAGTAAAAATAAATTAAAATGGAATACTAAAAAATGTTTAAATAATTCAAAAGAAGGAAAATAGAAAGGAAAAATAGAACTAATATTAAAATAGTAGACCTTACTCCAAACATATCAATGATTAGAAAAATGTAAATGGTCTAAACACATAAATTGTCAGAATAAAAAATATATATGACCCACCCGGCAGTGTGGCTCAGTGGTTGAGCTTGACCTATGAACCAGGAGGTCACGGCTCGATTCTCGTCTGGGCACATGCCTGGGTTGTGGGCTCGATCCCCAGTGTGGAGCATGCAGGAAGCAGCCAGTCAATGATTCTCTTTCATCATTGATGTTTCTATCTCTCCCTCTCCCTTCCTCTCTGAAATCAATATATACATATATATGTATGACCCAACTATATGCTACCTACAAAAAACTCACATTGAATGGTTAAATGATATAGGTAGGTTAAAAGTAAAATTACGGAAAAAGATGTACCACAAAAACACCTATTTAAAAAAAAAAGCTTGAATCTCAACATTTATGGTCAATTAATTTTTATGAAGGGAAAAATAATTCAAAAGGTCCAGATATCCATTTATCTTTTCAACAAATGGTCTTGAGAAAACTGCATATCCACAGGCAAAACAATGAATCAGACCCCTACTTCACATCATACACAAAATGAACTCAAAATGGATCACATACCTAAAAGTTGAAATTATCAAATATTTTGAAGTTAAAAAAAGAAGAAAATCTTCATAACCTTGGGTTGTGTCAATGTTTCTTAATCTGGCAATACTGACTCTATGGGCCGGATTATTCTTTGTTGTGGGGTTGTCCTCTGCGTTGTGGAATGCTTAGCAGCATCCTTGGCCTCTACCCAGTACACTCTAGTAGCAATCCTGCTGCTAGTTCTGACAACAGTATATAGCTCCAGACATTCCCAAATGTCCCTTGGGGGCAAAACCGCCTCCTCCAGTGGAGAACCAACCCACTGGGTTATGCAAAGATTAGCTACAACATCAAAACACAAGCAATAAAAAGCAAAAAGCGATAAATTAGATTTTACCATTAAAACTTTTGCTTTTCAAAAGACTCCATTAAGTAAAATTAAAAAAAAAACATACTGAGAAAATATTTGCAGATCATATATTTGATAAATAACCTGTATCCAGAATATATAAAGAATTCTTGTAACTTTATAACAAGATGAAAACAACCCAGTCAAAATATGGACAAAAGATTTGCATAAACAGTTCAACAAAGAACATATATGAAGAGCTAATTAGCACATAAAAAGATGCTCAAATTAAATCCACTATATATACCACCATAATAGCTATAATATATAGTGTTGATGCGGATGTGGAGAAACTAAATTGTTGGTGGGAATATAAAATGGTACAACCATTTTGAAAAACAGTTTGGCAGTTTTTAAAGACATACTTACCATAAAGTGCAGCAATTCAACTCCTTGTTGCCCAAGAGAAAAGAAAATGTATATACACAAAAAACTTGTATATGAATGTTCATATTAACATTAATCACTGTAGCAAAAAAGTGGAAGCAATTCAAATGTGCCTTAATTGGTAAATGAATAAACAAAATGTTGTTTATCCATATAATGAAACACTATTCAGCAATACAAAGGAATGAACTACTGTTATATACAACAACATGGATAAACCTCAAAAACAAAATGCTAAGTGTGAATAGCCAGATGTAAAATACTATATATTTATAGCTTCATTGTTTAAAATTTTGGAAAGGTAAATCTATGATAGAAATCCAATTAATGGTTACCTGAGGCTGGGGGTACAAATTGAGAAAAATAGCCTAGAAAATTCTGAAATAGAGAAATAAGGAGTCTAGTCCTATCAGATATTTTTAAAATTATAGAATGGCAGTGATTAAAATGGTGTGCTAATTTAAATAGTATTAAAACAGTAAATAGTTAAATAATTCAATGAAACAGAAAAGAAAGTTCAGAAAAAGAACCAAAGGTAGGTATCCATCTGAAAAAAAATAAGAGATTGCATTCCTACCTCATATTTTATATAAAAATAAAAATCGATCAAAGTCTTAAAATTTTTAAAAAATACTGCGCGTTGGAAGAAAACATGGGAAAGTATTGTTAATATCTTGGCATAAAGAATGTCTTCCAAAATATGACATAAAATTCAGGAAAAATAAAAGAAAAAAGTGTCTTAGATTTGACTATGTAAACATTTAAAAAATTCTATATGGCATAAACAAAACACCAAAAGACAAATGATTAAAAACTGTATTTAATATCACAAAGGCTAATTTCCTTATACATAAAACTCCTACAGATCAATAAGAAAAGGACCAACAACCCAACAGAAAAATGGGCTGAAGGTATAAACAAACAATTCATTCACGAAAAAGGGAATTCAAATGGCTCTTAAACATTAAAAAGATATTCACCCTCATTCCTAATAAGCCAAGTACAAAGGAAGGCAACACTTGGCAAAGATCAAAAGTTTGTCCTCACTGTTGATTAAAATATGGAAAACATGCATTTTTATATTGTTTTAGTAGATATGCAAATTTGGTGCAAGCTCTATGGAAGGCAATTTGAAAATATATATCAAATATACAAACAGAAAAAATATATATACAGACAGACATTTATGGTGATCTTGAATCCTTTTCTAAGTATTTAGCATATACAGATACATTTGAATTCTGTGCACATGGCATTGCATATAGTAGCAAAATACTGGCAACTGAAATGTCCATACATGGGAAAGTGGTTAAATACAGCACCTTCATACAATGAAGTAATATGCAGCTATTAAAAAGAATGCAGCAGCTCTATATGTTGCAGAACAGGATATACATGGTGTCCCCCCAAAAATGTATATATACTTTGAATAATTATTAATTTCAGTGGGTTAAATCTGAAAAGAAAGAAACAACAACTGATATCAGCTGTAAAGTGTGTATACATTTTTTAGGACACCTATATATATCTTATTATCATTTGAGACTTAAAATGAGATGCATACATATAAGTACTTACTTGTGTATGCACATGTATTTCTAAAAGGATAAGCAAGAAATTGATCACAATAGTTTTCTCCAGAGAGAGCAACAAGATGGGAGATAAGAATGAGAAGAAAAAAAACACCTTAGTTTTCACTGTACATCCTTTTGTGCCTTTGGATTTTGAACTATGCACACATTACCTATTTAAAAAATGGATACAAATTTATTTAAAGGAAGTGGGCTCATGGACATCCCAGTGTTACTGGGTTCAAGTCAGCATGAGAATATTTGTATACATTAATTAAATCTCTTTCCCCCCAAAATTTCAAATCTATCTTTTGGGAAGTTTCTTTGATGTATACTTCATCCAACTGTTCTTAAAATTATACTGATATTCAACGAAAATTGCCTCATTAGTTGAAGTTTGGATGTCCTTTCCATTTTTTCCTTTAATAAAATAGATGACCGTCTTTATCTTTACAAATGGGAAAAGATGTTTGGGTATTGTGTGCTTGTGTGTGTGTACAGGGGAAGGACTACAAGGCTATTGTGCCCATTTTAGATAAGTATGTTACAGACATTCTAATTCAAAATAATCTAAAACCAGAATGTATTTTATATACAATGGGTTGAATTAAGAGATGGCAATGGAACAAAAGCCTGTTTCACACATTGTACATATGAGAGCTATGCTTCTTTTTATATTTTTCATCAGTCTATAGCTTTTTTGAATATAGCCCCCCTCTATAAATTGCTGTTTTACAGACTTGTAAAATTGTAGCGACAGAGACACTTTACATTTTGCTAAGAACTCTTAGGAATATTTGTAGGATTGGAAAACTCGAATGTACACACAAATCACCTGGTGATTTTGCTAAATTGCTAAAATGAAGATTCTGATTCAGTAGGGCAGAAGTGGAGCCTGAGATTTTAAACTTCTAACAAGCTCCCAGCTGATACCAATGTTGTTGGTTCAAATAGGCCACATTTTGAGTAGCCTTCTCCAGATCAGGTATTTTCTTGTTTAGGTTTAGTGTACTGTAGCCTAATCTGGATGCTATCAAATCCTGTGTCTTCTCAGTCATCAGATAAGCCAAGTAACCCAGTTGCAAGGGTTTCTGCCACTTATTAAACAGACAAAGCCTATTCCTCCACATCCTCTGGTTTCTATGAGCATGAATTATTTTAATAAATAATCCCAGCCTCTTTTGCCACCCCTTACTATTTAATTGTTAACCACCATTGTTCCACTTTTATCAATTGAGACACAAGAATCAAAAGCCCTAAAGTGATGTGTGTGTCTGGTGAGGATAGTCTCTATTTCTTAATTCCTCTACAATAGCATGAGGCGGCAACTTGCGTAAGTGTTCATGCTTTCCAGACTCAAAATCTCCCTTCAGTGAGCAGTTCCAAGGCCTTATCTTTATTAGTAATAACAATGATAAGTTGATTTCCCATTTGCCTTATTCTTTTTATATATATAGTTTTACTGATTTTAGAGAGAGGAAGAGAGAGGGAGAAATAGAAACATTGATGAAAGAGAAACACAGATTGGCTGCCTCCTACAGGCCCCCTGCAACTTGGGCATGTGCCCTGACCAGGAATTAAACTGTGAACTCCTGGTTCATAGGTCAATGCTCAACCACTGAAACATGCCCGCCGGACCCATTTGCCTTATTCTTTAGTCTTATTTTTCCAACTGATTCAGAACTTAGGGCAAGGAGAAGAGGGATGCTATTTATCAAATCCCTTTAAATCCCCAATATCTCCTAGACAACCAGCTAAAAGAATAATGAAAGTTTTGAAAAGCTCATCAATCTAGATCCTTCATGCCACCTGCTCTTCCCCCCGCCCCCCAGCCTTAACACATCCCTAGAGTGCTTCCCAGCAGTCCCTTCTCATTCGTTGGGCAATGCTGTCCTATCCAAAATTCAGCCTGAAGCTCTGACCTTAATCTGAGTCTTTTACCAAGTATCTTGGAGTTCCTCATCTATGCAATTCCACCAATATATGCAGAAAAAAGAATCAGATTTGATTTATCATATACCTCCTTCTTCCCCCTTTTAAGTGACTCTTATTGGGCAAAATATAATTTTATTTTACCCATTATTTCTGCAAAGAGGCATGATCTTCAAATTCTTACTGTCCCCATTCTTCTTGTGCCTATCTTCCCATTTAGAAAGAAAACAACTTAAACCCCCAACGAACCATTAATAAATATTTCCAAATTCCTCTGACTCTTCTTCCTTACCTTCTCTTGGATTCCTTCATCATCACCAGCAAAGTACAAAATAGGGACATTGAGCTCAGAGGCAGCTACCCATTGAAGTACGGCTTGGAGTTGCTTGTTCTGAACTGTATCAATTAGGTTCTGATTGCTGACAACCACTTTGGTGGATGCACACCCTTCAGGGAGCTGTCCCGATACACCTCTCAATTCATTATGGATAGCTTGATAGGCATTCTGCAAGACAGCCTCTGCTGTCCCTGTGCCCTTGACTGGTAAGCACTCATAGAAACTATCTGGGAAGGTTGAAGCTGGCCTGCTGGCATCCCCAGATTTATCATCTCCCAGCTCTGCCAAGGGAGAGTCACAGGACTTAGCAATAATGACACACAACTTCATCACTGAGTCCATCAGATGTTCTATCATCTGCCCATTCATGTGGCTCGTGACCATCTTGGCCAGCCCAGCAAGAGTACCACCAGACTCATCACCTTCACTCACTTTGATGGGACAAGGGGGTACAGGTCTTTCACATAGGTCTTCCTTTATTGGTTGTTCTGGCACCTTGGGTTCAGAGTCATTCTTGAAAATGGTCTCACCAAGTAAATTCCTGATAAAGTTGAAGAAAACACTCATTAGATCCTTCTTCTCTGTTTCCTCTTGGTTACCTTCCATATGTGAAGACTTAAGGTTGGTCTCAGCAGAAACTACAGGGGCCTTGTTGGTAGGAAAGTTGGTTCTACCAGCAGCTTCAAGGAAGCTCTGTGCATCCATGCTTCCTCCCTGGGCCAGGTGGTATTGAATCAGAAGTAATGCAGATACAAGCAGGTCCTTGGCCCAGGAGTCTGAATCACACATAAAATTCTCAGGGTTCTCTAGGTGATGCACAGGGGGGATGAAATTGCAAGTATCCAGAGGATATTCCAGCGGAAAGTCTGGGGGAGGGTCATACTGGTTGCTGGGAGTTGTTGCACACTGAGAATCTGGAGATTTTCCTTCTTTATTCTGACTTTTATGCCATAAACTCAGGCCCTCTTTGATAATGTGTTCACCCAAAGTTTCAACACAAGTCTTCTCTGGTTTGCATGGAGGAGAGTACATTCTTTCCTTCAATTTACCTTCAGATTTCATTGTTGCAAAATTTACCTTTTGGTTTTTAGGACCACCCATTCCTTTCATGGAGACCACGGAATAACTCTCAGACTTGTCCTTGGTTTTCCTGATATTCTCAGGAGGTTTCTTGGCAAACATCACACTGTATAGCTTCCACAGCATAGCATCCATAATATCTGAGGCCTTTTGGCTTCCATGAAAGAAGAGACTTCTTTTCACAGCCGAGACAAAGTCTGTATCAGTCATGAGGGTCCCTGTGACATTGTGGAGGTTCTTCATGAGGGAGTCAATGAGATCTGAGACTACCTCTTTTGCATGCCCAAGTAGTACCTTCTTCAGCAGGATGGTGGCAATGGTTGTGTCCTTCACTTGGATTTTCAGAGTCTTCATTATGGAGACCATCATATCAGACACCACACTGTTAGCATAGGTCATGATCTTTTGACTAACAGAAGTTGTAAAATCATCAGGCCTTTCTTGCCCTTTGAACATCTTTCTCTCCCCAGGTAAGGACCTTGCACCCTCTTTGGAATCACCTGCATTATGAGATTCAAACACTTCTTTATAGAAGAAAGACTTCTTAGAACTAGGCTTGCCATCTGGACCCTTGCATTCATTGATCTTCAGGGAGGTCTTATATCTCAAATTTGAGGGACTCTGCAATGATTCAAAGACTCTGTCACCAGAGCCAGGAACCTTATCTGAGGTAGTATTCTTGGAATATTCAGAGACAGTCTCATTCACCAGCTCTGATGCCACCTTACTCAGGCTTTTGCTAGGGGGGGGTTCATCCCCCATGTACACTGACTGATGGACACATTTGTTCTCAGAGCCATCGATCTTTTCATTGATCTCCTTGCGGGCCATGGCTATGACTAAATTTGTGAGGCGGTTAGCATAGAAGGAAACTTCATCCACTGTACTCCCATTATCATCTTGGGCACCGGAACCTGGGAGAGGGTTTTCTTTGTGAGTCATCTCAAAATGAAATCTCCCTGCATTGTCCTTGTTGGTGTTATTGTAGTAGTCCACAGAGAAACCCTTCTGTGGGTCTTCTGAGTTGGTCATTTCCCCATCAGGTGATGATTCTCCAGGCTTGAACCTAACACTTTGGAACCCTGCTGTAGTTTTTTCCAGGTCTTTGCGGAGCCAGCTGAGCACTCTGACAGGATCAGTTGAGGCTTCCTTAAAAACAGACAAGTATTCATCCGACTACAACAAAGTAAACATAGGGGATATTCAGGACAACTCAAAGAGCAGTTACAAAAATGGTCACTTTGCTCAAGCCTGAACTCCTCGTCATCACAATAAAAGTAACCAATGTTTATTAAGTGCTTACTATTTATCAGGCACTGTTCCAACTATTTTGACTATTATCTCATTTAATATTACTCTCATAGTAAACTTAAATGTTAGCTCTCTTATTATTCATAGTTTACAGAGGAGGAAATTGAAGAACTGAGAGATTTAGCTACTCACCTGAGGTTATACAGCTAATCATTGATGGAACAAGAATTCCCACGCTGGCAGTCTGACTCCAGAGCCCATGCTCTTAGCCATTGCACTATATTGCATCTAACAACATGTATCCTTAAGATCTGACAGTTATCACATTCACAGCTGAATTAGCATTTGAACTAAATCAGATTTTTCTTGTATTAATGTTAACCGCTATTTCCTATGGTTAATCTGTTTTTATTTAGGTCTCTTATTACAAAATATAGTTTTCAAAAAATTATAAAATTCAAGGATAATTGTGCATAGTTAATCACTTTGCCAGGCTACACAAGCACAATCTGGATATGCTAAATGACTTCCAAAGGACTATTTAATATCACTTTAAGTTAAAAATCTGATTTATAATTGAGGAGTTAATACCTGTGGACAATTTATTAGTTTTAAGGGAATACAGATTCTTTGGTGGACACTAGCTGTGATAAGCACATGCACATACTTATATGTTTATATTTTGTAATCTATAATCTTCATTTGAACACAAGCTAAAATAAGAATGTATATAAAATTATCCTATTCACTATCAAATGTAAAGGATCATTGTAATTATTGGAGTTATAGCTCCTGGAATAACAAGTATTGCCCATCTTTAAAGATTAATTTGGTACTTTAATTACCAAGTGTCATATAGTTACTAACTACTATTTGTTAAATACTATGTTTGCCAGGCATTGTGCTAAGTGCTTTACACACATTATTTAATTTAATCCTCATACACAGCCTGTAAGGTAGATATCACTCATCCAATTTCACAGGTAGGAAAACTGAGGCATAGAAAAGTCAAATAAATTCACTAGCATCTCACAGCTACTACGTGATGAGGGTTAGTGTTCAAATCCAGTTCCTACTCTAAAATTGGTGCTCTACCCGCAGCTGTATTTTGATGACTTGGAAAGAAGAGGAAAGCAGTTGTACAGTCCTCTGCAGGGCTGGTTTAAGCTGCCTGTTGGCCACAGTTCTTGGTTCAAAGTCTTCCTAGTTGATTATCCTTATATGGGCACTGTAGGGAAATTTTGTGCTTCAGTGGAAAACTATGCATAATTTATAGCATATCCTTCCACATTTTCTGATTCTAATTCTCTTAGAGCTATTTTACAATTCTGTAAAGTGTAGACAACTGATAGCAATGAGATATAATTGTTGTTTATACACACAATAATTTTGGCCAGGGAAGGATACATTGTAGAAAAGGTGCTTCCATTTGCACATTCACTTCAATATTCCTAATCTATAAATATGTCTTTTTTTCTTAGATTGTACTTTGAACCACACCAGTTCTTTGTTAATAAGTTAAATAAAATATTTAACATGAGTTTATTTTTATATATTTCTGAGAGTCATTATTTCACCTTTCTCTGAAAATGACCTTTTAACAGTTTTGGAAATCTTTGCCAAGATGTCTGACATGCTCACCTAACAGACATAAATGTCGTCATGAGAGTAGCGTACCAGGTGCTTCCTGGCCCTCAGAGATAAATGCCAAGTGGAAATGGAACTATGCAGGAATTCTGTTTTTCTAGTTTTAATTTTCTTCTCCACTAATTTTGCTTTTGATTTTCACTTTGGTTAAATAGTAGCAGTAATGATTAAGAAATTGGTTTTATTGTCTCGCTACTTGGTGATTCTTTAATGAATTATGGTTTATAGAGCTCTATTCTCTGTTGGGTAAGACACAACAGAAAATCTGTTTTGCTAGCATTTATTGCCTGTCTTAAAATCAATAATTTTGTGCCATTTGGAAGGAGAGGAGCCCTTTGATTTCTGGACAGGTAAGTTTTGTGTTTCTGTTTTTATTTTTGACATATGGCTTAAAGTTTATTATTCTTAATTGAGATATAATTGATATATAAATTAGAATAGTTTCAGGTGTTCAACATAATGATTCAATATTTATATATATTGCAAAATGATCACTAATAAATCTAGTAACATCTATCACCACACATAGTTCAAATTATTTTTTCTTATGATGAGAAATTTTAAGATCTACTCTGTTAGTGAGCTTCAAATATACAATGCAATATTGTTAATTATAGTCACCATGCTGTACATTCTATCCCAGGACTTACTTATTTTATAATTGGAAATTTGTATCTTTTAACCAACTTCACCCATTTTGTACCCCCAACCCCACCCCTTGCAACCATGATCTGGTTTTGTATCTATGAGTTCTTTCTTTTTTTCTTTAGATTCTACATATAAGATCATATGGTATTTGTCTTTCCCTCTCCGAGTTATTTCTCTTAGCATAATGCCCTCAAAGTTCATCCATACTGTTGCAAATGGCAAAATTTCCTTCTTTTTTATGGGTGAATAATATCCCATTTTATCACATTTTCTTTACCCATTCATCCACTGATGGACACTTAGGCTGCTTCCATGTTTTGTCTACTGTAAATAATGCTGCAAAAAACATAGGGATGCAGATATCTCTTCCAGATAGTGGTTTTGTTTTCTTCAGATATTTACTCAGACGTGGAATTGCTGTTCATATGGTAATTGTTATTTTAAATATATTTTCATGATTGATTAAATGAGATTAAATAAGATAATATGCACAAAATAACTTGTACACTTAATGTGGTGTCTATAAACTAGCTAATACCACTTAAACATTTCAAATAAAAATTAGACCTCAAAAGAGTTAAGAGAGAAGCCAATAAACTTGATCTTTAGGGCAATGCAGTAAGACACAGTTAACTAGCTATAGAAGCACTAGGGGATGAAACCTGACTTTTTGCATGTATGGGAAAGTAGTACTCTGGGTGGAAAGAGAAGTTCTGAAAGACAGTATGGCTAGGGATGTGTTTCATGATTCATTCCTGTCAGACCAGGTGGGAAGTGTGGGGAAACTACTGAGCTCCTATAACAAATCTTTTAAAAATTATTTTTCATAACCAAAGGTCAATAACAGGTGGGAACTTCCTAATGGACAGAATTTAGCTTTACAATGAAGATTTAGGGGGGGAAAGCTGCCCTTATGCATGCCTGAGAAAGTGACAGAGAAAAGGTGGTGGAGTCAGAGCAAAGACAGCATTCAAGAGATGGAAAATCAGGTTTCAAAGTAGATGCTAACCACCAAGAGGACCAACCTGATGGCCTGCTACTGCCGAGGTGATTTAGGGGAGACAAATGATGTGTAACACAAACTACCTGTATAATGCAACATGTATATCATGTCTGTGTACAACACATATAGACACTGTAAAACATACAAAGGTGAAAGAAATATGCAATCTATTGTACAGACAAAACATGAACATAAATATTATTAAATACTATGTGATTAGTGCTATAAAATAATTAAAAGAGATATATTTAATATGAGAAGAGGGACAGAGAATTTTGGCTGGGTAACTAAAAATGAAGTGACATTTGAGATGAACTTTTAAGCATTTTGATAGTCAGATACTTAGGCTGGCAACAAAATGACAGGCAAAATCTATTATTTGGGGTAATGCTAGTTTTAAATCAACTCAGTGGTGTGACAAAATAGAGTCTTGATCACTTTGCTTAGAGAGGGTATTCAAAGAGCAGCTGTCTTTGTAGTGACTTGGGGACCCAGGTTCTGCTTTTCATGGTTTCACCCTCTCTTTGGCCTCAGAACCTTTTCTTTAAGTCTGTGTATGAGGAACGACAGAGACAGTAAAGGTCTGGATAGGAGGCTTTTGTGGTCCAGGCCTAGAAGTGACAAATATCACTTCTACCCATGATCCATTTGTCATTGTCTTTTGAAAGTTTGATTATAATGTGTTTCAATGCAGGTCTCTTTGAGTTCATCTTGAAGTTCATTGAATTGCATGGATGTTTAGTTTCATGTTTCATCAGATTTGGGAAGTTTCCAGCTATTATTTCTTCAAATATTCTCTCTGCCCCTTTCTCTTTCTTTTCTCCTACTGGGACTCCCACAGTGTATATGCTTGTTTGCTTGATGTATCCCACAGGACCCTTTGGCTCTGTTCACTTGTCTTCAATCTTTTCCCTTTCTGTTCCTTAGACTTAATACTTTCCACTTTTCTATCTTAAAGTTTGCTGATTCTTTCTTATGCCTGCTCAAATCTGCCTTTAAATCTACTAGTGAATTCTGCATTTCCATTATTATGCTTTTCACCTCCAGAATTTCTTTTAGGTTATCTGTAGGTTTTGTCTCTTTATTAATATTTCTTGTTTGTTCAGATACTGTTTTTTTTTACTTTCTTCAAATCTTTTCTTTAGTTCTTTGAGTATCTTTAAGACAGTTGGTTATAGTGTTGTCTAGTAGATCTAATATCAGGGCTTTTTCAGAGACAGAGCCTGTTGATTTTTTTTTTCTTTGAATGGACCATACTTTCCTGTTTCTTTGTATGTCTTGTGATATTTTGTTGAAAACTGGACACATGAATCTAATGGCTGGCTGATGCTATAAGCTGTCTATTAGGTTTGTATACTGTGTCTGTCATTCATAAAAGCATTAAGTGTAAGTAGTAATGTTTTCCTATCTCCACATTGTATTAATAAGTTAGATTATAAAGTCTATTAAATTAAAAGACCTCTATTCTGATTGGATAAAGTATTATTATAGACCCTGACTCAGAAATATTTTAGGAACCTAAGTTTACATAAATTGGGTAAATCTTTACAAGTTAGATAAGTTAGGTACGTCTAACTTAGGCAAGCAAGATTAGTTTAATAATTTTAGTAGAATAAAAATAGTTATGTCTTTTCTGATTTATCAGTGTTAAGAATAATACTAGTGTTCATTTTTATTTCACTTTGATATGATCTTCATAAATTTGTACATTACATAGATCCAATAAGCTAGTATTACTTCTACTTAATGTTTAAGATGATGAAAAATATAAATTTGTATTTAATCCAGTTGAATAATTATTCTGACAAACTTTATTTCAATTTATGTTTTATAATATGTCAACTTGATTATAAATTTCCAACTTTTTTTTTTACATTTTTATTGATTTCAGAGAGGAAGGGAGAGGGAGAGAGAGGTAGGTAGACTCATCAATGATGAGAGAGAATCATTGATTGGCTGCCTCCTGTACACCCCCTACTAGGGATTGACCCTGCTACCTGGGCATGTGCCCTTGACTGGAATCGAACCCAGGACCCTTCAGTCCATAGGCCCATGCTCTACCCACTGAGCCAAACCGGCCAGGGCATTTTCAACATTTTTATGTAACTTAAAACACTGGACTGGTATTAAATTGAGTTAGTTAATGGATATTCATGGGTTACTTAGATTATACCTAAGTAAAATAGAAAAGGAAATATTGATAACTAAGCATAGCTTATATGATTTTGCTTCTTGTTTTTTATTGCTATAGAAAGTATATGACTTTGGATCTGTTAATGAATGTGTTCATTTTTGCCATATAGGTTGTAGAAGGAATGTGCGTGGTTGTAAAAATTGTCTTATGTATCATGAGCTCTACTAGTCTGTACATTAGCTGGTGTGTAATAGTTCACAATTATATACCTCTCCCTCCATAGTTTTCCTTTTGAAATAGAAAGAAAGAAAATACTTATAAAAAAGTTATAATTAATAGAAATGGTTGAGATTATATTTAGGAACATAATGTCAAAGAAATCCAATGGCATACATGCTTGTTCTTCTAGGAACTGCAGGTAAAACCTGGTAGGGTTTCTTAGTCTTGAATTTTTAGTCACAGAATAGCAAATAATAAAGGCCTATACAAGTCCAATCTAAGATTCCTTATGAAAACTTCCAGCAAAGCAAACTATCTGGTTGCTGTACCTATGTAAATAATCAGGCCAATTCTGATGAGACTATCCTGATTTTGTGATCAAAGTTACTTTGAGAATTTTTATTAAAATGAAGGCAACTGTAGGGAAAAAAAACTTGTACTTCAATATAAAACTATGTATTATCCCTAGTCCATAGTCTATAGACTAAGCATTGTTTACATCTTTCTACATAATCTGTTTTTGATTCTATGGAAGCTATTTTACATGTCTGTAAACTGTAGATAATGATAGCAATGCAAAATAATTCTGTAGTCTATAGACATGTAAATTCTGCCCAGTGGAAGTTCAGCTGACTTCCCTTTCCCACTGTGGAAGAAGCCAGTTTTACCTCTATTTGTGCATTTATTTCAATATTCCTGACCTATAAATGTATATATATATTTTGTTGTTCTTGAAGTGGTTATAACACTTCATCAATTTTTTCATTAAAGAGTTAAATAAAATCTTTAACATGCACTCATTTTCATATCTGATTGGGAATCTTGATTTCACCCTTTTTTGAAAATTATCCCTTAATAGTGACTACTTATTTACAGATAGGCACACTACCTGCAAATAGGCGTGTTTCCATAATTGAGCTAACATGTAAAGGTAAGTCTGGTTAATGCAGATGTGGGATTTATTCTTTTATCCTTTTCAGTTCTTTCACAGAACATTAAAAAAATAGCAACAAACCTACAGCATAGCATAGAACTTCATGATAGAGTATAGAGTTGTGTTAGCATGCTGTGTTTTTAGGTTTTGTTTGTTTGTTTGTGAGAGAGAAAGACAGGGGAAGGGAGAGAAATATCAATTGGCCACGCCCCGACCGGAGATTGAACCAGCAACCTAGATATATGCCCTGACTGGAACTTTCAATCTTTTGGTGCCACTGGCCAAGGCTTGCTGTGTTTATAGGTTTTTATTATCTATGTTTTTTAAACCTAAAATGTGTGTACCCTATGTCCATTATTCCACTTGAACTGGTTATAACACTTCATCAATTTCCTCATTAAAGAGTTAAATAAAGAGTAAATAAATAGAATAATTTTGCTAAATAAATAGAATAATTTTGCAAAAGTCCTTGATGAAGCCGTAGTGACTGACTGAGTTCAATGTACAACTAAATACCCATCTCTTTTAGGGGAGGTGGATATCAAATTATTTCTGAATCTTTCTGAATCAAAGCTAGGGAAAAATTTCATGTCTTCACAAAGAATATGAAAAGGGTCAAGGGGTTTAATTTTCTCTCCTTGGCATCTTTTGCTTTAAGAGCTTAGTTTTATTTTTTCAAAACTCACCTGAGGACATGTTTTTATAGATTTTAGAACGAAAGGAAGGGGGAGAGAAAGAGAGACAGAGAGAAACAACATTCAGTTGCCTCCCATATGCGCCTCGACCGGGATAGAACCCACAGTCTAGATATGTGCCCTGACTGGGAATGAAACCCACAACTTTTTAGTGTATGGAACAATACTCCAATCAACTGAGCCACTAGGCCAGGGCAGGAGCTTAGTTTTAAGTCAACATACTATAAACTTCCATTCTATTCTTCTTCATCTCTAGCTCAGTTAAGCATATTTTATAAAGGTTTCCCTGGCTACCTCACACTTTGAAATTATCTGTTCTTTAAACAGCTATAGCAATTACTATCCAGAAAATCCATTTGGCAAATTATCATAGATTTTTTATCATTAGTATCTGCCAGTTATTTAGAGCTTTTAAATTATATTTATATTTTCACATTTATTTTTTATTTTCCCAAATTAATGATGTCTATGAAAACTGAAATAGTTTTGTTCTTTTTTGCATTCCCCAGAATGCTTCTCAGTGAAAAATGAAGAAATTTCTGTTAATTTGTTTAATATTAAAACTCATCTGTTTTGTTTTTCTAAATGAAAGGACAGAGGTAAATAAAAGATGTGGTAGAAGCAGATTTGGTTGGCACTTACTCTATAATAAATATCATCTATATGTCTTAATGTCTTTTATAGATATGTAAATGTTTTATCTCTTAGGCAGGCTGTGTGATCCCATGACAATCACACTTTCTCCAAAGAGATCTTAAGCAGCCTTGATTGAGAAAGAGGAGTTTTTGTGAATTTTTCCGTGTCTTCCTTGTTCACTCTCTCAGCCTAGGGACAGCTGCTTTTTGCATTTGCTACTGCTAGAACTCTGGAGTCCTCTTTTACAGCCTTAGTAGTTAACTTGGTTAACAGTATTTTAACATGAAATTACTGTGTGGTTTCCATCTTCTGACTCGACCCTGACTTACAGTGCCTGATATTAAGTAAGTATTTAATAAATGTTTGTTGAATGATGAAGGCAGAATGACAATATTACTTAGATGAGAGTTTATAGTTCTGACAATTTTGAGGCAGCCTACATTTGAGAAAATACTTTCTATGAACAAAATTTTACAGCTGTAATGTATATTTTCATTAAATATAGCATATTTCTCCTACTAAATATCATATTATAGGAATGTTTCCCAAAAATTGTAGATGGAATTTTTTTGTTCTAAACAAGTTCATTTTTTTCCAAGAAATCAGTATTCAAAAATAAGAGGTGGATGGTGGTGGTGGAGACAATAGGGCTACTCTTAATGGCACTCCACATACCCTGAACCCATTATGTGTTTGTAAGGAGGTTGACAACTTACCATTTTCCAGTCCTGGGGTTGGCTATCCCCAGGTGAATAGACATCAACTTTGCACACCCCATTTTGGCTTTGTAACCAGTCAACCCTCTCAGACATCTGGAAAAAAAGGGGGGTATCAGAAGGGTAAGTGATATGAAAGTAGGGAGAAATAAGGTAAATAGCTGAGGTGTGGAAAACAGGAGCAATGCTTTCAATAGTGACCTGTGCCAAGAGCTACTTCAAACTCACCTACCTCTGGATAACTTCAGCTCTCAACTGCAGGAAGATTTCTTAAACACGTGTATCTCTTGTGCTAACGCCAGTGCCTGGTCTATACTAACGGTGCTTAATACAAATTTGTTCATCAAAGAACCTAAGCGCTCATGTCCTGCTTTTGGTGTGCTTGCTTGACAGCCCTTCCACATCCTGGATTTTCAGTAAACACTCAAAATTCAACATGATAAAATAGAATTAATTTACTCTTCCCTGCCTGTTCTTGCCCCCACCAACTTTAAAAAAAGTAATACACAGTTCATTTAAAAATGCATATATTTTTATTGATTTTAGAGAGGAAGGGAGAGGGAGAGAGAGAGAGAAACATCAGTGATGACAGAGAATCATTGATCGGCTGTCTCCTGCACACCCTACACTGGGGATTGAGCCTGAAACCCAGGCATGTGCCCTGACCGGGAATCGAACTGTGACCTTCTAATTCATAAATTGATGTTCAACCACCGAGCCACACGGGCTGGACACACAGTTCATTTTTAATTAATTTCTAGACCACCAGCTTAGTTTTATTAGCAGTAAGTCTAGTAGCTCTTCCTCCTCCAATTAGCGAAGAATCCTGGAGGAATTCTAACTCCCTGGTTCAGCCAAACTTCTGAATGCCAGAAGACATGTCATATGCACCACCTTTGTCCATGGAGGAGTAATACCTTGCAGATGTTTAATTTTCATAACCCTCCCAACACTTTTCTCTAATCCCTAATCTCTGTAATGACACCACCATTGACCTGCTTTTCTAAGTAAGCCAGAAAGCTGATACTCATTTTCTTCCACCCCAAGCCTCCCTCTAGCTACTACTATTTCTCTCTCAGTTGTCACTATTTTTCTTGAAAGAATTGCTAATCCTTGCTGTTTTTATCACCTTACCTCACAAATGAGCTTCATAACCCTTATTCCAAATACTCCTTTGGCCTTATTCTTATCCACTTATCACGGCATCTTATTTGATAGTCCTCGGGAACATGGCTAATTATCATGATCTGCCCACTGATAATCTAAAAGCACAAGAAGCTTCTCTTTCCCCCTTTTCCATGCCAAACTTCCACCGCCAGGCTTCTACAATGAAATTTCTCTTCTTTTATTAGAAACGTTGCTTAGGTCTATATTTGTCAATAAGCAACATAGAAAAAGATGGCCAATTTTTCTACTCCAATGCCCCCAAACATCTATGTGAAACATACATATATATCGATACTTTGATTCTAACAAATATACTGCTTTAAAATTCTATAATAATAAAGTACAGGAGCTTATCCAATTTTTCATGGTGCAATTGCATTTGTTCTTTGCTCCCACAGGATTTGTACCCGTTTTAACACCCCAATCACTGACTCAGTTCACTGACCTAGGGAAACCGTTTATTTTACTCTTCCTGACACTGTAATAAGATTCCTTGGGTAAGCAATGAGTTCTCCACCCGGATTAGAATCATCCAGAAAACTGTTTAACCCCTTGAGTGCCAGGAAGCACTATCGCGCTCCTCCTTTCGCCAAAAGTGCCGGGAGCGCTTTATTTTAACATTATATGTTTTGTTCAATTTTTTTTCTACTAGTATTTATAATACAATCAGCAAACAATATATGGCAAAGATGAAAACAAATGTAGTAAAGGTTTCCTTAAGTTTTTGAATATGTAACTTCATTTACTTGCGATTCATAATTTTTTTTTCCTAAACTGCTGTAAAATCAGCAAAAATGCCTTGGCAATTTTAGCATAGTTCCTAGGATATTGGTTGGCACTCAAAGGGTTAAAAAATACTGAATCTGAGGTACGACCATTCTCCCCCCCCCCAGAGAACCTTATTTCAATGGGTTTAGGGTGGTAAAACTTAGGCACTGAATTTCTTAAAAGCTCCATGGGTGATTTTAACATGCATCTAGAATTGGGAGTTTCTGGGCTTGGGCTTATTTGGAGAGATCCTCTCTGAGACAGACAGGCTAGCTCCAGAAAGATAATTATTTATTCTTTTCTTTAGAAATTTTCTCTAAGATTTTCTAACCTTCTTTGTTATCTTATTTTAATATTATTTATAAACCCAATAAGGAAGCTGTTAATGTCTATGAAATCAAACCCTTTATTGCCTCTTAGCAGCTCATATTAGATATAAATATTCTTATGCTTGAATCATAGCCATGAAGAAAGAAATGGGCGGTACTACTACTTGGCCAAAGAATGAGAAGACTAGGAAATGGGCTGTCCTGGACTGTTGAAATGCAAGTATCTTAGCTGCCAGTTTATTATTTCATCTTAATGAGTTACTTCTCGTAGAAAATAACAAAACCAACAGCATTACAGAATTATTTAAGCTATATATCACAATTAAAAAGAATATAGTTTAAATACAAAAAGTAAGGAAAAGATGTGACCACTTACTCTTACTGAGGATGGGTTCTGAGATATGAAGAAAGTTCTTGATCAATGTGTTGTTGTCTTCACTATCCCTAAGTTTACCCACCCCTCCTGCCATTTAATATAAGGAATCTACAATAGAAAAACACAAAAAATGATTAATTTTACACATGAACCATATTGCTTTTATTACAAAGTAATAATTTTGGCTTATTATTTTTCACATGTAGTACACAAGCAATGAGCACAAGATGACATTCAAATTTAAAATCCAGATCTTATTCTTGGAGCAGTCTGATGGTTTCCTAGTGACAAAAAGGGTTCATCTCTTTGCCAATAATTTCTGAAATGACTATTTTCTATGTTCAAATCATATATACAGGCTTATTTAACAGAAAACAAAAAGTTTTTAGCCTAATTTCAAACTTGCTCTAAAGCAGTGGTTCTTAACCTTCCTAATGCCACGACCCTTTAATACAGTTCCTCATGTTGTGGTGACCCCCAACCATAAAATTGTTTTCGTTGCTACTTCATAACTGTAATTTTGCTACTGTTATGAACCGTAATGTAAATATCTGATATGCAGGATGTATTTTTATTGCTACAAATTGAACATAATTAAAGCATAGTGATTAATCACAAAAACAATATGTAATTATATATGTGTTTTCCGATGGTCTTAGGCGACCCCTGTGAAAGGGTCGTTCGACCCCCAAAGGGGTCTCGACCCACAGGTTGAGAACCGCTGTTCTAAAGGCAGTCATAAGATAAGTAGCTAGAGTGGAGAATAAGTGCCCTGAATTCATAGATCTCAAAACACTTTGCAAGTATTCCTTTGAGGATTTGAGAGAAATATACACCCTCATACTATAAAAGGGAATTAATAGTTAATGTCAAAACCAGCTTCCAGATCAATTATCTTCCATATAGTACCTCTACTAAGACATTTAAATAGAAGACATTAGGGCATTGTGCTCTCATCTTGGAATATCCACCCAGCCTCCTAAAAAGTCCCTCTAAATCCCATCTTGCTTCATAACCCAGGTCAAATCTTACCCATCCATGAAATATTTTCTAAATACCTAATTGAATGTGATTGTTACATTTTGTTTCAACCCTCTTTATTCTCTTTAGCATTTTAATGGCTCGAGTATATTCTATCTCCTTTATTAGATGGCTTCATGAAAGCAGATACATTTTCTTTTTTAAATACTATTTCTTTTTTATATTTATATTGATTTGAGAGAGAGAGAGAGAGAGAGAGAGAG
This sequence comes from Myotis lucifugus, assembly GCF_000147115.1. Classification (NCBI taxonomy): domain Eukaryota; kingdom Metazoa; phylum Chordata; class Mammalia; order Chiroptera; family Vespertilionidae; genus Myotis; species Myotis lucifugus. The sequence continues at coordinate 1,072,015 of NW_005871215.1, read as the reverse complement.
AGAAACATCAATGATGAGAATCACTGATGGGCTGCCTCCTGCATGCCCCACTGGGGATTGAGCCTGCAACCCAGGCATATGCCCTGACTGGGAATTCAACTGTGACCTTGTGGTTTATAGGTTCATGCTCAACCACTGAGCCACACCAGCTGGGCCAGATGCATTTTTTTATCCATCTCGGTATCCCTCATAGTAGCTAGTATCTTAAAGTTTGTGCTGAGAGAATGCATATACAAATACTGCCTATTTCTAATTCCAGATAGCTAAATTTTTCTTTAAATTGGAGAATCTGAGAACAAAACAAAAATGGTTTGCTCAAGTTTGCTATGGTGGTAAGCCATACATTCAGGCTTTCTTGAAGCTTGACTCCTTATGCAGATAATTTTCCCCTAGAGCTTTATCTAAGATGTATATACTTAACCAATGATTTATTAACACACCTTCCTACTCCAATATTAATAAATCAACATCTCAGAAGTGCTCTTGTACTCCTTTCACAAGCAGAAAGTACACTTACTAAACCTATATATCCAGCAAACACTTCCACTTACATATATCCTAATGTTTTTATTCTATTTTTCTATGTCTTCATGTTTATCTGTATCCATGAAGCTTGTTTTAAACTTTAAGCTTCCCAAATTGTCCTGGATAATAGTATACATAAAGAGGTACTTAAACACTTTTTTATGATGATATTCAGACTTCTAAATCTGTATACTTTTCCTAGAAGGAAATGAAAAAAGGGGGGGGGGGAATCTGAAGAGTTTAATGAAGCCATGAATGGATTAATACATTTCTTAACTTCAAAGTTGGTGAGTAATGTCCTTGAGTTAGGGTGGAAAATAAAAAAGGATGCTTTGTGTTATTTATTAAATTTGATGGGGGAAAATAAGCTAACTATATACAGTGTAAAGATAAATTAACCTTAGAAGCCTTTTATTCTAACCCCCTCATTTAGAAAATAGAGACTCAGAAAGGGAATATTAAAACCAGTGGTATATTCCTTTAAATATTACAGCTATGCAGGTTAACATCCTGGAAGCTGTGACATTTTTCTATGGCTAATAGAGGGATCCTCCAGCCAATCATAGGACTGACCTAAATGTTCCTTAAAAACACCACTGTGATTATTACTTCAATAATTGAGGAGTGTAAATCACTGAATGCCAGTCAGGGAGGGCATAAGCAACACAGGGGTATGGTTATAGTTGTTGTGCCCCAGACCTTAACTCCATCTCAAGACATTTTCTCCTGTATTCATCATAAGCAAGAAGTGCCTGTTTACTCAAGGTTCCTAAATTCATAGAAAAGCTCAAATTACAGGTGGCATAACTGAAGCTTTTGCAGGGTGGAAACATATCTGATCAAGTTTTGGAGTTTATTTTATCAGGTTTTATTACTAATTTTAGAAAGAATGTATTCTATTATACCCATTATCTTTTTCTCTTTCATTCCCTAAGTGTTTGGCATGTTGTTAGACACCCAATAAATTTGGTTGTTGGTGAATCAGTTTCAACTGATTTTTTAAAAATAAGGATTGGAAATATCTGTGTGTGTGTGTGTATGTGTGTGTGTGTGTGTATCTTTCTCTCAATGGTACTATTCACTGTTAAGCTTGCCTGTGGATCTCTTCTACTTTCACTTCCCCTTAGTAATACTTCTTCCTGTACTGCCCTACTAGTAGAGACATGTTCTCAACATGGTTAGCTATCTACATATCCTGCCTTTTTCCAGTTCTCTGTTGTGTAGCCAAGACTTCAGAAATAATAGCGAGAGGATGAAAGTGGATGAGAACTGGGACGCAGAGCTATACACGTCTGGTTTTGCTATTAGAACACTGGAGAAAAGAACTACTTTTGGACAGCGACACCAAGAGGAGGAAAAGTCAGCAGGGAGTCAAGCTTCCAGTCAAATTGAGAAGCAGAGAGTAAGAACAAGTCTTGTCCCCAAAAGGATGGGAAAAGAGGTCTGGCCAATCTGTAACAAAATGAAAACTTCAGCAGCCAAGATAGTAGGTTTAGCTGCAATGCTGCCAAGTTAGAGGCTCACGTATTTCCAGAAGATTCATGTAAAATTAAAGTTGACTGGGCAAAGTGACCCATCACATATCACTAAATTCTCCCTTTTAACTACAGAGGATCAGAAAATAGGCTGTTTCATCAGTCCAGTGGGATTGCCTACCTCTGTAGTACTGGAATAGTGACCACAGAAGACCCCAGAATATACTTATAAAATCAACGAAGATGCTGGGATGTTCTTGCTCAGCTCGAGATCTTGTTTCCTCCCCCAGTCTTCCATGTACCTCCTCCTTGTTAGGACTGGTGAGTGACATAAGAATCACAACTGGTGATATCACTATCTCTATGGCAACAGTGGTGAGGCCACCAGAAATTGTGTCATCAAAGGACAGGGGGAGAGGTGAAGATACACTCCAAAGCTCTGATGTTTAGTTTGGGTTAACTTTCTCTTGATAATTTTTTTTTAAATATATAATTTAGGAAAGAAAAACTCTTATAAATATGTAATTTAGGTAGGAAATATGGGAGGGGAAAATTTTACCAATGGATTCTACTTAAAACAACAGAGTAAGTATCATATATTAACAAATCCATATAGATGCAGACAATAAGAATTAAAAGGATTGGGGGGAGGTACTAAATTTTGTATGCAAAGCACATGGAATCACTTCATTTTGTGGGATGCAGCTTGGATTCTTTTTCATTATAAACATCTTACCTTTCACAAAAAATAAATAAATTTTGAGATATTTTTCCTAAAGTGACCATCTCTGGGTAATAATTCGTCTTTGATGGTCAGAGATACGGTAGCACTAATGCATCCTCTGCAATGCCTCCACCTCCAACTGTAGTGGGATAAGTCAGACCTTGAGGCATTTGGTTAGCAATTTCTAGGCTTTATTAGCAGTACATTCTCTTTGGAAATATAACCTTAGGTACTCTTAATTAATGATTAAATATAGGACTAGTGCATAGTTTCCATGAAGCAAAAATAATCTCTGATCAAGGCTACAAGATATGAATTAAAATCATTAATGGATTCAAAAGTGACTGACTGGTTTATTACAGGCTTCCTGTAGCAGGTTATTTATTGATGACCTTTTATATTAGGTCTCAGTTTCCTCATCTTTAAAATAAAGAAGTTGTGCAGGTTGATCTCCTACAATCCCTTCCATCTCTAACATTCTATGATTTTGATACTTCAGAGGTACTTGAATAAAACTACATGTACATGCATATAGCACTTTGCAGGTGAGCAAGCGCTTACACATCCATTGTCATCTGATCCTCACATAACCTTTTGAGGTAATAGTGTAGGTATTATTTTCCCTGTTGGACAGGTATAGAAGCTTGCTCAGGGCACAACTAAAAACTGATGGAACTAAAACTTGGATCTAATTGTTTTCATTATAATTAACTAGTTATTAATACTAATAATAGGACGAGAGCAAAAGGGAGGCCCAACATTATAAATACGGTCATCTGGGCAGCTTTGCCAAGAAGCTACAGCTTCACGCTCCCTCGGGAACCACCGGTCCATTCCCTGCAGATCACTGGGGAAGGGAATGAACAAAGGGGGAGATGGTCACATGTGTAGTGAAGTCCAGGTGACAGACATAGGGATGGTGAATTCCTGTCAGTATAACTGGGGAACTATGGATTGGCTAGGGGGTAGACCCCACTAGAAGCACATGAAATCTTGGGAAAGTAAAATCCCCAAAGAATTCTTTCTCTCTTGCTTGCTGTTGTTGGCTTGTATTCTTGTTCTCTTTTGCTCTATGACCCACACACCCCCGTGCACTCACCTGTTCTCTCTCCTGTGAGCTCACCCATTCTCTTTCCACAGCCATGTGGCCTTAAGCAGCCATGGCCCTGGGCCATGCAGACTCCACACTCAGGATGCTTGACGGGGCTGTACTGTAATATGGAACAGAAATTCTGGGCGGTGGCCTCAATTCTGGCCTTACTGAAGACAAGACTGGACTTCTTCCATGGTGAGACGGATAGAGATGGGACCTTGGAGGGAACCCCCTTAATTTTACATAATCAATAAAGCTTTCCACAAAATTCCAGCTTCTCGTGAGAGCCATAGGAAATTCCTTTCCTTGAGACACCCCAAAAACTCCACTTCCACCAATAACACAATATTCTAAATTTTAAGTCAGTGCTCTTTCAACTATATTATGACACCTTGAAACTAGTATTTAGAACATGAGACAGTCCTGGCTGGGTGGCTCAGTTGGTTGGAGTGTCGTCACAGGGGGTTCCCTCCAACAAAAGGGGGTTCCCTCCAACAAAAGGTTGCAGTTGCCTGGTCAGGACACATACCTAGGTTGCACAGGTTGGATCCTGGGGTGGGGTGTGTACGGGAGGCTGTTTCTCACATCGATGTTCCTCTTTCTCTCTCTCCCTTCCTTTCTCTCTCTAAAAATCAATGACCAAAACATATCCTCGGGAGAGGATTTAAAAAAACATGGGGCAGTGTTTGACTTGGAGGTGTAAAATAACATAACTGGCAATGCTACACAGGTGTTGATATTCATATTGACTCCAGAATCAAATATTACCAAACTTTAAGTGCTGGCTGAACATAGGATGAGGCCAAGAAATGTAAGACAGCACAGCATGAGTAAATTTCTCTGATAAAATTTCTCTAAAAGTTTCCTGTTTTATTTCAGTTTGGTAGCTGAAGCTTAACAGTGGGGGTGGGGTGGGAACAACCAATCTACTCACTACATGTCTTTTGCCCATCTCAGCATGCACACTTCTCTTCCTAAAAACAAAACAAAACAGCATGAATTACCAGGTGTAGAAAGATCCCTAAACCTTTTTTTGTTTTAGTCCCTCCCCTTGTAATAACTACCATGTTGGACAGTTTTCTATTTGCTAAGCTCTCCCTTTCTCTCTCTCTTTTTTCTGACCATAAGCTAAACTTGTTTGTTTTATGACAGATAAAATCCAAAGCAAATGTCTGAGGACAGGTTGCTGGTTGCTGTCTTCTACTGAGGGATCTTGAAAGTTGAGCAGAAGAAACTATTTAAAATTGCAAGTGTTTTGTCTAATCTTTCTGGAATCTCCTCAGGCTGTAGTACAGTGGTTCTCAACCTTCCTAATGCCGTGACCCTTTAATACAGTTCCTCATGTTGTGACCCAACCATAAAATTATTTTCGTTGCTACTTCATAACTGTAATTTTGCTACTGTATGAATCGTCATGTAAATATCTGATATGCAGGATGTATTTTCATTGTTACAAATTGAACATAATTAAAACATAGTGATTAATCACAAAAACAATATGTAATTATATATGTGTTTTCCGATGGTCTTAGGCGACCCCTGTGAAAGGGTCATTCGACCCCCAAAGGGGTCGCGACCCACAGGTTGAGAACCGCTGCTCTAAAACAATGCAGATTCTTAGGGAAGTCCACAGTTAAAAATCAATTACAAACCACTGCTCCAGAGGTTTCTTCCTAGTCCACTAAATTTTAAATAACATCTCAGGAGGTTCATAGGCGTCCTGAATGAAATGCACTCATGAATCACACTCCAGGTCAAGAATCTCTGGACTCATATGTCAGGTGGTTATAAATGCTTTGATAAATGAGAATAGAAGACAGCAGGAATGATAGCCACCTGGGATAAGATGTCAGATACGTCTTCTCTGAGGTCCCCTGCGAGCAGACTGGAGCTGGTGCAGACCGCTGAGGGAGCATGCCAGGAAAAGGGAACAGCAAGAAGCAGAGCTTCCAGCAGAGAACACAGAATGCGCTTTGGTGGATTCCACGTGCACATCCTCATTCCTCCTTCTCTCCCCCACTTCCTCTCTGCATCCCTGCCCCGCTCCGTTCTCGTACAACTTCTCGGACCTTGCTGGTCTCCTTAAGGATGAGGAGTTCGGGGACCACGCCTCCACCTTCCCCCAGTCTCACCAAGGCTTCCCTCTCTGAAACAATGAATTGAGAGTCAGAAAAGCTGAGCTCGGGTTCTGTCATGTTGTAGGTCCTTGTGCCAGTCAATTACTGGTTGACACTGAACTTCTGGTTTCTCGACCACGAGATGATTGTGACTGTTCGTTCTGTAATCTGAGACCTGAGATTCCGACCTCAGGGTTCTTCTCTGTCAACTCCGCGTTTCCGTCGCGTCCCCTCCCGGCTGTTTCGCCCTCTTCCCCGCCGCCGTCCGCCCAGTATCTGACCCGCCCCCTTTCCTGGTGTGCGCCTGCGCAGGCTGTTGGGACGATTACTTTTGACCCTGCCGAGGAGCCGTAGTCTGCGGAGCGCCGGCGGCAGGGGATTGTGGGAGAAGATGGCGGCCGCCGCTCACCCCCGGGTTGTCCGGGTCCTGCCAATGTCACGTAAGTGTCACTGGGAAAACGGGCCGGGGTTGGGATTCCGGGACAGGGTGACCATTTGGGGGGGTGGCGCCGCGCCGCAGCGGTCATGCCGACGCCCTGGACACTTGGGTTTTCTAGGCCCGTTCAGTTTCTCCTTTCCTTTCCCGTCTCCGACTCACAAATTGACAGGCGCATTTGGGAAGGGGTCTGCGCCGGGAGAACGTGAGCAACGGGAAGGGGAGAGGAGAAAGCGAGGCGCGTTTAACCGATGGAGAGAATCGGGGTTCTCATAGGGTTGCCAGGCTTGGGGGTTCTGAGAAATACTTAGGTCGGGGTGCGGGGTCGTGGAGAGGAGTCTGGAAAGGATGGGGGCGGGGAGGATAGTGGAGAGAAGGTTCCTAAATGATTGGCTTTAAGACCTTGTGCAAACCTTTAATCGGGCTCAACTTAAGCTCTTTCGTGACACAATGGAAATGATGATACCACAACGTCAGGGAGTTTCGAAAAACTAAGTGGTACTCATGAAAGCACTTTCTGAATCAAAAGCCTCTCCGTAGAGAAGAGTGTTAGACCCGTAGAGAAGAGTGTTAGACCGAGGTGCTGGGCCTGGGGGACTAGGGATGCTTGTAGGGAAGGGAAGGGAAGGGGAGAGTAAAGAATAGCTTGGGATTTTCTAAGCGTTGTTCATTCACCCCTCCGTCCTTACTAGATCGCCTATTAGCGTCTGAGACTGAAAACATGCATTTACTCTCCCACCCAGTAAGAGAGGCTAGAAAGGCAAAGAAATTTAATCCAGTTATGCTTTTCATCCTCCAGCCCTTCACCAACACGCCATCGACCTCCAGAAGTTGTATTTTTTTTTTTATGGTACCTGCTATCTGCTAATCACAGCTCTAGATTTTTTTAAAAAAATTATCTATATTGAAAGTATTACTGATGTCCCCCTTTAGATATTTTTATAATTGCTTTTTCTTCAACTTTTTTTTTTGTAACTGACATCATAGCTTGTCATGCCGCTTTATTGTCTCTGGTAAAATAACCTTTTAACTAACTCTGGAGAGGCAAGTTTAATGTGTAATATAATCAAGACACTATAGAACAATTGTGTGAAACAAAGATACATAGTGAAGTGTGGAGGGACTATTGAGTACCATAGGAAATCAGAAAAGGGAAAGATGGGTATCATTTGAAGCAGTGAGGGAAGATTGGAAGACCAGGGAAGAATGGCAGTTGTCCCACTGATTTTGTGAGGGTTGTTATGATCTAGAAAGTCAGAAAGGTTGGACATTTTCCTGTCACTGGCAAGGACTAGGGGGTGAGAATGGAACCATGAAGTACTTAGGAGGCAGTGAAATGACTACCTGTAGGTCTGATAGTAGGAAAGGAAGTTGGATACATTACATGGGATCAAATAATAGGGGCCTTTGAAAGCCAAACAGAGTTTTAAATCAGTGGTCTCCAAAGTGGGTTTTGCAAGAGGAAATGATAGAATACAAAATAAAACAAAACCCACACAACAACCAAACTAATACTTACGTTATTCAAACTATATACACTGTTATTTTTTTAAATATATTTTATTGGTTTTTTACAGAGAGAAAGGGGAAGGGATAGAGAGTTAGAAACATCGATGAGAGAGAAACATCGATCAGCTGCCTCCTGCACACTCTCTACTGGGGATGTGCCCGCAACCAAGGTACATGCCCTTGACCGGAATCGAACCTGGGACCCTTGCATCCTCAGGCCGATGTTCTATCCACTGAGCCAAACCGGTTAGGGCTACACTGTTCTTTTTTTTTTTTTTTAATTAAATTTATTGGGGTGACATTGGTTGACATATAGATTTCAGGTGTGGGTTTCTATGTTATAAGATCTGTATACTGCACTGTGTGCCCACCACCCAAAGTCAGGTCTTCTCCTGTCGCCACATATTAGGACTCCCTTCTCTCCCCACTCCATTACCTCTGGCAACTTGTTTGTGTTCACGAATTTCAGTTTTATATCCCACATATGTGTGAAATCATATGGCTATTAGCTTTTTCTAACTGACTTATTTCACTTATCATAATATTCTCAAGGTCCACCCATGTTTTTGTAATGACACTATTTCATCCTTTCTTATGGCTAAGTAGTATTCCATTGTGTGTATATACCACATCTTTATCCAATACTTTGTTGTTTCCATGTATTGTCCACTGTGAATAATGCTATAACTAACATAGGGGTGCATATATCTTTGGGAATACATGATTTCAAGTTTTTCAGATATATGCCCAGGAAAGGGATTGCTGGGTAGTGTTGTAGCTCTATTTTTAATTTTTTGAGGCATCGCCAGACTGCTTACCATAGTGGTTGTATGTACACTGATCTAAGTGATTTAATACATGTTTTATAATGTATATACTCTTGGAGTACTTAGAACATGTGTGTAATTTATAGATAAGCACTTAAAAATAAATATGTTTGGAGACTATTTAGATATTACAGTAGAAAACCAATGTAGGTTTTTGAACAGAGGAATGAAAGGAATAAATAATGTTACTCTCCTAATGGTGTCCATAATAAATGGAAGAAAATGGAGAGGCTGGAACCAAAGAGGGTAATAACATATTTATTGAGCACATACATGAGCAAGGCACTTACCAGTATATTATTAATATCCATACAACCCTCTAAAATGTTAGCTCCATGAGGGTAGGGACTTTGTCTTTTTTTTACGATGCTAGACACAGTTTTCTAGAATAGTTCTTGGCCCATAATTGTTGAAAAAACAAATAACCATGTGAGGTTAGTGTAACATTACCTTCTGAGGTATTTTGAAGTAGTAATAAATGAAAACAGCTATTATTCATGCAATGCTAAATGTGAGTTAGGTAATGTGCTGAATGCCTTATGTACATTTATTCTGATCCTCATAACAATCCTTTGTGTTATTAATTCTTTGAGTCCAGTAATTGTTCCCATCTTCTTGACTGTCCTTTATCCTATGCCCTCACTTCCTTCCTTACTCATCATTTTAATAATTCCTTTTCATACATTCTCAACTCTCCAGCCCATCTCCCTTTGTCAGCAAAAAAGTCAACACTGATTAAACCAAACTTTCCATGTATTTCCTGCCTGCCCCTGAGCAGTAGAGAATTGAGCTAGGAAAATACCAAACTAACTGACTGACGTTATTTTAAATTCATGAATACAAATCTCAAAGTAGATTTTCAATAGAATACAAAGTAGATATTCAACACTAACATTTCCATAGGAAATTTGCTTTCCCTTTCTCTATAACAATTACTTAACATGACCAATCTTTTAAAGCTTTTAACATGTGCTTCTGTCTAATTCTCTGCTTTACAGAGAAATCAAGGAATCAGATGAGAAAAATCTCTTTTTCCCACCGCAAAAATCTAATAGCTGACCTGTGATAATTCTCTGCCTTCTCTCCAAATGAGCTCCTTCAGCTCTGATCTATAGCCATCCTCTCTTATCTATTCATTCCCTCTTTTGCATCATTAATTTTTCTCATCAACTGGGTCATTTCCTTTAGCATCCATATATATAAAGAGCCAGGGGCTGTCACAACTGAAACCAACAATGGACGACCAAACAGGCTGAGTGGGGCAACAAGGCCGGCAGGAGGGTTAGTGAGAGACGACCAAAAGACTGAGCAGCAGGCTGCGTGGGGTGACCAGGCTGGCAGGGGAGGCAGTGAGGGACAACCAAACAACTGAACAGCAGGCTGTGTGGGGCAACTAGGTTGGCAGGGGGGACCGTGAGGGGCGACCAAGCTGGTGGGGGGGGCAGTTGGGGGCGACCAGGCCAGCAGGGGGGCAATTGGCAGTGACCAGGCTGGTGGGGGAGAGTGAGGGGTGACCAGGCCAGTAGAGGGGGGCAGTGAGGGGTGACCAGGTCAGCATGGGGGGCAGTTGGGGGCGACCAGGTCAGTAGGGGGGGCAGTTAGTGGTGACCAGGCCAGCAGGGGAGGCTGTGAGGGGTGACCAGGCTGGCAGGGGGGCCAGTTGGGGGCAACCAGGCCGGCAGGGGGGCAGTTGCCGGTGACTAGGCTGGCAGGGGGGCAGTTAGGGGCAACCAAGCCAGCAGGGGAGGGCAGTTAGGGGCGATCAGGTTGGCAGGCAGAGGCAGTTAGGGGTGATCAGGCTGGCAGGGGGGCCAGTTAGGGGCGACCAGTCAGGCAGGTAGGTGAGCAGTTAGGAGCCAGTTGTCCCGGATTGTAAGAGGGATGTCCGACTGCCTCGGGCCTAAACTGGCAGTTGGACATCCCCCGAGGAGTCCTGGATTGGAGAGGGTGCAGGCTGGACTGAGGGGGACCCCCCCCCCCATGTACGAATTTTATACACTGGGCCTCTAGTATGCTATAACATCTCATATTTAAAAAAAGCTACCTTCCTTGTCTTCATGTTACTCTAGTCCTATTTTTCTTTGCCCCTTTATATCAGATCTCCTCAAAAGATTATCAGTACTCCTTTTACAATTTCCTTTCTTCACATTTTCTCTTTTGCTTGCTCCATTCAGGCTTTAATTCCTACTATTCCAATAAAATTTCTCTTGTTAAGGCCATTTATAGCCAACATTTTATAGATCTCATAGTACTCTGTCTTCATGCTACTTCACTTTTCAGCATTGCTTCATAGAGCTAACACCAGTAGACACCCCCCACCCTTATCTACAGTTTTGCTTTCCACATTGTTAATTACCTACAGTCTGAAAATATTAAATGGAATATTCCAAAAATAAACAATTCATAAGTTGTAAATTGCCCATCATTTTCAGTAGCATGATGAAATCTTGTGCTGTTCTCCGTGCTTCCAGAACGTGAATCAAAACAAAAGTTAATATAAGCTTTAACCCAAGTAAATGAAAATACTGATAGCAAATAATGTAATAGGTTCCTAGGAAAATGAGCTATTTGTATTCATTCATAGTCAATGTTATATTAATACTTCCCATTTTTGTATATTCTGGGCTTTTGTTTAAGGTTCTTCTATTACTGCATTAGCCACAGCCGTGCTTCATCGCCCACCCCAGCGCCAGCTTCACCATGCACTCATACCTCATGGGAGAAGTGGGCGTTCCTCAGTCAGTGGGGTGGTGGCCACTGTGTTTGGAGCAACAGGATTCCTGGGCCGATATGTTGTCAACCATCTTGGTAAGTAAAGTTCCTAGAGATTAGTATACTTCAGTGCCACTTTTTAGGGTTATCTAATGAGAAGCCAGGAGCTATGTTTCTTTTCATTTTAACAGTATTCTGAATGACTCCTGTCTTGGATTTATGTGATTTTGGTCTTCTGTGAGCATTGTGAGCACATCCATACTTCCTATATGATGCTAAAATGGGAATAGGGGACTCTGAAAAGTTATGGCATCTCTGACATGCCAAAATACACTTTTCGTTATAGATAGTGTCAATTCACATGTACTGGCATTTAAATATTTACCACATCACTCTCATATAATCTAATCTAATAATAGACAAACATGGTAATTGACCATACCTCCGCTACGCTTCCCATTGGCTAATCAGCAGGATATGCAAATTAACCCAACCAAGATGGTGGCCAGCAGCCATGCAGCTGAAGCGAGCAGGAGGCTTGCTTGCTCCAGTGATGGAGGAAGCCAAGGTTCTCCGCCTGCCGCGGCCCGGCTCTGAGCTCCGAAAGCAACAGCTCTGAAAGCAACAAAGTTGCAATTATAGAAGCTAAACAAACCCCAGATACCTGCTTTCAGCAGGCCCTGACCTCGGAGCTGGAGTGGCAACAAAGTTTCAATTATAGAAGGTAAATAAATCCCAGAATAAAAAAGAAAAAAGAAAAAAAGGAGAGGCTGGGAGCTTCCGTCGCCAGCTTGGCCAGCCTGAAAACAGACCTCAGCCCCTCATCCAAACTGGCCAGGCACCCCAGTGGGGACCACCACCCTAAAGGGGGTGTGGGCAGCCTGAAAATAGCCATCAGCCCCTCACCCAGGCTGGCCAGGCACCCCAGTGGGGACCCCACCCTGAAGGGGGTGTGACCAGCTGCAAACAGCCATCAGCCCCTCACCCAGGCTG
>NW_005871215.1:1053448-1057940 GCF_000147115.1 Myotis lucifugus | reverse complement strand
CCCCCCCCCCCCCCCCCAGTACACAAATTTTTGTGCTCCGGGCCTTTAGTGTTTTCATATTATGTTAACATTGATCCTTGTCTCAATCCATTCTCTTTTAGGGCGTATGGGGTCACAGGTAATCATACCCTATCGGTGTGATACATATGACTATATGCACCTTCGTCCTATGGGTGACCTGGGCCAGATTATCTTTCTGGTAAGAGCCTGTATTACTGATTACACATGTAAATAACTGTGAGGTCATTTTTAGGAAAGAGAGGCAGTTAATAAAGCAGCAGTTTCATTCCAGCGTGGACCAAAGGCATCCTCTACTAGTATTCATCACAGGGCATTTTTGAAAACTTTAGTCTAGCCGTTGGTAAACTTTTTCTGTAAAGGTCCAGATAGTAAATATTTTAGGCTTTGTGGGTCATAGGGTCTTTGCCATGATTACTCAGCTCTGCCCTTGTAACTCAAAAGCAGCTATAGACAATATGTGAAGGAATAGGGGTGACTGTGTTCCAATAAAACTTTATTTACAAAGTTGAATTGTAGACTAGATTTGTCTGTGGGTCATAGTTTGCCAACCCCTGCTCTAGACCTATGCTGTCCAATATGGTAATCACTAGTCACATATGGCTATTGAACACTTGAAATGTGGCTAGTCAGAATTGAGATGCACTGTTAACTGTAAAATGCACCCCAGATTTCAAAAACGTAGTATGAAGAAAATATATCAATATATCAGGTTCTTCCTTTACACCAGTAGTTGCCAATGGCAGAGGGTTGGGGAATGGGGTGGGGGAGACCCTTCAAGGGATGCTTAAAAATATGTGGGCCTTTTTGGTGTCTCAGTGACTGGAGATCTTACTGGTTTATTAGGTAGGGGACAGAGATGCTAAATATCTTACAGTGCACAGGACAGTTCCTTTCTACAAAGAAATGGGCTGCCCAAAATGTCTGCAGTTTTCCTACTGAGAAACACTGGGCTGTGATGTTTGGGTCTGCTGTTCTTTTAGCTAAATTTTCTTACTTTCATCATCATGCATGGAACTGAGCTCTTCCATTTGCACATGTTCCCTTTTAAAAAAATATTTGGTAAATATCCTTAATATCTGATACTATTTTTATGTAGATGATTTGTGATCTCTTTAAATATTGACTTATTTTTAAAGGCATTTTATTCTTTACTGAATGTTCATAAACTATATTTATATTGGAAATTTTGTGTTTATAGAGTGTTTTTCTTTTCCAAAATCTTATTTTCAAATATCCTCTTGTTAATGTAGCTACAGGAGCTTAGCTTTTTTCTAGTTCTTTGTAACTTAAGATTATTGGTTACTTTGTCAATCCTCAAAATAAAAATATTACACAAGTATAGGTGAAATGCTGTAAAGCTACTGGCTTGCAAATGTAGAGTCATTAGAATTGAGCTATATGACTTATTTCATTTTTTCCATAGATGCTTATTGAGAGTCTGCTGTGTGCCTGGCATTGAGCTAAGCTCTGAGCATATCCTGATGAACAAGTCCAGGGGGAGCTCACAGTCTTAGGGAATATAGACACTAAACACATAATTTTGAATAGAATAATGATTCTGAAAGGGGAAGTCCAGGGAAAGCAAAATTGATGGGGAGGGACTTCACTGTGTTATTATTGTTTATTTTTGAGAAGGATGGACCATATTGGGTGTGGGGTTCTGATTTCTCTGCTTCAGTTTCTGTTTGAAACTGCTCTCTGAATGGCTACTTGGTCTGACTAGGGCTCTTGGGCCTGAGCCTTGGGAGTCTGGTTTCCTTTTGATTCCTTCTCTCCAGTCCTCATTCCAGGGCCATTTATGCAGTTAATGCCTCAAACTCTTACACTCTTGAGTTATTTTATTTTAATTTTTTAAAAAATCTTTAATGTTGAAAGTATTACATATGCCCCCTTTTTTCCCATCTACTCCCTCCAGCCCATCCCCACCCCCCGCCCCCACCACCCCACTCTCTGCGTCCCTGGGTTATGCATATGTGCATACAAGGTTTTTGGTTGATTACCTCCCACCGGCCACCCTCCCTCGCCTTCCCTCTAAGATTCTGCACTCTGTTCCTTGCTTCCATGTCACGCTGTTCATTAGTTTATTTTGTTAATTAGATTCCATATATGAGTGAGATCATGTGATACTTGTCTTTGTGTGATTGACTTATTTCACTTAGCATGATATCTCCAGGTCCCTCCATGCTGTCTCAAAGGGTAAGAGATTCTTCTTTTTTACTGCTGCATACTATTCCATGGTATAAATATACCAAAGCTTTTTTATCCACTCATCTACTGATGGGCACTTGGGCTGTTTCCTGATGTTAGCTATTGTAAATTGTGCTGCTATGAACATAGGGGTGCATACATTCTTTCTGATTGGTGTTTCAGGTTTCTTAGGACATATTCTTAGAAGTAGCTTCGCTAGGTCAAATGGCAGTTCCATATTTAATTTTTTGAGGAAACTCTATACTGTTTTCCATAATGGCTGCACCAGTCTACATTCCCACCAGCAGTATAACAGGGTTCCCTTTTCTCCACATCCTCTTCAGCACTTGTCATTTGTTGATTTGTTGATGGCAGCCATTCTGACAGGTGTGAAGTGATACCTCATTTTCCTTTTAATTTGCATCTCTCTGATGATCAGTGACTTTGAGCATTTTTTCTTATGTCTCTTGCAGATCTGTGTGTCTATTTTGAAGAAGTGTCTATTTAGGTCCTTTGTCCATTTTTTAATTGGATTGTTTGTCTTCCTTTTGTTAAGTTGTAGGAGTTCCTTATATATTTTGGATATTAACCCTTTATCAGATGTATCATTGTTCTCCCATACAGTGGGCTCTCTTTTTGTTTTGTTGATGGTTTCTTTTGCTGTGCAGAAGCTTTTTATTTTGATGTATTCCCATTTGTATATTTTCTCCTTAGTTTCCTGTGCCCTAGGAGATATATCCATAAACATATTGCTATGAGAGATATCTAAGATTTTGCTGCCTATGGTTTCTTCTAAGATTTTTATAGTTTCATGGCTTACATTAGGTCTTTTATCCATTTTGAATTTATTCTTGTGTGTGGTGTAAGTTGGTGGTCTAATTTCATTTTTTTTTGCATGTATCTGTCCAATTTTCCCAACACCATTTATTGAAGAGACTGTCTTGACTCCATTGTATGCTCTTGCTTCCTTTGTCAAGTATTAATTGAGCATAATGACTTGGATCGATTTCTGAGTTCTCTGTTCTGTTCCATTGATCTAAATGCCTGTTCTTATGGTAGTACCAGGCTGTTTTGATTACGGTGGCTTTGTAGTATAGCTTGACATCTGGTATTATGATCCCTCCAACTTTGTTCTTCTTTCTCAAGATTGCTGCAGCCATTCAGGGTCTTTTTTGGCTCCATATAAATTTTTGGAGTATTTGTTCTAGATCTGTGAAATATGCAACTGGTATTTTAATAGGGATTGCATTGACTCTGTAGATTACCTTGGGTAGTATGGACATTTTAATGATGTTAATTCTACCAATCCATGAACACAGAATATTCTTCCACTTGTTTATATCTTCTATCTCTTTTTTAAACATCCTGTTGTTTTCTGAGTATAAGTCTTTTACCTCCTTGGTTAAGTTTATTCCTAATTATCTTAATTTTTTTGTTGCAATGGTAAATGGGATTGTTTGTTTAGTTTCTCTTTCTGAGAATTTATTATCCTATCTAATAAAGACAGAATATGCAGATTGACCGTCACTTCACAACAAACATGGCGGTGCCCATAACCACAAGATGGCGGCGCCCAGTCCCCTCAGCACCACCGGAGTCCTCCAGTCCTTTAAGCCCTCGCTGCAGGGGTGAAGGGCAGGCAGCGCCCCAGTCCCCTGCAGCGAGCACACAGCCTGGCCCTGCATGCCCCTCGCCGCAGCGCCGAGGAGCAAGCAAGCTCCCGCAGAGAGTAGCCAGCAGGGCCCTGCTTGCCCCTGGCCACAGTAGCAAGGGGCAAGCAGGCCCCCGCAGAAAGCAGAAACCAGGACCTGTGGTGGCGTCGAGCAGGCAGGTCCACAGAGAGCAGAGAGCCATGGGGAGCGAGCCTATGCCGTCAGTAGGACATCCCCTGAGGGCTCCTAGATTGGAGAAGGTGCAGGTCGGGCTGAGGGGCCCCTGTGCTCAAATTTCATGCACTGGGCCTCTAGTTGGTGTATAAAAAAAGCCATCAATTTTTGGGTGTTGATTTTGTATCCTGCTACCTTGCCAAATTCATTTTTTAAATCTAGTGGGTTTTTTTGGTGGAGTCTTTAGGGTTTTCTATGTACAATATCATGTCATCTGCAAATAATGAGAGTTTTACTTCCTCCTTTCTAATTTGGATTCCTTTTATTTCTTCTTGTCTGATCACTTTGGCTAGGACTTCCAGTACTGTGGTGAAAGCAGACATCCCTGTCTTGTTCCTGTTCTTAGGGGAAATGGTTTTAGTTTTTGCCCATGGAGTTATGAATGTTGCTGTAGTTTG
>NW_005871215.1:1039318-1053348 GCF_000147115.1 Myotis lucifugus | reverse complement strand
CCCACTTTGCTGAGAAGTTTTTGTTCCAAAATTGGTGTTGGAATTTTGTCAAATGCTTTTTCTGATATGATCATGTGATTTTTGTCTTTCAATTTGTTTGTGATGTATTACATTTATTGATTTGTGAATATTGTACCAGCCTTGCATCCCTAGAATAAATCCCATTTGGTCATGGTGTATGATCTTTTTAATATATTGCTGGATGCGATTTGCTAATATTTTGTTGAGGATTTTAGCATCTATGTTCATCAGAGATATTGGCCTGTGATTCTCTTTCTTTGTAGTGTCTTTATCTGGTTTTGGAGTTAGGATAATGCTGGCCTCATAAAAAGAACTTGGAGGTGTTCTTTCCTCTTGTTTTTTTTTTTTTTTTGGAATATTTTGAGGAGTGTTGGTGTTAGTTTTTCTTTGAATATTTGATAAAACTCCCCTGTGAAGCCATCCGGACCTGAACTTTTGTTTGGTGGGAGTTTTTTTATTACTGCATCTATTTTATTAGTTGTCATTGGCCTATTCATGTTTTCTGATTCTTCCTGATTCCTTCCAATGTGTTCTTTATTTGTGCTATGTCATTCTTTATTTCTGATTTCATATTTATTATATCATTTCTCATGCTGTTGAGCATCTTTACCATCAATATTCTGAACTCTATGTCAGATAAATTGTTTATCTCCATTTCATTTCTCTCTTCTTCTGGAGAATTCTCTTGTTCTTTCATTTGGGGATTGTTTCTTTGCCTCCTCATTTTGGCTGCCTGTTTGGGTTTGTGACTGTGTATTAGGTAGATCTGCTATGCTTCTCAATCGCTAATGGAGGACAATGTCAAATGCTGTTTTTGACTATTTAGGCAAAGACTCAAAGCCTCAGGAGTCCTCCTCTGCCACAGACTGAGAGGATTCCATCTTGAATAGCCCCTAAGCAATCATCCACAGGTGTGGCAAGATTTTTTTCAACAAAGTGGGGCACTTGCTTCTGCCTGGAGGCTAATTGTTATTCTTAGTCTTTTAATGGGCCTCAGAAACTCTGCACTGTGGGATTAGGTGTTTTTCAATAGGGTGGGTCAACTGCCTTCCCCCAGGCAAAGCCACCTGTATAGCAAATGTCTATGTGAGTAAGATGACCTCTGTAACGTGAGGGACTGACTCAGCACAGGAAACTGGGGTGTCTGCCTTCTGAGTTCTAACCCCAGAGCTACTGATCCTGGCTTCTGCTCACACAGCTCCAGTCCACTCTGCCCTCCCTCTGCCGGAGCACAAGGTGGGTGACTCCACAGGGAATTTTGTGCATTGGTGCTTTAAGAGGGTGCCTGTATTTCCAGCTGTCTTTCCCTGGCAGATAGCAACCCCTCTGCTTTTCACAGCCAGATGTTATGTGGGTACCCTTCTCAGTTCTGGTGCTCTCTGCTGGGGGACCCAGCTTGGGGTTTAGACCCCAAAGTCCTCAGTGGGAACCCCCTACAGCTGAGATATCTCTCCAGAACTTCAGAGAGTCTTTGGGAGCCCAGCCAACCCTTCGCTCCTCAGCCCCTCCCACTAGTCTCTATACAGTCTCTACTTTCCATCCTAAGTTATTAGGTTTCTTTCCAGTGAGTCTTTATTTGATTATTCAGGAAGTTTTCCTGTATTTTAGTTATAATTCCTGTTTGGTCCTGGGAGCATGTCTGTGCAGCATCCCCTTACTTTGCCATCATTTATTATTATTTTTTTGAGGGGAGAGTGGCCCTAGATAGCTTCAGGATGAGGGCTAGTCACCAGAAAGACCAATCACATTATTAGAGGGTTGGAACTTTGGGCCAACCCAACCTTCCGGAAAAGGAGGAAGGCTGGAGAGCTCAATCACAGGATCCTTTGACTTAATCAATCATGCCTGTGTAACTGTCTGGACACCCAGGCCCAGGGCACTTCCTGATTGGTGAACATTTCGATATATCAGTGGCACACCCTGACTCCACAGGGACGGATGCTCTTGCACTCAGGACCCTTCCAGACCTTGCTCTATATATCTCTTCATCTGACCATTCATTTGTATCCATCTACACTAATTAAAGAGAAACATGGTAATTAGCGTACGACCGCTACCCTTCCCATTGGCTAATAAGCATATCCTTATGCAAATTAACTGCCAGCCAAGATGGCGGCCGGCAGCCATGCACTGAAGCGAACAGGGAGGCTTGCTTGCTCCAGTGACTGGCAAACTCCAACATTCCCCGTCTGACTTGCCGGCCTCTCAGCTGCAACTCTAAGCAACTATGTTGCAAATATAGAAGCTAAACAAAACCCCAGAAACCAGCTTTCAGTCAGCCGGGCTTCAGCCAACCTGACCCCAACATTGTATCAATGTTTTCAGCAGCGAGGCCTCAGAGCTAAAGCTGGCCCAGATTTAAAAAAGAAAAAAAGGAGCGGTTGGGAGCTTCAGTCACCCGCCAGCCTGAAAACGGCCCTCAGCCCCTCAGCCAGACTGGCCAGGCACCCCAGTGGGGACCCCCACCCTGATCCAGGACACCCTTCAGGGAAAACCAGCCGGCCCCCACCCATGCACCAGGCCTCTATTCTATATAGTAAAAGGGTAATATGCCTCCCGGCACCGGGATCAGCGTGACAGGGGGCAGCGCCCAAACCCCCTGATCGCCCTGCGGCGGTGTGTGTGACAGGGGGCGGGGCCACAACCTCCCTATCCACCCTGCTCTGTTTGTGACAGGGGAAGGCACCCCAACCCCCTGATCAGCCCTGCTCTGTGCCTGATAGGGCGGAGCTCCCCAATCCCCTGATCACCCTGCGGCTCTGTGTGACAGGGTGCGGCGCCCCAAGCCCCGCCCCCCCCCCATGGGCCCTGCTCTGTGTGTGACAGGGTAGAGCCATAACCTCTCCATCGGCCCTGCCCCGAGTGTGACAGTGGCGGCGCCCTAACCTCCTGATCGGCCCTGCTCTGTGGGTGATAGAGGGTGCGGCGCCCCAACCCCCCTCCACAGGCCTTGCTCTGTGTGTGACGGGGGAGAGCCATAACCTCCCCATTGGCCCTGCTCTGAGTGTGACAGGGTGCAGCGCCCCAACCTCCTGATCCGCCCTGCTCTGTGTGTGACAGGGGGCGGTGCCCCAACTCCCCTATCGGCCCTGCTCTGTGCATGACGGGGGAGCTCCTCAACCCCCTGATGGGCCCTGCTCTGTGCGTGATGGGGGGAGCGCCCCAACCCCCCTGATAGGCCCTGCTCTGTGAGTGACAGGGGGCAGCGCCCCAACCCCCTGATCGGCCCTGCTCTGTGAGTGACAGGGGGCAGCGCCCCAACCCCCTGATTGGCCCTGCTCTGTGCGTGACAGGGGGTGGCATCGCAACCTCCCTATCCGCCCTGCTCTGTGAATGACAGGGGGCGGCCCCCCAACTCCCCAATCGGCCCTGCTCTGAGCCTGACCAGGGGCTGCACCTAGGGATTGGGCGTGCCCTCTGCCACCCGGGAGCAGGCCTAAGCCAGCAGGTCGTTATCTCCCGAGGGGTCCCAGACTGCGAGAGGGCACAGGCCGGGCTGGGGGACCCCCCTCCCCCCTCCCGAGTGCACAAATTTTTGTGCACCGGGCCTCTAGTTATAATATAATGGCCATTATAGGTATAGCACTTTCCTGAGTTCTGTGAGTTACTCTAGTTAACTATTGAATCTGAAGAGGTTGTGGGAAATTCTGCCTGAATTTGTAGTAGCCAGACTCTGCTATAATTTTTAATCTCTTGAGTTATTTTTTAGATTCTTCCTCTCCCATCCTTTCCATCTTGGCTGAAAAAATCTGGTTTTTTTTTAGCTCTTTATATGTAGAGCTGCTTTTTTTGGATGAGTATGTCCGTCACTGTGCTGTAGATTTTATGCATATTTTACTTAATCTTCATGGCAACCCCATGAGTTAGGCTGTACTTTCAGATTTTACATGGAGCTTGGAGAGATCATTTCTGCACAGCTAGTAAATGGCAAACTGGAATATGCATTCCTGTCTGACTCCAAAGCTGTTATTCTGTACTGTCTCTTCCACCCCACTCTCCATCATAACTAGTTCTTCCTAGTTAGGACTTTGTTTTTTGTTGTTGTTTTTTTTTTGCTTTTGAATCTGATATCTATAGCCCATTCACTCTTTTCTAAATTACACAGGCATTTGAGTATGCTTGCTCATGTTCACTCATCCTCTTCGTCTCCATCCCCCTTTCTCTTTTCCCTTTTCTCTTCCCCTCACTCTCCTTCCCACTCCATTCATTCATGCATACACACTTAATATTTGACTCTATGAAATTCTTATTATCTTTCATTGAAATGCTTTAAAAATTTAGTTTCACTGTAATATAGAAAACTCTGTACCTTTGTCTGAGGTTATTGAATTCCTAGTCACTATTTTGGATAAGAATCATCAATCTAACTGAAGTTCTAACTGATGCTCAGAATTGTAGTTCTACACCAAATTCTGCCATTAGCTTAATCTGGAGTTTTAGGCAGGTCACTTCTCTTTGAGTGTTGTTTTCATGTCTTTAAAGTAGAAATGACTAGATTTGGGATTAAAAAGAGGAAAGAGTTTAAAAAATATGAAAAATTATTATGAATGTTCCCAATTTATTATTAGCCTTTAGTAGACCCTCCTTATCTTCAGTCTGTAACTGATTGCTGCTGAAAGGGAAAATCAGTTTATATCCCAGATGATACTTGGTTGTTCAGCTATATTTCAGGAAGAGAGACTTGATTACTGGATTCCTTTATAGACATGTGGCATTTGGGTGGACAAAAATTGATGTGGTCCATTAAAAATGAAGAGCATTTTGCCCTGGGTGGGTATCTCATTTGGAGCATCGTGCTGATACACCAACATTGTGGGTTCGATCCCCAGTCAGAGCTCATACGAGAAGCAACCAATGAATGCATAAATAGGTGGAACAATAAATAGATGTTTCTCTCTCTGTCTTTCTCTCTCTCTCAAATCATTTTATTCTTTTAAATGAAGAACATTTTTTTTTTGCTTGTTCTACCATTTGATTACCTGAATAAAGTGGACTTTCAACTATTTGTCTCCAGAAGAGTCAGAGAATCAGCAGGGGTTTGAGATCTCAGAATAATTTCTGTTGTAATAAATAGAGCCTGTGTGAGATGGCACTGTACTGTGACTACAACATATGGCCCATTTTGAAATTTGCCGGGGGATGTGGGTGGGGCCCTACAGAAAGGTTAAGTGCTAGCGTATACCCCTTATGTTTTTACTTGATTGTCTATTGCCATTATAGGAATGGAATGCGAGAAACAAAGATTCTATCCGAAGAGCAGTCGAGCACAGCAATGTGGTCATCAATCTTGTTGGGCGAGACTGGGAAACCAAGTAAGTCTTGACTCATTTCTTTTTTTTTTTTTTTTTTTAATATATTTTATTGGTTTTTTACAGAGAGGAAGGGAGAGAGATAGAGAGTTAGAAACATCGATGAGAGAGAAACATCGATCAGCTGCCTCCTGCACATCCCCCACTGGGGATGTGCCCGCAACCCAGGTACATGCCCTTGGCCGGAATCGAACCTGGGACCTTTCAGTCCGCAGGCCGACGCTCTATCCACCGAGCTAAACCGGCTTCGGCTTGACTCATTTCTTTGTGTAAGCTGTCTTAGGGTTCAGTAGACACTTATTGGGCACTGTTTGTATGTTAAGCATTGTTGTGATGACATTTTAAATTAGTTCATCAATAAGCAACCATTTACATACTAAGCATTTGCACACACATCAACCGCCCTTCCCCTTAGGGGATTTAGTTGCATAAGTTTGGTACAAATAAGCAGTGTGATGTGCGGCCCATAAGAAGTATGTATGGATTGTGTCAGTGTGGTCAGTATGGTCCGTGTCATCAACTGGACAGGATGACCAATACTGGTCCTGTGCTTGGATCTTTCCAGCTGGGATGGGGTTTGGTAGGAGAATTTTGCCTGTTCCACTGTCAACAAGGTGACCATTGGGTTTTCCAGTGTGGCAATGTTCTAGATCTGTTCTCCATATTGTTAACTGAAGATGGCATGAGTACTGGTTTGAACAGTTCTTGTGTGAGTTGTTTATCAAAAACTATTGTTTAAAACCTGTAGTTCCGCAAAACTTTGTTCAGACCTGTTTTTGTAGCATTTACTAAAGTTTGACTTAGATTTGTTTATATATGTCTACCTCATCAAATGCTCTTAAGTTCTTTGATGACTTGGAGGGTCTTAGCATTATACCTACCATAGTGACTAACACAGTGTAGAACAGAGTAAGCATTTAGTTAATGTTGTTGGATTAAACTAGTGACTGTCTGTTCTTTTTAACCCTGAGAGAAACAAAGGCATAGAATAAAAAGTGATTTCCCTGGTCCCAGTGCTTTCCTCATCCCTACCCAAACAGTGCAGCCAGATTTTTTTCAAGGCCCTCAGCCTTGGAATTCATTGAGGACACAGAACATTATGCTGATTTGTAACATTAGTAAACCTTGAATTATATATATAGTAATAAACAGTGAGCAGTAAAATAAAAGTAAGTTTCATTTTGGGTGAAATCATTGCTGTTTTACAGTTCAGTTATTATGAATTCTAGCACTAGCATGAAAATCAGACAGAAAGCTTTGAAATCCTGAGTTAAGTGTTCTTAGCAGATCCCCTTTTCTTTTCTTCTAGAAACTTTGATTTTGAGGATGTTTTTGTGAAAATTCCCCAAGCAATTGCTCAGGTGTCCAAGGAAGCTGGAGTTGAAAAACTTATTCACATTTCACATCTGAATGCCGATATTAAAAGTACTTCTAGATATCTGAGAAATAAGGTAAGTAACAAGTTGATTTGGGAAGTGATTCACAGAGCTGGAGTTTCCTGGCCCCTTTAAAACATGAATTAAGTTTTTACTCAGGGTTTCTCATCGACATATCCAGGATTAAAAGGGGTTTTTAAGCCTCCATACCAGAATTAGATTTATGTGTGAGGGAGCATGTGCATGTGCACTGTGTTCTGCCATTTTGGTCGAGTGCCTTCTATTTGTAGGAAACTATGCTAAGGGGCTTCAAAGATGGATAGACTATATTATTACCCTCTAAAATGCAGGTTCTTGGGTCATAGTAGAATTACACAGTAAATAAAAATGGTAGAGTATGACTCCTGCCTGAAAGAATCTTACCTGTGTCACCTACCAAGGTTACATAATCATCTTTTTTTCTCAAACCCCTTGTATAGTTATGACCTTGTGCTACATCTGAAGGGGTGATATGAAGACTGAGAATGACCAGAGGTCCTTGACAGTGGCTCCAACTTTTTGACCCACTGCATTCCTTTATTGAACAAATTGTTTATGAAGCATCTACTATGTGCTACATTGTATGAGGCATTGGAGATATAGGAGTAAATAAAACAGACATGGTCCATTGAATTAGGCATTGGAGATATAGGAGTAAATAAAACAGACATGGTCTTAGCATTTAGCCCATATCTAGTTTCTAGTTCATTAAGGAAAATAATTCCCGATGTACCAGGTATTACAAAATAGCGAACTACTGTAGGAGCCTATAATGGAGGAGAGAGGGCGCTTTAAATTACTAGCATCAGAAGATTCAGCGTAAACTGTCTTAAACAAAGGGGAATTTATAGGTTCACATATCTGAAAAAGCCAGCAGTAGGAAACCTTAGCCACATTGCTGCCAAGGTTCATCAGGGCTTCAGCTTTGTTTCTCTGTGATTCTGTTTGTGTGTGTGTGTGTGTGTGTGTGTGTGTGTGTGTGTGTGTGTGTTTCGTACTCACAAAACTGCCTGACAGCATGCTAGGCTTCATATTTTCATACTACACTAGAGAGAGAAAGAGAAAGTTCACACTGCCTGCCTCTGCCCTGGCATTTATAGAATCATCTGAATTCATGATTGTTTGGAAGCGACAGGGCAGGGGAAGTTAGTGGTGAGAAAGAGGGAAGAGTCAAATATGTCCAGCTCTTTGGCTTAAACCACTGGGTGGACAGTGGTGCTATTGAATGAGATGAGAAACATTTGAGACTAAGCTTTAGGGCAGTGGTTCTTGACCTTAGCTACACATTAGAATCACTGAGGGAGCTTTGAAAAATCCTGATGCCCAAACCGCACTGAGACCAATTCAAATAGAATCTATTGGAATACAATTTGGCATCAGCATTTTAAAACTCTCCCTAGGTAATTTCAGTGTGCAGCAAAGATTGAGAAATACAATTTCTGGAGAATGGAAGAGGATGATTCAGTTTTGGACGTGGGTAGTATTTCAGATGTGTGTCAATCATCCAGGTAATGTGGATGAATGGGATTTATGATCCTGCAGCTCAGAAGAGAGGTCTGGTTCGAGGTATAAATTAGGGAGTCACCAGCATTTGTTGATAATTGAAGTAGTTGGAGGGGATAAGATGACCTAGTGTGGAAACATGGATTGAGAAGAGAGCTTTGGACTGGGCCCAGAGGAATTCCAGTGATTAGTGGTCTGGTAGATGAGGACTTGGTAGTCCTCATCAAAACAAACAAAAGACTTAGAGTGAACGTGATCAGGTAGGAGGGAAACCAGGAGATGTGAGGTTATGAAAGCCACGGGAAGACAGTGTTGCAAGGAGCGAGTAGTTACTTATGAATGCTACTGAGAAGCCAAGTAAGTGAGAACTCTAAAGTAACCTTGGATCTACCCATATGGAGGCCATCGGTGATCTTAACCTAGAATCATTTGAGTACAAACTTTGGGACAGAATCCAGAGTACAGGTGAGTGAGAAGTTAGTAGGAGCTGAGTCAGTGGGACAGTAAGGGCAGGTGGCATTTTAGGTGGTTTGGTAAAAGAATGGAGTAGGGGACAGTTGGACAGGAAGCTGGAGGGTCACAGGAAGTTGGAAAATTATTTTTCTTTTAAGGTAGAAGATCTTTGTTTAAAAGACGTTGTTTTAAATGCTGGTGGGATGGTGCTGGTAAAGAGACTGAGACTGAAGATACAGGAGAGAGAAAATGGGGCAGGTTCCTGAGAAAGTTAAAGGAGGTGAGCTCCAAAGCATTGGTGGTGGCACTGCTCCTCTGATGTGTTGAGAAAGAAGGAGAAAATGTTGGTTCATGCACCTCAGTTTGTAGATTAAGTGCTGAGAACAGAGATGGTTTTTTTCCTGTGGTATATCTTCTCTTTGCATTAACAGGTTAATGTCATTTACTGGAAGGGAAAGGAAAATAAAGGAGAAATTTGAATAGAATAGAAAATGTTTGAAATTGTCACATGGGAGAGTAAAGTAATTATAAGAAAACACTATATGTGGGAAATGTTAAGGACCCAGTTAAAACTGGTGAATTTACAGTCATGGGTCACTTAGAATTGCACTCTGAGAAATGCGTTGTTATGCCATTTTGTCTTACGAACATTGTAGAGAGCACCTATACAAACCTAGATGGTATAGCCTATTGCTCTCAAGGCTACAAGCCTGTATAGCATGTTACTGTACAAACACACAAGGTTAAATCAAGAACAAGTGAAAATGTAAGTAGAAAGAGTACATATTAAAATAAAAATATAGTATAGTAAATATATAAATAAGTAACAGTTGTTTGTTATCATTATCAAGTATTATGGACTGTACATAATTGTATATACTATTTTATATGGCAGGCAGTGCAGTA
Source organism: Myotis lucifugus (assembly GCF_000147115.1). Classification (NCBI taxonomy): domain Eukaryota; kingdom Metazoa; phylum Chordata; class Mammalia; order Chiroptera; family Vespertilionidae; genus Myotis; species Myotis lucifugus. The sequence goes on along the minus strand of NW_005871215.1, from coordinate 1,043,741 downwards.
GGTTTGTTTACATCAGCATCACCACAAACATGTGAGTAATGCATTGCACTAAGTTGTTAAGATGACTACCCCATCTCTAGATGATAAGAATTTTTTTTAGCTCCATTGTAATCTTAGGGGGCTTAGTGTATGTGGTCTGTTGCTGACCAAAGTGCTATGTGCGCATGACTATATAGTGGTACCAATTTGGCATTTTTATTTATTTAATTTCTTCCAACTCTGAAGGCAGAAGGAGTTCATGGCTCAGAGAAGGAGAGTGATGGGGTCCTCCCAGGGTTGGTATTTTGCCTAGTGGGTGGAGTAGTGGACAAAATGACAAGGCATTTTACAGTATTGGTAAGAGAGTGATTGAGAAGTTGGACTGTGGAATCTAATCAGAGACAAAGGATGTTTGGAGGGGTTGATATAGAGGAAAGCAGAATCAGTGGACTAGAGTTTCTGAAAAGGTTGAGAAACAGATTATGTCAGGAATAGAAAAGCAAGAACAAGCAGGCTGGAAGTGTAGGAAATTGTTCTCTGAGAGGAAGGTGTCTTCATTTAGTTTCAGAAGAAGGGCACTTCCAGTTGTTGATATGGTCTGTGTCCTGACCGAGTTGAGAGTGCAGAAGTGGACTGAAGAGGTGGTTATTGGAGTTGAGAATCTCAAGAAACAGAGATCCACGTCCACTTGGACATTGATGTCACCCACAGTGGTGGTGTAGGTGGAAAGAAAATTGGGGTGGAAAAGAAGATTGATATCTGCATTGAGCAAGAGACCTTGTCTAGGAGGTGAATAGATGACAACAAGTGAGGACAGGAAGATTAAGGACCTACCTGGCCAACCACACAGCTCTTTCTCTGGCAGGATGCTAAGTTGTTGACACAAACCAGAGAAACTGTAATTAGAAGGGAAAATGGAGGCTAGAAAAATTCTTCTCTGATTTTTCTCCTTCTATGTAAGCTTCCCTATAATAATTATGAGAAGAAATCCAATAAGAGCTATAAGAGACAGGGACTATTTTTTATGTGTGATTTTAAAAAATTCTGTGTAATTGAGATCTATGAACAGTACCATTACCTTAATCTGGAGGAACATATGATCTTTGAAATAGAAGTAGTGTCCCAATAGTGAAAAAAATGGATGCTTTTTTTTTTACTCATCTCAGAACTCTGTTTGTTTGGTTCCTTTAGGCTGTTGGAGAGAAAGAAGTGAGAGATGCATTTCCAGAAGCCATTATCATTAAGCCTTCAGACATCTTTGGACGAGAGGATAGATACCTCAATTATTTTGCAAGTGTGTATTCTTTCTTAACTAGGGGCCCAATGCATGAATTTGTGCACCTTGAAAGGAACTGTGGGCCCTGAGGCTGCAGTGGGCATAGGAGCGGGTCTTGGCCCATCCTCGGCACTACCGCCCAGCCTCTCCTGCCACAGCCCCCGGTCACCTGTCTGCCGGTCCCCTGTCTGCTGCAACCCCACTCCCGCTGCCGCTCCCATGTGTTGCCATCAACGCTCACACTTGCTGAGCAGGGGGAGGTGGAGAAGCCCTCAGGGGCTATTGGGGCCAGAGCTGCTGCTCACACCCACTGACAGTGCCGAGCAATCTGGACTGGCACCGGGCACTGGCAGCGGGTGTGAGCGGCGGCTCTGGTACCAGCAGCGGGTGCGAGTGGGGCCCAAGCCGGCAGCAGGTGTGAGCAGTGGTTGCCGGACCCAATCGCGCCTCAGGAGCAGGGGGAGGTAGAGAAGCCCTGAGGGTTGATTGGGGCCAGCAGCCTCCGCTCACACCTACTGGCAAACACTAATCTTTTAACTATCTCCATAGTTTTGCCTTTTCCAGAATATTATATAGTAGGAATCATACAGTTTGTAGCCTTTTCATATTGGCTTCTTTCTACCTTTTTGCTGTTGTGAATAATGCTGTTTTGAACATGGGTATACAGATATCTCTTTGAGACCCTGCTTTCAATTTGGGGGGTATATATCCAGAAGTAGAATTGCTAGATCATAGGGTAATTCTATTTTTAATTTTTTTAGGAACTGCCACACTATTTTCCATAGTGGCTATACTAGTTTACATTTCTAAGTACACAAGATTCCAATTTTTCTCTTTTTTCATCAACACTTGTTATTTTCTGTTGTTTTTTAAATAGTAGTATGAGGGCCCTGACCGGTTTGGCTCAGTGGATAGAGCGTCGGCCTGTGGACTGAAAGGTCCCAGGTTCACTTCCGGTCAAGGGCATGTACCTTGGTTGCGGGAACATCCCCAGTGGGGGGTGTGCAGGAGGCAGCTGAATCAATGTTTCTCTCTCATCAATGTTTCTAACTATCCCTCTCCTTCTCCCTTCCTCTCTGTAAAAAAAAATCAATAAAATATATTTTTAAAAAAATAGTTTCTTTGTTACTAATGTTGTGGCCTCACCCCATATCAAAGAAACAGAATTTCCGGAGGATGAGGCCCAGAAATCAGGATTTTAAAAAGATTCCCAGGTGATTCTAATGTGCAGCCAAGGTTGAGAACAACTGATGTAAGGTAAAGGTCCAACTTCATTCTTTTATACAGTGGGGCCTTGACTTACGAGTGTCCCAACTAAAGAGTTTTTTGAAATACCAGCTATGTCTCAGCTGATTTTTTGCATTGAGTTGATAGAGTAATTTGAGTTAACGAGCTCCTTAACGAGCTCGGTCTTGGAACGAATTAAACTCGTCGTAAGTCAAGGCCCTACAGTATGTGGATATCCAGTTTACCTGGCACCATTTGTTGAAAAGACTTCATCTTCCCATTGAATGGTCTTGGCACCTTGGCAAAAATGATTTGGCCATATATACAAGGGCTATTTCTCTCTATTCTATTCCTTTGGTTTATATACCTGTCGTTTTGTCACTGTTTTGATCACCATATACTGTTTTGATTACTATAGCTTTGTCATCAGTTTTTAAATCAGGAAGTGTGAGAACCCCAACTTTGTTTTTCTTTTTCAAGATAGTTTTAGCTATTCAGAGTTCCTTAAGATTCCATATAAATTTTAAGATGGAATTTTCTCTATTTCTGTGAAAACACCATTGAGATTTTGATTGGGTTTGCATTAAATTTGTAGGATTGCTTAGGGTACTATTGATATTTTTTTTTCCTTTTTTGGTTAATCCTTGCCCAAGGATATTTTCCCATTGATTTTTAGGGAGAGTAGAAGAGAAAGGGAAAGACAGAGAAACATTGATGTGTGAGAAACGTATCAATTGGTTGCTTCTAGCACAAGCCCCACCCGGGCCGGGGAGGAGCCTGCAACTAAGGTACTTGACCATGACAAGAATTGAACCTGGGAATCTTTGGTCCACAGTCTGATGCTCTATCCACTAAGCTAAACCGGCTAGGGCACTATTGATACTGTAATAGTATTGTCTTCCAATTCACAAACATGGGATGTCTTTTCATTCATTTGTGTCTTTAAATATTTTTGGTAATATTTCATAGTTTTCATTTTTCAGGTCTTTAGCCAACATGGTTAAGTTTTTCCTAAGTATTTTAATTCTTTTTCTGATGCTCTTATAAATAATTTCTATTTATCAAAATTTTTTTAAAAGCTTTTTTTACCTTTACATTTAATCCATTTGGCATTTGATTTGTTTTGGTTTATGGTGAGATGTGAACCATTTCTTTTTTTCCCCAAGTAGTATTGTCTCAGCACCATACATTAAATAATATTTCCATTTTCCATGTGTTTGTGATACTGCATTTTTTATATACCAAATTCCCATTCTTTTTTTAAATCCTCACCTGAGGATATATTTTTATTGACTATAGAGTTGGGAGAGGGAGGGAGAAACAGAGAGAGAGAGAGAGAGAGAGAAACATCAATGTGAGAGAGAAACATTAATAGGTTGCCTCTTGTATGCACCCTGACCAGGGAACAAACCCACAACCTTTTTTGGTGCATGGGATAATGTGCCAACCAACTGAGCCACCCATCTGGGGCCTAAATTCCCATTCTTAACAGCATCTTTTTCTGGGTTATGTACATTATATCACTCATCTGTTGATTGCTATATCCTCCTTAAAATGGAGTGCAATTTAGTTTTTGAGTCCAGTCTTAGGAGTGGTCATACATTTAGCATTATAGAGTAGAAGACAAGTAGCCAAGCCATTTGACCTGTTTCCCTTTCTCTCGGTGTCCTTAAATCCAGGGTGGGGCAAAAGTAGTTTTACAGTTATGAGTATGAAAAATAATATACTAACTAATAAAGAATACAAGGATAAACTCTGTGTTTCACCTTCTCACAAATGTAAACCTACCTTTACCCCACCCTGTATTTGATCTTTTTATTTTCCATATTTGTCGTCTGAAAAGGAAAGGGCTGCTCATTCGTTTCCTCAGAGTCACCTACATTTATTTCATTATTAGAGGCCCAGTGCACGAATTTCGTGGCGGGGGGGGGGGGGGGGGGG